>NC_142536.1:1747500-2347500 GCF_056151865.1 Erythranthe guttata
CAACTCAAACATAGAAGAGCTTCTGTGTCGGCAATAAGTTAATAGCATTGTCCATCTCGCTTATCCAAAATGATTTACATTTTGAACCCATCATAGATTCACCGCACCTGTAATCTGGTTTTGTTGGTTCATTTGCAAAAAGAGTTTTTGCCAATGCTCCTCCTTCCATTAATGCAACAGGGGTCAAATTTATTCTATCAGTAACATCTCCAACTGCCCAAATTGATGGAACAGAAGTCTGAGAGTACTCGTCGACCTGAGTAGATAATCAAGAATGAACAAATAATAGCATTAATTTTTTTTAGGCTACGAGTGAATGATTGCTGGGGATATGGGAAATGGCAACAAGTAGAAAGCAATACCTGTACGGCTCCATTTGCTGATAATTTAACCCCGGCGGCTTCTAAACCCAAATTCTGTAGCCAAATAAAAAAATGCATTAAATGATGAATAATAATATCTTCTAAGATAATGAGAACAATTAACAAATGGATTTTCCCGGCACAATGCATTATTCCAATTTCCACGAAAAACTATGACAACATACTCCAATCAAAAGTTAACAACAAAGCAAATCACCACCTTGGTATTCGGTTTGCGTCCTGTTGCAAACATGACATGGGAAAAGCCATCAACTGTCCCTTTGTTAGTTTTCAAAGAAAACAATCCATCTGACGACTTCACTATAGCCTGGGGTGTCTCCTCGCTGTGAAACTCAATCCCCCTTAATGACATTTGCTCTCCAACAAAGTCTCTGACCTGCACAATCAGAGTGGAATTTCTGACATTTACACAGGAAATATGAAAAAGCATTATTTACCCTGATAGGATGATAGTTTCATGGTAACAACCTCTTCATCAAAACCTCTCAACACCTTCTTCTGCCTTATGAATACATGGACATCACTCTTCAAGCCACTGAAGATGCCAGCAAACTCAACGGCAATGTAACCACCTCCAACTATAGCAATTTTGTTAGGCTTTGAAGGTAAATCAAGGGCAGCATCAGAATCTATTGCATATTCACTCCCAGGCATATCAGGGATGAAAGGACGCCCACCAACTGAAATGAGAATATTCTTTGCTGTGTAGAGCTTTCCATTCACGTCCACTGTGTGTGGATCCACAATCTGCAAAGAAAGTTAGGATGATTCAGGGGCTTTGAGCACATGAATATTTGCATAAGAAAGGAAAATGATAAAGCACATGCTTCAAATCTAGTTATGACCAACCTTGCCCCGGCCTTCTATTAGCGTGACGCCAGCATTTTTAAGAACATTGTTGTAAATCCCCGTAAGGCGGCGCAACTCGGCATTCTTATTAGCAATCAAGGTGCTCCAATCATGTTTAGGTTCTGCTTCATAATTCCATCCAAACCCATAACTCTCCTCAAAGTCATGCGAAAATTTCGATGCATAGACAAGGAGCTTTTTTGGTACACATCCACGGAGCACACACCTTCATTCACCAGAGAGTATTAAGACACTTCAAGGAACTCACTAAGTTGAACAGTGCTATATAAAATGCTCTTCTTATCAGATGTCTCCTCATATTCAATTACAGTCAGACAAGATGTTACTGTAAGATAAAATGCAATATAAGAATCTAAATTGAAAAATAAACTGCATGGCCCTTGAGAGACATTCAAATGACGCATGTCAAATTACACTGCCACACTTAGGCTTCATTTGCCAAAACTTATAGATTTTAACTAAGAACGAAGCAAGATCCGTGAGTTGATGTTCAGAATAATTCCCTGTATTTGTTTTTCTCAGAATTCAAAGCTATAGGCAGAAGAAAAATTATAGTTTCAACAATTTAAACAGCTACAAGAATTTGACTCGGAACTCTTAAGTTCACAACCTCTCCCTCAAATAAACCTATTACAAAAAGAAAATAAATTATAAACACCGAATTCCATCTTATGGTTAAGTTTTAAACATTTCACCTTTAAAAGTGAAATGATTTTGGAAACGGAAAAGTTAGATCTCGTTCACCAAATTAACTAGCAACATGAACCAGAGCTGCTGAAGATACATAATGAATTATCATGACAATCATCAAGCAAACAATGCAAGTTATCCTCAAACAATCACAACCAAATATTCGATACTGCAAGCATAATTGTGAAAGAAACAGAAAGGGGATACGAATACTACGATTGAAAGAGACTAAATGAAAACGTACGTGCCGCCAACGCCGCCGGCGGAGTCGGAGGAAATAGTGGCAAAAGGCAGCTCGCAAACAGCAACTTTAGCCCCAAAATTGGAGGCGAATCGAGAGGCTCTGACGCCTCCACTGCCGGCGCCGATAGTGAATAGGTCGTAGTCGTACTGCCTCGTCGGCTCGGCGCCGTTGGTGGACTCGGCGCGAATCGCAGTGGTGAAATCGCGGCGGCTCAAATGAGAAGAGGAGGTGGAACCAAAGAACTTTCCGGAGGTTAAGGTTTTCTTACAATTAGAGAGAGAGAATAAAGTAACTGGAAATTTGTAGTTGCGGAGGGTTTGGAAGGCCGGAGAGGAGCCAATCCTCGGCGTGCTTAGAGATGTCGCCGCCGCCATGGATTTTTTTTTTTCGCCTCCGCTCCTTTTCTAGTTATCTTATATCGTACGCCGTCATGCCATATTGAGTAAACTCCTCTAATTCTTTACTAGAATTTAATTTTAATATCTATCCAAATTCAGCCCCCTTTATTATCATAAAATATCAGCCCCCCACCCCCTTTCTATTTTATTTTTTTTTTATTTACTTTCCCCAAGTAAATTGAAATACAGTTAAAGATTGAGGTAAAATTGTTCAATTAGTAAATTTTTCAGAATAAATTATATATTTCAAACACAACTTAAGGGAAGTTTAAGATAGTACATCTTTACCCGCATAGCTCAACAGGTTCCGATAACAATAAATTTTCGTATAACTTTGATTTGCGAGCATTTTAATACGTTAATAACATCGATTTGCGAGCATTTTAATGCTTATAACTTTGAAGATAAGATGCCCGATAACAATTAGTTCAAATTTTGTATTTAAAGAAAGCATTCAGAATAAAACTTTAAATAATTTCATATAAAAATAAATTTTAAATTAATCGCAATAACAAAAGAATAACTAAAAAATTCACAAACTAATCATTAAAGTACTAAGAATTTGAGTTCCATAGCTGAAGACTTTAGATCCTTGATGTAAATCCAAGTGAAACAGAAGATTAAAAGGCACCATCAAATAGCAAAAGTAAGACAATTAGTAATTAAGCAAAACGTAATTAGCAACTTGGTTAATGACAATTAGCTAGAGTCTTAATGGTGGTTTAGTGTGTTAAACTTCCACAGCAACATTATCACCACCATGAAACAGGGCCTAAACCATCATCATCAATAGATCCCTGCCATACATTTCAAAGATTTTACTTATCAGCTTTTCCAATAATTTAATAAACAAATAAATAAAAGAATCAAACTAAATATCGGGCTTCGTATATCGTACCAAACCAAGCATGGCATACGAGTGCTTATTACACCCATCCAGCACAAGATAATGGTTTGTCTTACACTACACCCATATGTATTTTATATATGTGCGTGTGATTGTGTGTGAATCAAAGGTACAAAAGTACCCATGTATTTTACCAAGATAATGAAGTACGTGAGAGCAATAAATCTAAAATCCACGCAGTAAGAAAATGGTAAAACAAAATTAAAAAATAAATTAATTAATTAAATGTCTGGCTTACAATGACCACCATAGGGGCGAACGGCTTCGAATCTTTTTTCTCTGGATCATCATCATCCCCTTGCTCTACTGGTATAGGATGATAATTTACACTATGAACTTTGAACCTTATCTGTAATCAAATAAAAAAAACGCTGCTTAATCGCATCACATCACAAGTTCGAACAAACTGTTGACGCAATGAATTAAAAAAAAACGAGTATAAGATCAACCTCATCTGTCCAGTCTATTGTCAAAGGATCTGCATGGTAGTTCCACGACCATATAACTCCATCCCTGAAAAGGACGATAAAAACAGGTTTTGAAAAGATCGCATATATGCTAAAATACCTAAGCATGAGTCAGCCTATATGGTATAATTAATACGATATTGATTGAAATGTGATGAGAGCAAGAAGCTCACTTGCGCGATGGATCAGGTGCATAGTCATTGGGAGCGGGTAGTAAAGGGACATATACATAAATATCGTCAAAAAATCCAAGTGACACTGCAAGAGAATATATTCGAGAATTAACATCATAATATTAATTTTGGAGATAAGTATTCGAAAACCATATTCCTTATTGATCAATACAAATGAAAAACAATGTTCTGATTCAAGCAGAGCATTCACATTCTATACTAAAATCATGTCTCGTCAACATGAAATTATGATTACAGATTCAAGAATCAACATATTTTCTGATATCGGATGTATAAATGCTGATCCTCCAAGAAACAATGGGAATCGAGTTGCAAACTGATATACATTATCAGACCTCGGTAAGGTAAAGACTGAAGAGCTAAGAGATCATTCATAAGTTATGACAAATATATTGTACAATAAGAACCAACATGTTTGCTCAAAAAAAAAAAGATTTTCGAAAACCCGAAACCTTGAAACCCGAAACCTCGAAAACCCGAACCAACTTATTGATTCTAGTAAAGGTAATTGATTTGAATAAAAATCGAAGATATCCTAGATGAAATAATTATAGAATGCACTGAAATAATCGAAGATATCCTACAAAAAAAGTGTAAGATACAGGTTTGCTAATTGAGCTCCCTCTCCATCATTTAATAATTTCAAAAATCAAGAAAACTTTGTCGAGTAATCATAGAGTGCACTGAGAATAATCACAAACTCAGCAATAAACCAATAAATAAGTAACCAAGCAGTTGTACGACGTACATCGTAAACCAGACGTGGTGGATTCTTTCAGTCGAGCCGATATAACTTCTCCGAGAAACGGTCGAAACATTACCAATCTGAACTTCACCTGAAGAAGACACAAAGTTACACTGTCGTAATTCAAAATTTCAATATCATACCAAACATATCTTCATGAATGATTTGCTGAAAATAAAGAATTGAAAACATTTTCGCTACCAATTTTTGCACTAATAAATCAACAACAATTAAAATTTAGTACCGTATAAGTGGAAGCACCATGACCAGGAAATATGAATCCACCATCGATGGATCGAATATCGTACACGCTAATGCATAACCCTAATTTATCAATAACCTAGCATCATTTGGGTAAAAAAAAAAAGTAAGCGGGTAAATAATGGAAATAATAGAAGAAGAAGATGAAGAAGAAATAGATAGATACCGTATCTAAGAAGAGAGATTCAAGCTCTCCTTTAATGGCTTTGTCGAGAGGTTGATTCAGGAGATGAGGGGGTAATCTCAGACTGTGTTCTAGTTCACTCAAGAAAAACATTTTCTCCAATTTATTTTTTAATTGAGAGAGGAACGAAGGAAACTGTGATAATTAGTGTAAATTAAACTTGAGAACTTTAATTTATAGGGATGTGAGCCGCCGGAGATGGGGGGCGAAGTGGGATGTGCGAGCGGTCCGGCGGCGGTGGACGAGAGCAGTGGCAGCGTCGTAATTTGTGCTTATGAAGAAAGTTGTGGACTGGGAGTTCTTGTTTATATATGGAATAAAAGTTGTGGGCCCGAGGTCCAGTCGCAAATAATCAAAGATGATTACATTATTAATTAAATGATTATTTTATTTGATTTACAATCCCATTTAAATTTAACTTCCTAAGAACTCAATATCTAATGAATTTTAATTAACTCTAGGATTGTGTCTGACCGCTTGACCCAATTATATTTGAGTTTAAATTATTCTACTCAATTCGAAAAATTTATGAGTCAAGTTTGCGTTGGATATGAATCAACATACTCAAATTAAACATAATTAAATAAATAATATAATTATTTAGACTTGGGCTTGACCCAATTATATTTGAGTTTAAATTATTCTACTGAATTCGAAAAATTTACGAGTCGAGTCAAGTTTGCGTTGGATATGAGTGAACATACTCGAATTAAACATAATTAAATAAATAATATAATTATTTATATTCGACTTACTTTTTTTAATATTTATTTTTATACTAATAACACTGATGTGCCTAATTCTTAATTGGGTTTTTGGCCTAAAAGGCCAAATCAATCCAATTAATAATAAAAGCCCAATTATCACATCTACTAAAATTCAATAGGATTTTAGTTATAACATATTGTCCCACATCGGATTTCTACAAGAAGTCTCCATATTCCATCACCTATAAATATGTGATTTAACTCATATAATAAGGTAAGCACTATTTAGGCAATTAATTAATATTATTTGCTTATATTGTGATAGTTTTCTGACTTGAGCGTCGGAGGACAATCGCCGGGCCACCCCCGGCGTGTCACCTAGTGTTTTCAACTGTTTTGTAGGTTAACGAGTGGAGCGATCCCTTCGACTACCTCGGACGAGTGGCAAGGACTCTCGGCATTCCCGATATTGGGCATGAAGATTCCCGGACTTAGGAGACCTGTGGGCTTCAAGACCATTGGGCTGACCCAACATTTTGGAGCAGCATCATTTTGGCGCCGTCTGTGGGAAGGCAAACTAGATCACGTGTCATGACGAAGAGGATCAAGGCGATCCCAACCACTCGCCTCGAGGAAGCGACGGAGTCTCGGAGCCGCCCCGAAGAGCGGAAGAGTCTTAGAACCGCCCGCCTCGATGAAGCGACGGAGTCTCAGAGCCGCCCCGAAGAGCGGAAGAGTCTTAGAACCGCCCGCCTCGATGAAGCGACGGAGTCTCAGAGCCGCCCCGAAGAGCGGAAGAGTCTTAGAACCGCCCGCCTCGAGGAAGCGACGGAGTCTCAGAGCCGCCCCGAAGAGCGGAAAAGTCTTAGAGCCGCCCGCCTCGAGGAAGCGACGAAGTTTCAGAGCCGCCCCGAAGAGCTGAAGAGTCTTAGAACCGCCCGCCTCGAGGAAGCGACAGAGTCTCAGAGCCGCCCCGAAGAGCGGAAAAGTCTTAGAGCCGCCCGCCTTGAGGAAGCGACGAAGTTTCAGAGCCGCCCCGAAGAGCGGAAGAGTCTTAGAGCCGCCCGCCTCGAGGAAGCGACGGAGTCTCAGAGCCGCCCCGAAGAGCGGAAGAGTCTTAGAGCCGCCCGCCTCGAGGAAGCGACGAAGTTTCAGAGCCGCCCCGAAGAGCGGAAGAGTCTTAGAGCCGCCCGCCTCGAGGAAGCGACGGAGTCTCAGAGCCGCCCCGAAGAGCGGAAGAGTCGTAGAGCCGCTCGCCTCGAGGAAGCGACGGAGTCTCAGAGCCGCCCCGAAGAGCGGAAGAGTCTTAGAGCCGCCCGCCTCGAGGGAGCGACGGAGTCTCAGAGCCGCCCCGAAGAGCGGTAGAGTCTTAGAGCCGCCTCGAACCAAAAGAATTATGGGAGCGGCCAACGAAGGTGGTCAAGGCGATCTCAACCAACCACTTCAAGGTAACGCTGGAGTCATAGAGCCGCCTCGAAGGGAGAGAACGACGGGAGCGGCCAACCTTGCGGGATCTTCAGCGCCGGTCATTTAGATGACTGCAGAGGAATTACAAGCCTTAAAAGAGTATCGCTCGACAGCCAAAGTTATTTCTCTGAACGAGCTCCTCGAAGAGGCTCACCACCACTCGCCTCAGTGTAGCGCATCCTCAGATCATGAGCCTCGAAGATGCGCTCACCACCAATCGCCTCATCACAACCCATCATCGAACCGCCCCCTTCGAAGAGAAGCTCGCCGCCGGTCACCACGCCCCTTGAGGCAGAGGGCTCCTCCAAGGGAGAGAGCGGCGCATAGCCGTCGAGAGAGAAGTGTTTCTTCTCGGCCGGGTGTGGCACGCCACGAATCACGATACGACAGGAATAGCGAGCGCTCCTATCGGCATAGAGACTCTATTGGAAATAAATTTGGAAGTAGATATTCCCAATCTGAAGAGAAAATGAGTCGTGATGGCATTGATGACCGTAACTCAAGGAGACCTCGACGAAAAGCTTCGAGGCCAACGACCGCTCGCTTTGAAACATTCCCCGCTCGAATAAGCCCATTTGTTCCTGCCATTATGGAAGAAGTCTTACCCCTCGGATTTAGGATCCCCAATCTACCCCAATTTGACGGGACCGGAGATCCCCAAGAACATTTAAGTAACTTTTACGCCAAGCTTGACCTCTACGGCCTCAGTAACGCAGCTTACTGCAAGATTTTTCAGACTACGCTGACTGATCAGGCACAAGTTTGGTTCAACGGCTTGCCCGGAGGGTCCTTAGACAATTTGGACCAACTAGCGACACATTTCCTTAACCACGACTCAATGAATAAGAAATATGCCAAAACTGGATCGTATCTCTTCAAGGTCATACAACGAGACGGAGAGCCACTCAGAGATTACATACAACGATTTGTCAAAGCAGTACATGAAGTGCGCCACGTTACTCACAAGATGTTAGCCGGCATACTACAACAAAATTTGAAGCATGTTCGTTTTCGAGAGTCCATCGCGGGCCGACCCCCTAAGACCCTGGAGGAGCTCTTGAACCACGCTGGGAAGTACAGACGGATTGAGGAGATCACGGAGATGAGAGTACCCCTTAAATAAAAGCGCGCTGTAGAAAGCCACAACTGTAATAGAGAAGAAGAGAGACATCCCATCGAAAATCGCACATTCGGGAAGTTCTCACCTCAAGGATAAACTTCTTGACATTATGATCATCGCTGAGCAGAAGGGTATTCTTCAACCACCGAAAAGGATGAATGAGAATCCAGAACGACAAAAGTCGGATAACTACTGTGAATACCACAGAGATCGGGGTCACACTACTGAGGAGTGCTTTCAGCTTAAGCAATCACTCGAAAGACTTCTCCAAGATGGGCACTTGAGCGAATTCCTAGAACAATCGCAATCCTGAAGAAATACTTTACTTAATATTTATTATTGCCCCACGCGGGCTCCATGTAATTTCTTTTCAGCAATAAGTCGGGGGCATATCGTCCCGCGCAATATTTCCAATCAGGTAATAAGTCGCTAGCATACCGCACCGCTCAATATTTACAATTATGTAATAAATCGGCGGCACACTACCAGCCGCAAGATTATTAATAAACTATTTTAGCCGGTGGGATACCGCCGCCGTAATTTCTACATCAACCCTTTGTCTTCTGCACGCAGAGCATTGACAATCGATTTAACAAAAATTCAACAGATTCAAAAAGTAGCTAAATGGGAAGATATCAAGGATCACAAAGGGTCTGGCCAACTCGAACCTTGGTTTCTCGCTCCCAGAGCTCCAAAAAATAGAGCAACTAAAGCTCAAGGAAGTCTGATCTGCCATAAAAGTTCGTATAAAACACTTAGGCAAACGGACTTCCCACATAAAAAACTTGAGGGTCTGATCAACCGCCAAGTACAGAAATACAGACTCCCCACTAGGCAATAAAGCCAAGGGGTACCGTTTCACCTAGAAAGATAAAGCATAGCTCATTCTTCACAAAAATACGGACTTCCCACTAGGCGTTAAAGCCAACGGATACCTTCTTCGCTAAAAAGATAAAGTAAAAGCTTATCATTTGCGGGAACCGAGCTTCCCACTAGGCGATATAGCCAAGGGATAGCGTCTCACCGAAAAAGATGAAGCATAACTCATTCTTTACAAAATGCGCGCTTTCCACTGGCAATAAAGCCAAGGGATATCACCCGTTAAGAAAACTAAAATAAGTCCTCGTTCTTGGTGAGAAACGGACTCACGATTCACAAAGTGTCGAAGCTCTATCTCAAGAAACAAAAAAAAAAAAAAAAAACAAAAAAACAAAAAAAAAAAATATATATATATATATATATATATATATATATATATATATATATATATATATATATATATATATATATATATATATATATATATATATATATATAAATATAAAATTAGCACTTGGCAGTAGGCAGCACCAACCATTCCACAATCTTCCGCAAGATGGTGTCACCAGTACCTCGAATTTCGAGCCACATGACATCACAAATTCTCTCGCTGACGTCACGCAGCCTTTTCGCCAAGCACATGGCTAATGTCACGCTACCCTAGCACTCAACAGCTCCGCCTCGATCCCCGCACCGGATGATATCACACTTTTCTTGGCTGACGTCACGGCCCACTCAGCCCACCTTTTTTCGAACGAGATACCAGGCCCATCCGAGGGGACCCACAGCCGACCGAGTTGACTCGGTCGGCTGCAGCTACCCAGCCGCACGAATTTTCCTTACCGCATGACATCGCACCGGCCCAATTTCCGAGTTGCGACCGCCCACAGTATTTTCCTTTTCTTGGAAAACGAGCATCAACACTCTCTTGCTTCTAACTTTCTCCAAACAACTCCGAATTTCGCAAAATTTGCACCGACAAATTCTAAATTTTTCACACTACAACTTGTAACTTCCAATATCGTGGAATTTCTCACGTGTTAAGACAATCTACGGATTTATCAAAACGCCACATTAACATTGAAGCCCGGTAAGTTTTTCGACAAAACTTTTAAGTACTTCGAGTCGCGAGACCAAATATTGAATTTCGCAACATACTCAAGCCTCAAAACGCACCCCACAACATATCGGCCCTCGATATTCTCATCCACATTGGTACGAATCCGATTACAAAAAGACGGACTTCCTACTAGGCGTTAAAGCCAAGGGATACCGTCCTACCAAAAAAGATAGAGTAAAAGCTTATTCTTTACGAGAGTCGAGCCTCCTACTAGGCGATATAGCCAAAGGGATATCGTCTCACCGAAAAAGATGAAGCATAACTCATTCTTTTCAAAAATGGACTTCCCATTAGGCGTTAAAGCCAACGGATACCGTCTTACCTAAAAAGATAAAGTAAAGCTCATTCTTTACGAGAGCCGAACCTCTCAATAGGCAATATAGCCAAGGGATACCGTCTCACCGGAAAAGATAAAGCAAAACTCATTCTTTAGGAAATGCGCGAGTCCGATTAAGCACTAAAGCCAAGGGATATCACCTATTAAGGAAGATAAATTAAGTTCTCGTTCTTGAAGAAAAACAGACTCCCAATTCACGAAGTCTCGAAGCATTTTCCAAAACAAATTAGCCATTGGCAATTTTTTCCGAAAAAGATAAAATGCAATTTCGGTATTTTCTCCTAACAGAAAAAAAGGGGGAGATACGTATTCAAGCGACCATTTCTTATTTACTCCCAGGCAGGTCCACGAGGCCGTGGCCCAACCTGGGAGTGGGGGGCTTAATGATGTGCCTAATTCTTAATTGGGTTTTTGGCCTAAAAGGCCAAATCAATCCAATTAATAATAAAAGCCCAATTATCACATCTACTAAAATTCAATAGGATTTTAGTTATAACATATTGTCCCACATCGGATTTCTACAAGAAGTCTCCATATTCCATCACCTATAAATATGTGATTTAACTCATATAATAAGGTAAGCACTATTTAGGCAATTAATTAATATTATTTGCTTATATTGTGATAGTTTTCTGACTTGAGCGTCGGAGGACAATCGCCGGGCCACCCCCGGCGTGTCACCTAGTGTTTTCAACTGTTTTGTAGGTTAACGAGTGGAGCGATCCCTTCGACTACCTCGGTCCCGGACTTAGGAGACCTGTGGGCTTCACGACCATTGGGCTGACCCAACATTTTGGAGCAGCATCAAACACTAATAGTAAAAAGTGCCTTGTTAATGAAGAAAATTTTGATCTATACAATATACAATGTAGAAGTTCTTTTTATTAAAACTTAAATTAAAGTATTTTAAAGAATTCCAAAGGGTTTTTTAATAAAATAAATATATATCTTTTTCATTGATCAGAATCATAATGGTTTCTCTAATTTGACATTACACTAACTATGTTTATTTAAAAAAAAAACATTATTTGAAGTTAACCCCACTAATCACATTGGACCAACAATTTGAAGCAAACAACAACACAAGGTTTATAAAACCCAGATAAAATTACATTAAAAGCAGTTGTTTACAGGCACAGAATCAACATAGTTTTACACATAAACAAGATATATTTATAATAATTAAGTAAAAATTGAAAATCCATAATCTTGAATATCAAAGAGACAAGCCTGATTCCTCATCTTCATCAAGGCCAGAAGTGTAGGTAAAGTAGAGAGTCCAAATCAAACCAAAAACACCCAAAAGTATCCATCCCAAAAGGTTGTTGCTCAGCCCAAATGGCAGACCAGTTCCCTCCGTGCTCAGTCTCTCATCCACCAGCGCCATCGCCGCCGGGCTTGACATCGCCGCCGCACAAGCCGCCGCCATCACCGAAGCGCCCATCCCCAACTTTGCCTCGCTCTCTTGTGGCTTACCCTCCATGGAGCATCTCACTTTCCCCATGCTCTTTGCCATTGAAGGCAAACCTGTATTTCATTTCACCAAATTTAATCTTAACCTTGCTATAATAGAAAAAAATGGTTATAACTTTATTACAGTAATTTATTCAAATTAAGTTATTGAATAAAAAATCTGCTAATATCTTAGAGCTAAACTAGAAAATCCATATTTTTGTTGTTAAAGTATCTTATTTGAGAGTTTATAATTCTAATTAAGAAAATTAATTAATTCACCTTCATCCTAAAATTAATATATAGGTATTGGTTGTAAGTGTAATTTACGACATCGAGTGGGGAGATTCTTACCGAGAATGGAGGCGGGGCGCACGGCGGATGCCTTCTGTACGAGGGCGGCGCGTGCAACTAACGAAGTTGAGGTGCAAGCAGAGATGGTGGCCATTGTATATTATTTTTTTAGTTGAATGAGGAGAGGCTCTGTGCAAAACTCAGCTACAAATTCCAAACTCAGGAAACTCGAGATTTTGTTTGTGGGTTTTGTCAAGCATCTGAGTGAGCACAAAACCACACGCTAGGATTAGGTAAATGGCCTCTCATCCAAATGAACCCAATCAAAATCCGCCACGTGTTACATAATCTCTTAACAACCACTTATTTTTTAGAGAGTTAACCAATGGAGCATCGTCTCTGGCCCACTCAATATAATAAATAAAAATATATAATATTACAATTTCTAACAGGGTGAAATAATGTATAATAGTAAAATTACTTGGGGCTAATATGATTAAGAATGCTAATTAAACCTGGAATGCATCGTATACAACAGTCTTAAACCATATGACATCAGCAATCTCAATATGAATTCTATATACATGATTTCAAGTTCAAGTAAGAACCATCATCTCATGGGCTTCACCGAATTCGGCCCGTTATTACTATGAAACGGATTCAGCTTCTAAAATCTTAATAGTAGATTAAAAAACTTTGAAAAATCGAAATTTACATGTAAAAATTGTGGAAAAATAGGAAAGAATGGAGTTGATCGCATGTGATTTCTACATCTATGGCAAAAATTTCTTCTTAAACTACTCGTGGACGTTGCATTGTTGAAGGTAGGGATGCTCGTATTTGACATGTTTCCTCCACAAGGGCTTGTGCTTATCAATCCCAATATCCAACCATGGTTTAAGTATCCCATCAAAATGTATGACCGAGGCTTGTTCTATGTCCTCCTGCCTCACACCAGAGTCGTATCCTAACCCTAGTACATGCCAACTCTTGTCTAAAGCTACCGTTTGTTTGTAAAACGTGACCCAACCAATCGGCAAGGTTCCCGCTTTCCACAGTGGCCTCTTTTTGCCCTGCAAGACGAATTCTTGTATTAGTATCTGCATAATCTTTTGAAACCATTGTATTTGATTTACTAGCATTTTTTATGTTTAAGGTTGTCTTAAAGAGATGGCATCATAAGTTCATAACCACAGACTGAAAAATCCGGCATTGCAGATTATGATTTACATACCACCAAGAAAAGAAGTGAAAATGCAGATAGAATGATAAGTACAAACCGTCATTCAGAACAAAAACAAATTTTACTTACCAAATGAAGATATTTGTGATAGACCCCGGTTAAATTTCGCCGTCTCCATTCGTGAAGATCAAAGAGATTCATCCCAAAGGCCCATGTGCATGTATTGGGGTCAAATTTATTTGCTATTATGGGGTCTGTAAAATTGACAAACATATCCATACGTCGGAACGAGGGTTCACCTTCCTTACAAGTCTGCACTGCACCGTTTACTTTGCCTCTCATATTAATGCTCCAAAGTTTTGTTAAATCCTTTTGGACAACAATATCATGATCTAACAGGACAATTCTAGTGAGATGAGGAAAAATATCTGGCAAATAAAACCTAAGGTGGTTCAGCTGAGATATATAGCGGGGGTCGAGAGAACCTTCCCTCTGCAGAGTTTCATTATATTTGGTGATTAACCATGGAAAATTCTCTATGCTCTCCACGTGAACTGTAGCTTTGCCAGGAGGGTTTGATAAGAACCACATTGACATTGCTGGGAGGTTGAGGAAATCCGTCACTATATGAAATACTATTTTCGCTGGATCCTGTCGAGCAAAGAAAATGTAACTATAGTTTAGCGGTTGATAAATATGCATAATTTAGAACTGAGAAACATCCTGTTCAAAAAAAAAAACAGAACTGAGAAACATCGAGCATTTGCCAATATCCATAGCCTCCCAATAATTATAACCCGTCATGCTGAGCACAATTTATCTTCTACATCAATGAGTTGCACCAAAAGAAGTAAAAGGTATATTAACTAGAAACCCCCTATAATGCATAAAATGTAGACAATTATTTGGCTTTCTATGTGGAGAACTGCAGCAGTACTTCTGTTAAAAATCCTACCTCAGGTAGAGGGATACTAGTTAGCCATAGAAATGTAAGATGTGATCAGCAGAAATTTTGTTGTTGAATAAGGATTTATTTGACATCAAGAAATGATGATAATAGGGGCCACACTAGAAAACACTGTAATAGCTTCACACAAAATATAGATACATAACACACACACACATTTAAATAAGTAGACCACAAAAAGATGCAAAAAGACCAGCAAATTAATAGATAGAATGATTTTAAGGGATTAGAGTAACCTTTGTCAATACAAATTACTGGCACTTGAAATGAATAACATAGAAAAATGAAGACAGGTGTCAATAGAAAGAAGAGATGCTACAGCAACTTACCTTAGCAGTTGAGATAGTTGAGTTCACAACAACTGAACAAGCCAATATATTGTCAGAGAAAATGGCAAAGTGATAAAGATGAGGATCTTGTAGTTTGTGTTTGTAAGGGAGCTCCCTTCCCCCAGGATCCAAGGCAAAATATTCAGCAGTCAATCTCATAGATAGGCAGTGAAGGCTTTTTGGGATGGTTCTTCCACCAAGTGCTCTAAGAAAAGATTCTTGATTCCTGTGTGACCGGACCTGCTCTTCAGCGCTATAAGTCATAGCACGAAGTTTCTTTATCATGGCAGCACAATCAGGGTAAATACGACTAGCTTTTAACAACGTAGACTCCATTGCTTTCATCTTCTGCAGGGAACTGAAGAAGAGGTTTATATATTAAATACTTCACTGTATTCTCATAGAACATTAGTTTTTCGGCACCATTACATGGCCCTGACATCTATGTTGTCACAAGGCATTCAATGAGACTTAAAACATAGGCATGAGTTCAGTGATCTGTTAAACAATATCTCAGTTTAAACTTGCTCGGGCAGCCACAGGAAAGAAGTACTAACACATGTCTGGTTGAGCAAGTTCGAGAAATCAAGAAAATAAGAAAAAATGCGAGACTCGTCCATGAGCTGGATTAGGATCCCAAGTGCAATTTAATAAATGACGAACTAATTACAAAATAGGCGGAGAAGCAAAAACAGGAAGATATTATGTAATCCTAATTTTTTTTTCAAAGGTGATTTCGATTCACGAAAAACATCAGACATCAATTAGTAGCACATTAATTATTTTACTTCAGAGGGCATGAGGGATCTTCCTAAACAATTTACAAGTGCATGTTTCATTGTCGTCGTATTAAAAATAAAAAAATCACAATGAAATGATGTGGGAGAGCAATTAACAAATTAGTCGATATACTCTAACAATGCTAACAAAAAAAGGCCACAGCGGCCGCAGCATTAATTGAAATAGGGTATGCCACAAGTGAAATATTTGCGACAATAAATGAATCCTAATAAAGAATATTATGAGCAAAGGATGTACCTCCTAGATACACGAGAATCTTTGGTAGACTGACTCATGGCTCGTTCAACCTCCTTAATTCGAAGTTTCAACTCTTTTACGAAATGAGAACTGATATTTGCTGGTGTGAAATTTAAGTACGCTTTGGCCTTAATCACCTGATCTTTCATCTCTTTTACCTTCTCATCCAATGCCCTCGACCTGGATCGTACAACTTGATCATGTTGTACCCTGCTTACATGTGACTCTTCCTTTGGTGAACCAAAAGAAAACAATTAGTGGAGTAGAAGGAATGAAAATAAAAAGAAAGACGAGAAGAGAAACTTATGATACATTTGACAATTGACATAGCACTACTTTCTACATCCAGCAACACAGGTCAAGAAAGGATGCTTTGGTTGAATGACCGGGAGAGAGTAAATATGAAAAACAGTTCTGATAAAACATCGCTGTAATCTTTTAGTACTTCACGTCAAACTCTTGTGCATGTAACAGATGCAATGTGAGTGCATAACACAGGAGAAAACCAGAAGAAAAAATTGAAAAGTTATGACAGTCGAATTATTAGTACTTTAGAACCTAGAAATAAAGATATATTTTATCGTAGAAAATTTCACAGATAATCTCCACGTAAATTTCCCCGAAAAGGCATATATCCGCCTCATGGTTTCACCGAATTATAGTCTTTGAAAAGGACATCACACAGTATGGACTATGGAGACTCAATGTGCATCAATTTCTCGGAATTCCCTTAAGATTTCAACAATTATTCTAGAGATATTCGTGATAGCCAAACTAGTGCACTCATAGATTCGTTCCATTCACATCATTTTAGCAGCCACATACATCACTCATAACTCATTCCGAATTATTGATGACTAATTGCAATTCAAACAATTTTTAGCAAATTTGTATAGAACTCGGTGAATTATCAAGGGTACCTCCAAAATGCAAAATTTAATATGACATAAATTTATATATTGATATGAGAAAAATAGTAACAAAAAATAAAACTGCAACAGCAAAATCATTAACATTGATCGGAATGGCATACCTTCGCCACGGGCACAGGCACCTCTTCCTCTTGCCGTCTTCTTTGGCCACCTCCATTTTTGTCAAGTCTAGTTGCTGAACTTGAAATGAGAACAGAAAATATAAACTAAGACTACAACACAATAAACAACAGATAATTTTGAAATAAAATGCACAAGAATAATACTGACCGTTATTTTTCAACGAGCCAGCATCATTAGTTGCAAAACTAACTTCACTAAATCTTGATTCCTCGCTAGAACTAAAATTAAATGCAGAATTAGCGGGATCGTCTTTGTACACCAACAGGGGAGGTTCTTTCAAACCTCGACTTTCTTCCTAAACCACAAAATTATAGTATAATTAAGTAAAAGAAAAAAAGAAAAACAACATTACATCTTCCACAAAAACCAATCGATCTCTCTCTGGTTACCTGCTCTATGGCACTAAGTGTTTGAGCTTCTGTCCTGTGTTTCTGCAAATAAAAGAAATCCCAGATGTAAATATCTCAGTTCCTGATCACATATTTGATCACACACTCCTAATGCTTTAAAGTGAAGAGCTGAGACTAAATAACGTGTGATAAATCTGAGTAGCAAGGAATTCATATATAAAAAAATAAAATAAAAAGGTCACATTAGCAAGGAGAACTACACCAAAAAAAACACTGAGATGCATAACCTTCGATCACAGGTTCCGTCCCATGATCTCAGATAACCAAATGAGAAAATAAACTCTCAAGCATATGCAACTATTCTATCAATTCTCAAATTAAAAGAGCACAAAACAAAAGCAAAAACGCAGAACTCAAGTATCGACCGTCAACTACCGGAAAATGACATTACAACGCAGATAGTACATGAGTATAGCAATATCAATAGGTGCTAAGGAAGAGAGATTCATACAATGATGGATAACTCTTCAACGAAGTCTTCCGATACTGCACCAACAAGGAATAGCAAAACGAATAATCACAGATCAGATTTAACAAAGTAAAAAATATAAATACAAAAAAATCGATGCGTACACGGAGGAAGAAGAAAGCCAGCCACTCACCATCGGAATTAATTTGTTTGAGCCTATACGACAGTATAAAAATGGGAACAAAAACAGAGACGCAGAGCAAGCAGAGGATCAAAATCCTCGAGCATTTACGAAATGCCCTCATCAAACTTCTCCGCGGAATCGAGTTAACGGACAATCCTCCGCATCGGAAAACAAAAAAATTACAAAAAAACCTGTAATTGTTTAATTCCAAATCGCAATTTCCAAAATCTCGAAACTGAACAAAGTCGGAAAAAATCGTGGTGATGAGATGAGAGAGAAACTAGTTAGGGTTTTTCACCGATAATAAGATCTCGAGGAAGTAAAATTTGTGTGCTCAGAGTATTTTAATTCGTCAGAGAAAATAAAATAAGAAAAAAAAGAAAAAAAGGAAAATTAATTTTTTTTTAAGTGAAGGGCGGGGAAGGCGGGGAGAGAAGGTGGTGGCACGTTCGTATCAGGACGGGGTGTACCGTGTGCGCGTCGAATGTGATTAGGGATTATTTTTTTATTTTTTTTTTATTTTAATTGGTGGGAATTGGAATTTATTCAATGGTTTTTGTGGAGATTTGAAATGCGGGAATAACGATGTAATGATAGGGACTGGTATTTTATATTATTTAAATTTCGATATATATATTATTAAAAAAATATTTAGTAGATTTAAATTACTATAAATTAATATAATTGTTCGTTATAAAATTTCTCAAATTAATAATTTAGTAGGTTTTTATTCGGAGAAAAAAAAAACCATTTTTTTTTTGATTAAGAAAAAAAAAAATAAAAAAAAACTATTATAAAGTTATTAATTTATAGAAATTTTAATGAATATGTAACTTTTTGCCTGACGCGTCAATTTACAACTATCCAAAGTTTTAGAGATAAACAATCCCAACAATTATTTCTAAACTTTACTCACCACTTTTGGCACTATATAATTTTTATCTTTTTTCTTCTCATTATCACTAATTGGTGGATATAGTCATGTGGTAATTATTACATCAAAATAGAGTCTAATTACTCGATTAGCGTTTGACTTCTGCTAGTTTGATATAGTCCCAATTTTGCATTAATTATAAATAAATAAATAATCGATATAGTCACATTTTTCATTATTTCAATAAATATTATGTTCTTAAAGAGTTTTCAATATATAGAATTATTTTATTAATAATTGGTCCAAACAACTTATAATCAAATTAATTCTAATCAATTGGCCCTAAATAAGCACAACTGCATTAATTTATTTGTTTTTCAATTAATTCAAATATTAGACATTATATAAAATATATTTAAAAAAAAACTTAATTATTATATTGGTAGTCTCCTTTATGATCGGGCCTGATTTAAGATGAACCTGATGGGCCAATTACCCAATAAAGAAATCATGTATACATACGGCAACATTCAATGTAATTAATTAATTAATTAATTAGTGAAAATAGACTACAGTTGTTCACGTGACACTGATGTTGATGGTCACGAGCGAAATCTACTAGCAATGCTTTTTATAGCAAAGCAGCTTATAAACAGCGTGAGCTTTTGTTATTATAATTAGTCGCCCCAAAATATAGTAGTATATATATAGTACGCACCGGCACTACATCCCACGTGACAATGGTTGGGTTTGTCGAAAAGAAACGTGAAAAGAACCTACTAGACAAAACATAAAAGCGCGCTTCTTAATCTCCACTCCTCGACACGTTTCTATGGATAATTCATTTCAATCACCCAATTTCATGTATATAATGTAACTAATCATTGGCAATATGTAAACATTACTTGCGGACACGTGGCAAGTATATGTTCCTTGCGTGTATCCTACAACTCCTGATAAAAGAGTACAGTGTAGTTGTAGAATAAAAATATTTTAATAATATAATGTTTTGTTGATGAGCATTTCTTTTTTCTTTTTTCATTAGAAAATAAGATACAGCCCAATAACATATAGATATACAGAGACAAATTCGGCTTTAATTTGGATCCATCTATCTGATTTGGGCCTTTGGTAAATAAATTTAAATATGGGCCCGGACCTTTAAATAGTAAACACCCTAATGGTGAGTGAAATAAACTTATAAAATGCAAATTATTATTTTAAACGAGTAATATTTCTATAAAAAAAAATTAATAATAAACGAAAAATAAATGAACACCATAAAATAGGTATTGCCCAATGCGAGAGCAGTGGGAAATTTTGAGCTTTACATGGGCTTGACGACTGACGATCGGTTGGGCTTTTCTCGGCAATACTCAACTCGAACATTGGTAAATGTAGATATTAATAAAAAAAAAGTATAATTGCATAATAAGTTGATTATTGATGCAATTGTTCTATATGTTCAATATGTTGGGTCATTAATATCTATAGCTAGGTGCCATAATATTGTCAAAGTTGTAAGCTTTGCACATCATCCACCTAATAAGTGTCAATACCAGCTAATGATTTGATTTATTTTATTTGTTCTACTTAATTAGTTCATCATAAAATTATTCTAAATGGTCTGCTGCAAAAAAAATAAAAAATTACTTTGAACTTAAAAGCATATAACACAAACGAACTCAAAATGTGCATATCATTTTGCGTAGATTACGTCTGCACGAAGCGAACATATTTATTCTAGGTCAATAATCAAAATTGGACGAAATTATATTTGAATTAAGGCGGACTACTTCCCGAAATAAGAAAAGGCAACGGAAAGGGGAAAAAAAAACATGCCTCATGTAAGTATTAAGTAGGGTTCCCACGCATGATTCCACACATATGATTTCATTAATTAAAAAAAAAAAACAATGGTGATTATTTGATTTATGCGTAATTATTAATTATTATAATTAGTAATTAATCTTTTAGTGTTTCTGGTGCTACTGACTTTCACTTTTAGGGTTTGACTATGTAGGATTATTCATGCTAATTTGCGCCCAAATTTGAACACCGAAACGCACAGCCCATGCTGTTGTTGGTTGCACGCAAAGACTGGTAAGTGCTAATGTGTACAGCCAGCGCATGATAATCCCCGGCCCCACAAGCCGGACTCTTCCGTCCTTTTATCGGCAAAACCATAAAAACGGAGTAAATACAACTTATTTGTTTTTGGTCCTTCAAAGTTTATTATATATTAGTTTGAAGCCACGTCCTTTTGAGCTTTTGAATTTTCTCTGATTATTTGTCCAATTGAATTAAATCAATTTTAATTGAGTTTGAACACACGAATGGTCAAATAGTTTATATTTAATATGTTTATGTTAAATGGGATTAAACATTGCATTCATGGAGATAAAACGTGTTTTAAGTTTGGCTCGTTGTACTAACTAATTATGTCGAAATGAACTTTTACGATATCTAAAATCGAATATCGAGTAAAATACATTGATTTTTAGCCTAATTGTTTTTTATTTTCCCCTTAGAATTTCATACATCACTAGCTCAATTTGGATTAGAATTGTATTAGTGGAATATCTATTTTGAATTTTCACAATGTCTTAGTTTGTTGCAGCATGCGGTTCTTAGCAATTATACTTGTCTTTCTATACACTTTGATATCCGCCCCTCAATGTTTGCTTTTTCTGCAAAGAGGCCCCCACAAAACTATTTTTGTACAAAGTGATGAGTAGTATGTGACTTTTTTTAATATATAAATTTGAAAACAAAATACTAGACTAAAATATATATTATATATATATTTTTTTAAATATTTTTTTTAAACTCAAATTTTGATGCGCTATTAATTATTAGTTAGGTTCATATCTCTAATTATGTTTCAAAATTTAGGAATTATATATTTTTTTGAAAATTTTAAACTACATAAAAAAAATACATGCCCATTATTTAATTGAAAAGACCTATAATTAAAATTTGAAGTTTCATTCCCTCATTTTGTTTAGGTAAACAATGCTATATTTGTCATTCAAAGAATTTCAAAATCCAACATCATGATTGTATTTTCTCTTTAAATTTTACGAATTTGTGATTTATGCTTTCCTTTTCTCTAAAGATCTAGAGATTTCGATTTTCCGAATTACGACCAATATTTCAAAATTTACAATAAATGCTGAATTATCTGTCCGTTCGGCTATTCCGTTCACTATTAATGATGAATTATCTGTCCGTTCCAGATGTCTGTTCCGTTACGAAGACTATACGGTCTCGGTCGACGGCCGTGGTCGCAATAAATAATATAACTTTTCTTTTACAAAAAAAATCACACTTTTGAAAAAAAAAAAGTAAATGCTAAATCTCTTAAATACAAGGGAGTTGAATGCAAATAATACAATGTATTTTATTATTTAGTATTTACTCCTTCAACAATACCACGAGGTCTAATAAATCTGGAAAAAAGTAAAATATATTTCCTTCATGCTTATTGTAACAGCGAAGCCGAAGCCCCTCTCTCTCTCTCTCTCTCTCTCTCCTCTCTCTCGCTCTAGATTTCGACTCTGAAAACCCCACCGCACACAAATACACACACATACATACACAGATCATCGAGGAGACGCCACCCCTTGAGGCTTTCCACCCACGTTCTCCTTTTTCCCCAAATCAAATCCATCTTCTTCTTCTTCTTCTTCAGATTTGCAGGTCAATAATACAATAATCCCTCTCGAATCTGTTGTGTGTTTCACTAATTGCGGTTCTGTTAGCTGAATGATTTTCTCTGCGACGATTTGTGGCTTTGGGTTTAATGCAGATATAACGGAGTTGTGAGGAGTGAACGTAACTTCCCGTCCGCCACGGTGGTACTCGCATGCACCGCACAGGATACGTGGGTACGATTGTAATTTTGTCGAATTGGGCTGTGAAATTGGACAATACGATGTCGCATCAGGTCGTGAAAGTGAGGCGGGAGGCGGTGGCGCCATGCATGACATGCCCTCTCTGCCACAAGCTCTTCCGCGACGCCACCACTATTATCGAATGCCTCCACACATGTACTGCTTCTTCTTCTTCCCCAATTTATTTTTTGTTATCGTGGTTTTTTACTTGTGATTCTCGGTCGGCTATTGAATTAATTTTTGGGGATTGTGTGTATACTTGCGATCTGAGTTTTCCTGTGCAGATTTCGTGTTAATGATGTGGGTATTTTGGATGTGTGTTTGTGGATTGTTTCTAAATTGATTTGAATTTGTTTTGCCTGGGCGTTGGTTTCCTTAGTCGGTTTAATTGAATATTAATTGATTTAAGGAGGGCATTTATCTCAGGTTTTCATTTATTCATCAAAATAGGGGTAATTTTGGTACTGTCTGGTTTATTTAGCCCAACACTCCCCCAGTAATTATGATTGAATTTGAGATAGAAGCATGCCTCTGTTAGAGTTAGGAGAACATGTTCATTCTAGATCTTCAACAAAGACTGGAGAAAATTTGAATAATTGGTGGCGAATGTTTCATCGATTAATTGGTGCTCTAAACAAATATTGCCTAAAAGATTAGGTTGCTTCAGGGGAAACAAATTTTGACTTGTATCGTGTACATGTTTGTCGCCATTACTTGGATGATCTCATGTGCAAAGAGCTTTGCTACTGTTTATGCTAAGGTGACTTACTGTAATTCTGTGCATTTCCGGTGTAAATGTTTTGCATTTCCTGTGCAATTATGTGCATTTTTTGTTGTCATATTTGAAATCTGAGGTCAAATTAACGACATGACCTTTCTATCAATCAGAAAAAATGTGTGATTTTGAGAATTTCTCACTGATGGACCAAATTTCTTTACTTTGCCTATCTTATAGTTTGTAGGAAATGCATACATAAGAAGCTTTCAGACGAGGAAATGGAATGCTGTCCAATATGCAACATTGATTTGGGATGTGTTCCTTTGGAAAAGTTGAGGTTAGATTTTAACTTCTTGCTCTTTGGATCGGATTTTGTCATCTCTCTTTTTGATTTACTGAAAATGCACATTCGGTGGTGTATAAGCACACCCATTACACATTAGTTGTTCATTGAAAGGGAAATTATGATTTGTGTGTGATTTGCTCATTCTTGCAGAATCACTTTAATGATGAACGATAACTTGCATGATACATACAAACACTTGTGAATATAGGATTTGTTCGTGGGTGCATGCTCCTAGTTTTAGTTCTTTTATTTCTTCCATCAGATTTCCGGGTTTTATGTACGTGATATGCACAGGTCCTGCACTTGTTATGAGCAGTATTGAATCTAGTCTTTTTTATGCACAAACAATGTTATTTTGGTGATCATATAACTTTATACTAAACATGCTTTTATTTACATTTGGCATATGTGCTTCAAAGGTGCATATAAACTTGAAAGAATAGAAAACTTTTTGTCCTTAATCTGTCACCGCTGCTTTTCTTACCAGGCTGGATCATAATTTGCAAGATGTGCGGGCAAAAATATTCCCGTACAAGAGGATAAAGATGAGAGCACCCGAAGTTGCTCCTGTCACATTACCTGCCAAGAGAAAGGAAAGATCTCTCTCATCATTGGTAGTGAGCACTCCCAGAGTATCAACGCAGAGCGGAATGACTGGGAGAAGATCCAAATTTACTGCAAGAAAAGCATCAAAGGGTTCCAGTTTTACATTAGAGAAACCCGTTAAGAAAGAAGACATGTACATGGAAGATCACCCTCAAAGATCTAGTTCACCAGAAACGCTCAACAAATTCCCTCAGACAGCAAGGCAGGTACGGTATATACATAGTCCCAAAAGTCACAATTTTTGCACACAAACCGCACTATTTGTGCTCACTGAAATTTTTTGTTGCAGAATTCTGTTGCTAACGAGCCATCAAATCACCCTAGTTCTGAAAAGGGAAAAGATAATGGCTGGGAAGCAAAAGTTGATCTTTGGAAACCTTTAAATTGTTTGGTGGAGGCAGCAAATAGGAGCAAGTCTTCAAAGTTTAGTAACCAAGGATCTCTTTCTAAATCGGAAGCTGTAGATTCTCATGAGAATGAGGGACTTGTTGCTAAATCTAAGAATAAAGAACACAAGCGGAAATTGAAAGTTCAAGATGAGAAGAACTCTAGTGACTGCAACCTTCCAGATTCAGAAAGGCCTAAAAAATTTCGCAGGGTTCGCCCAAAGAAGGCGCCGGATGCTGGAGAATTTAGGGTTCCTGCCCAGACTGTGCTCGATTCTGCTAATGCCAAATTTGAACGTAGAAATTATCCAATTTGGTTTTCTCTGGTCCCAGATGAAAAGTAAGCTTTTTAACTCAATCTTTAAAAGGAATAATTCTTCATAAGTAGAGAATATGGTTATGTGTTTTCTATCAATATGCTTCCCCTGATTTTCTTGTAATGTATTTGCAGGGAAGGAGATGGACCATCATTGCCTCAGATTGCTGCAAGTTACTTAAGAATAAAGTGAGTTTTGACTAACTACTCTCTCATCTTAGCATTTTTCTTCTTCTTTTACAAAATTTGGGAATGGCTGGAAATTATGAATGCCCTGTGAGCAACCTGACGGGCATAAACTATTAATGTTCATCGTTGAATTATTAAAAAAAATCGAAAATTAATTTTTCACAGATTTTGTTAAAGAGTCTTTATAATTACTGGCAAGTATATTTTCATGCATATACTACTATCATTATTGTCATTCATTGTTTGGACTATTGCTGCTTTATATTTTGAATAAATCACCGTTTCTACCCAATTTTTTTAGGACAATTGGTGTAGGTAGGCTCAATATTACTTTGGATTCCAAATGATAATTTCTTATGCATTCCCACACACACATATAATAACTTCAGTTTTCACATATATGATATATCCTTGTAAGATTAACCTTATGCCCAAATCCCCTGTCATTCTTTGAATTTAATATTGAACTATGGTAACTTCATGAAGGACAAAGTTCCAATAAAAGGGAACCAAGAGCCAGAAGTATTAGTCTTGATTTCATCCATAAAACCTGAGTTGGAAAATACTTGAATCTTGATGCTTATGAAAATGTTTTTATACTTTGAAGAGGTATTAGGTCTGAATTAACGAGGGGGATGACTTGGGATTTCTAATTTAATTTCTGTGAAATTATTGAATGGGTTAAAGATCTATTTGGCTAATGCTACATAGTGAATTCTACCGTTATACTTCTAGAGATTATTGAATATGTTTGTCTTCTTCCCTTCCGGACTTGTCCTGAATTTGAATAAGCCTTGGTGGATTTTATTGATCAAATGATTCGTCAACAATTTATTACTTTCTCATCAAGGTCCATTACATTCTTAACAGGGACGGGAGTATACCAGTTTCTTATATTCAAAAGTTCCTCAAGATGAAGTTAGATCTGACAAGTGAAAACGAGGTAACTTTTCATCCCTGTAGTAACTTAAAACGACTCTGTTCTCAATTTAGTGCATATTAGGTGCAGACTGTATAGACACTGTGCATGGTTTGTGCAAGAAACTCGTTGCTTGAGTGAGAATATCATTTCAAATCCATAATAATAAATCATTTGAACTTATCTGGTTGGATTAATTTTGACAATTGATTTCGAATGCGAAGCTCTCATTCTGAACTGATTTTTAAATTACGCTAAAAAAGTTAGATGGAAAAGCAATCTGCTTACATGTCATTTTTATTTTTATCTAAACGTTTTTGCAGGTCGAAATAAAATGCATGGGACAGAAAGTGATTCCCACATTGACACTGAATAATCTAGTTGATATGTGGCTCCAAACAACTAGCACCGAGAAAGTGTCGGCCACAATTGGTTCATCGGCAAAGGACTTTGTGATGGTATTGGGCTACGCACGCAGAGTTCCCGATTCTTGAAAGCCCATTTTTCCTCCAGGGGTGTATTCTGAAGGGGCATATCCGTCTTCTTGGGGAGCTAGCCAGTAGTACTACTTTCATTATCTCCATTGCTGGTGCCAATACCATTATGCATATCAATTGCATCTTTCTGCCTCTTTGCCAGTAAATCGACTCCTCCATCACCGTGGATAGATAATACTAAAATTTCTTCATTCCATTGATATAGATTAAATCATTTTCTTGTTACGACGAACATTTCCTTAGCAAGTTGTTGTGTTAGATAGTCTGTTGTGTTATTTCAAGTACTTGTTTGTTTATCTACTTGTATGCACTCGTATACCGCTTCGAATTTTCGACTTGATCTTTACTAATAACTTTCTAGTGCAACTGCAGTGCATATATATATTGTTCGATGTGTTTGTTTTGTACTAGTTATGTGCAATGCTCGTGTGCTCTCTCGTTATAGTCGTGACAGTTGTGCGAATGAAACGAAATGAAATGAATAATATACATCCTATGCAAAACTTTGTCCCTTGGATGCTTAAACTATATCATTAGAATTTATGGGTAATGTTTCTTGAAAGTAAAGCTTGTAGTTAGCTTAAATATTTCAGAATATTCCAAGTTTTACATATACATACAAGTATACATCAGGTAAGCAATAAGATCAATCAAACCTTTTGATTAATATTCTATAATAATAATTAACAACAATTCAACTTGAAAAAAATCTTTATCCAAACATTAGTTCCTCCAAAAAGTAAATATCACATCAACTTGAGTATTTGATTTGTGATAAGAATGTATGATCATACCTTTTGATTTCATTTCTGCCAAAAAAAAAAAAAAAATTACTATGAACAAACCAATACCTCATTCGCCATTTTATAAATCTGTAAAACAACTTTTCAAAACCTAGCTCCAACAACGGATTGCAATCCGCCATAAGCAATCTCATCTTCATCCAGGAACAAATCCTCCGTAACCCTGAACGTCGCGTGCAGAACAACCGCGGCCGTCCCAATTGAAAAGGACACCAGAACATTCAACCACACCCGCGTGAGAAGCAAGCTTCCGAGCGTCAATATTCCGAGCCCAACCATCACCATGCGATCGTCCACCATTCGGTTGAAGACCACGATCGGTTCGTCGCGGAAGAAGTAGAGGAGAAACCAGAACACGAAGATCACCATAAAAACTATCATCGAGATCGGATGGTACAGCAGGCTGAGGAATAGCACCACCAGCACAATCATCGCGTAATTGACGCGGAAATGGCCGAGGTTGCGATTGAGGCGGGAGGCGAAATCGCCGAAGCTGTAGGGTAGGGAGTAGGAGGCGGGGTGGGCGAAGAGCTCACGCCACGGGCGGCGCGTGGCGTAAAGCGTTTGAGTGCGCGATTTGGCGCGGAGGAAGACTCCGCTCCCTCCGCCTCCTCCGCCGCCGGCGCCGTACGGCGGTAGGCTACTGTACCCGACCGACGCCATTTTTGATTAGTGGAATTGGAGAAAAAACCCTAATTGTTTGTGATTGGCTGACGAATCTTTACAGGAAGGAACGAATGGGTATTGAGAGATCAATACAATACGCCGTCGTTGGGCGTGTATTTTGAGCGTCGCGATATGTACGCGGTGAATGAACTGGTCCAGCTCCGTACAATGAGCTCTTTCCAGATTCCACTATTACAATGGAAATTTAAATAAATAAATAAAGAATGGAATATCCTATTTTCAGTAATTATTTGGCAATTAACAAACATAATTGCATTTACACCCTCAGTCAGAAAATATTATACAAATCACAACACTAATGTATATTTTGTCACAAAAAACCCCCTATATGGTTTACAACTTCACATCTCGTGAGCAGAAATTCTATGTAACAAAAGAGATCATCAATGCAATTAATGTTACATAGAATTTCCCTACAGAAATATTAAATCAGATTTGATTAAAAAAAAAAAAAAAAATAGCTATCCGAAAACTCTTCGTATGATGTTCAGTGTCTCCAATGGTTGCCTTGCAAGCCTTTCATGATATAAAGAATCAACAGCCTCTCTGCCATGAAAAATAAATAAATTAATATATGTTTAAGAAAAAAAAATCAAATAATAAACATTGATGCTCTCACCTATAAGCTTCGCCGATTTCCTTGTTTCTCGGATCCAGTCTAGTACCCCTTACAAATGCTCCCGACGCCATGGCATAATTCTTCGTAAAAAAATATATTTAGAGCCCGAGTAACTTACTTTAATTTTAACCGAATGAAATTTAGAGGTTGAGTTAAAACAAATTGCATTACTTTGAGTAGCATCCATGCTACACCTTCTCTATAGTGAGCTTCGGCCGATTCAGGTCTCATTTCGACACACGCCTCAGCATCGTATAAAGCGAACGCAGGTTCGTTTAACTTCCCCCAACATATGCTTCGATTTGATCTTATTCTTGCATCACTTGGATTCATATAAATTGCCTAAACACTCACATTTACACGATATCATCAAATTCGAACTTATTTATAAAAAAAAAAAAAAAAAAAATTTACTGCATGGGAAAATTACCTCACTGAACCATTTAACTGCAGCTGAGTAATATTTTCTCCTCATAGCATTTTGACCTTTCTCAACAACTAACTGAAAGTAAGCATTCCTACTCTGCTCTCTCTGCAACAAAACCAAAAAAGTAACGACTTTCAAGAACGTAACCCCGTTTATGTCACACTTTTAAAAACATTCGTGAAATACGTTTAACTACTAGACCTTAGTCTTGGCTTCTTCGGTGTGGAAGTAGTTTGTTATTCCGTGAATGGTCCAATCGGGACAACTCGGAATTCTCTCGGTCAATGGAAATAAAATCTTGACTATATTAAGATTGCCCGCATGGGTAGCGTACTCTATAGGTTTCGGACAAGCCTCGTTACCGTCTGAAAGCTAGACAAAACAAGATTAGACAATTATATATTTCGTAATTAAGAATTAAAAAAAATTAAAAACGAAAAGAAAAGAAACTAAACTGTGCTAACCGAGTTTGGATTGGCTCCAGCAGAAAGCAAAGACTTAACGACTCGTGCATTGCCTATCATCGCTGCACACGCTAAAGGGCTTACACCACACGAGCTAATGTTTGGATTAGCTCCAGCCTGTACATGTGCAACAAAACAAAACGAATATTCCGATTTTACCCTTGTCCAAACGGAACCTTGAAGATCAAATTTTAATTCGGTGACGTATATATACCTTGAGCAAAAGCTCCAAGCATTGAAACGAGCGAGAGGAAATTGCCGACACAAGCGGAGAGTGAGAGAGTAGTGAGACTGGATTTGGCTGTAAAAAAAAAATCGGATTCGAATAGCAAGGTACAGAATATTTACACAAGATTTTACGTAAATGAAACCATGTGTTAGCCTACCTTTGCACCGTGACCTAAGAGAAACCGAACAGAGTTAACATTGCCACGCGATGCAGCACATTGTAGCGGTGTTCCAAGCACAGAATTCAACTCTATATCGGCACCTTTCAATAGCAACATTTGCATAAGCTCCCTGTTATCTAAAAACCGAATTAAAAAAAAACCCTAAATTAACAATTAAATGTTAGTTATCACAAAAAAAAAAAAAAAACCTACAAAAAACAATCGACAAGAGTTGCTAAACCTTTTTCAGCAGCATAATGCAAAGAAGTCATCCCCTTAGAATCGGCGATTGTAATATCGGCGCCTCGGATGATTAGATACTTTGCGGTGCTGATATTTCCCATTGCAACAGCATTCAGCAGTGGAGTATCACCTAAAGATTAAATCACCAAAGCAAATAAACAACGCATACTAATGAAACAACGCATATTCATTAATGAAAACATCGAAAGAAGAGACTGAAGAGATATATATACCGATTTCAGATTTGATGTTGATGTCGACTTTGACATTGTCAATCAAGAACTTGCATATATGAATAAATCCATTCTCAGCGGCACAATGCAAAGGTCTCCTCCCCTCACAGTCGTTAACAATGTCGCATCTTCGGCGAAAGTCGGTATTACCCCCAAATCTCACTTCCAACTCTGTCATCATTCAACGGCTATTTTAAAATCCCACAAATTAAAAATTAAAATTACAGAAATAAAAAGATTTACAGGAATGGTCACAAAAAAAAAGGGAGTTTACGGTGAAGAATTTCAAGGTCTCCACTACCCGCAGCTTCAAGAATCAGAGCATCTGCCATTGTATGAACATTAAAATAAATTAAAAAAAAAAAAAAAAAAAAAAAAAAGAAAAAAATATTGCTTGAAAACCCAGAAAAAGAAATATAATCAACGAAAGATGTTCAAGAAACTAAAAAAAAAATGTGTTGGTTTCGAGCAAGAACATAAATAACACATACATATACACGTAAGCAATCGATGTGAAACAGGGGAAGTACATTACATTAATTTAATATTCAACACAAAAATAAAACATGCAAATAAGTTTCAACAAAAAGGGTTTTAATTAACAGGCACGATTACGAACCATCATCGGAAGGAGTATACATGGATGGCGTTTTGTGTTTTCCAGTTCTTGAAAGTACAGTGGAAATATGAAGAGCCCCTGTTTATTTATAGCATGGAGCTTAGCTTTCTTCAAATTGAATGGTTTTGTTTTTAATGCTTTTTTCAGCACTACGTACGGTTTTATGGCTTTCTCTAGACTCTAGGGCTTGTTTGGCCAAATCTCTAATTTCTCAGTTTTTGCATTCACATTTTTACTTGTTTATTTAATTAAATAAATAAATTTAGGGTTTTCAGGGGATAGGGGCAAGCCACGTTCCGCTATTTTAATATGACGGTTTTGTCCTTTCCTGACATGATCTGACTATTAATTTCATAATCTAAATTGAATAAATTTAATTTTTCTTTGGGAATGTCCTTTCATTTCTTGTCCGAGTACTACCATATATGTAATTATTTATTACTCTCGAAATATAAATTAAAATGATTTTACTTTTCACATTATTCTCTACTTATATTTGCCAGAAATAAAAAAATAATTAAAGAAAGAGCAAATTAAGAAATTACTAATACAAAACCCAAAAGAGGTAAATACAAACACAAAAAACAGGAAATTCTATGTCACACACAAAACCATCAAAATTCAAAAGCAGCAAAAAAAGTTGCAATAATTACAATAACGACCTCATTATCGGTAAATGTTCACGGCGTCCTCCAACGGTAGGTTTGCGAACAAATTTCGCGCGATGCAGCAACAACAGCTTCTCTGCAAATAATCGAAGAAAAATAAAGAAAAAATCAGATACAATCGAAAGTACAAATTCAAAATTCTAAAAGAAATCAAGCGATAAACGATGAGATTCTCACCCGAACGCTTTTTCAATTTCCTCATTTTCTGGTTCCAGCACTTTAGCCCTAAAAAATGCCCTGCATGCCATCACGTAACTCTTTGCAACGAAGAAAAAAAATTAGAGCCCGAATAACTTCAATTTTAATAATCGAACAAAATGTTGAGGCTGAATAAAAAATATAATGCATTACTTTGAGTAGCATCCACGCGACACCTTCCCTGTAGTGAGACTTGATCCAATCGGGCCTCAATTTAACGCATTCCTCAGCATCGTATAAAGCAAATGCAGGTTCGTTCAAATTCACCCAACATATGCTTCGATTCGATTTCAATCTTGCATTATCCGGATCCACGTAAATTCCCTAACAACTCAAAAAAATTCAAAACCACCACAAAATTGTACGGTATCCGAACTTAAATAACAAATATATCAAAATTACGACTTAACTCGTAAAATTACCTCACTGAACCATTTTACTGCAGTGGCGTAATCCTTTCGCTTAACAGCCTCTTTGCCTTTCTGATCAACAAACCGCAAGTACTCTTCCTTATTTTGCTCTCTCTGCAAAAATAAAATAAAATAAGTAATTAAATGACTAATGATCAATTCGCAACGTCAAAAATTGCAAATATATAAAATGATTAATAGGAATTAATTAGAAATGAAAGATAAGTACCTTTATCTCGACCGCTTCGTAGTGGAAGTAGTTTATTATTCCACGAATGGTCCAATCGGGATAGATTGGAATTCTCTCAGTCAACGGAAATAAAATACGAACGACATCGAGTCTGCCCATACTGACAGCTTGCTCGATGGGTTTCAGACAACCCTTGTACTCTTCATTACCGTTTTCCGAAAGCTAATATAAAGACAGCCAAAAAGACGAATCCAATCAAAAAAGAATGTACAGACAATAGAAGGCATAGACAAAAAACAAACAAGTAAATAACATAGGAACTAAACAATGCTAACTAGGTTTGGATTAGCTCCAGCAGCGAGCAAAGACGTAACAACTCGCGGAACGCCGATCATGGCTGCACACGACAAAGGACTTGCACCACATGAGTTCATGTTCGGATTAGCTCCAGCCTGTACCACGTGTTACGATATTAACGAATATTACTATTTTACCCTCGTCAAAAGGAAACCCTCGATTGTGTCTTAATCCAAGTTTTACCAACAAATTATATATATATATATATATACCTTTAGCAAGAGATCCAAGAATTCATGTGACGGAGAATAAATTGCATAGAAAAGGGGCGAAGGAGAAAGTAGAGACACTGGATTTGGCTGCAAAAAATAGTAATAATAAATACCATTCATTTCGAGTAATGCAGAAGAATAATAAATTCTGATACAGGGATTTTTATGTTTGCGTACATTGGCACCATGGTCTAAGAGAAGGCGAACAGAATCGAGATTTTCAAGCGATGCAGCATATTGTAGCGGTGTTCCGTTCACAGAATTCGACTCTATATCAGCCCCTTTCGATAGAAAAATTTCCATAAGCTCCTCGTTACCTAAACACCCAAAATTAACATTAAATGTTGGTCTACTACAAAACCGTAATCCTAAAAATAAGAAATTAGGAACGAGTCGCAAAACCTCGTTCAGCAGCATAATGTAGCGGAGTCATCCCCTTAGAGTTGGCAATTGTAATATCGGCACCTCGGTTAATTAGATACTTTGCTATGCCGATACGTTTCGATTTAACGGCAACTAACAGAGGACTATCCCCTGCAATAGTAGTAGTGTTGATACTAGAATTATGGTCCCATTTCGATGCTTGTAATTGAAAAAAAAAATGCGATAAACACATTCAATTTAATTTATAGATGGTCCCATTTCGATCAAAACTAGCCGAAAAATTCGGTGCAATCAAGATAACAGAACTTTTTGTCAATTAACACACTAGAATAAAATTACCAAAGCAACAAACAATTTAAAAATACACGAGTAAATAAGTAAGTGGGAAACAATATATTATATTATAATAATTATAAAAAATAAGAATAAAAATTCATACCAATATCAGTTTTGATGTTAATATCAACTTTAATTTTGTGAATCAAGAACTTGCAAATGTGAATAAACCCTTTAGCAGCAGCAAAATGCAAACCAGTCAGCCCAAAATAGTCTCTACAAAATTCACACCTCCTTCGAAAATCATCCGCATCTCCGATTTTCACTTCCATCTCTGTCATTCATCATCACCACAAATAAAGAAACCACCAAAAACAAAAACCCCCAAAAAAAAAATCAAAAATGTTGAGAAATAAACAAGAAAAAGTGTCTACCCTTGAGAAGTTCAAGCTCTCCAAGAGCCGCAGCCTTCTGAATCGTATAATCTGCCATTATATGAACATTATAAATAGATACACGTAATCCATATATATATACATATGAAAACAAAACATGCAAATAAAATTCAAGAAAGAGAAGCAAATGAAAAGGGTTTTCATCAGGAGAGAGAGAGAGACCATCTTCATCAGGAGTATACATGGCGGTTTTGAGTTCTTTTAGCACAGAAGAAACTGAAGAGCCCTGTTTTTTTTTTTTTGTTCGAACAAATGTTTTCAGCACGAAGCCACGAACTCAACGTACGGTTTATGGGTGGGGAACGCCGATTGAAGCTTCTCTTCTTTGGGTCTTGTTTGGAGGATTTTAATTTGTGATCTTTCGATTAAAATCTTTTATATATATGACAAGTTAATATTTTTGAGGATTTTTCCGTCTAAATTACAGTTGGTTTAAGTTTTATTTCCTTTTCTAAATTTTCTTTTCGTAACAAATAATATGTTATGAGATAATATGAAAAGATCCTTTTCCGTAATGGATAATATCTTACGAGATAATCTAAAATAAATAATTATTTTTAGTGCAGTATTAATATTTTATTTGTTTTATATATTTTTACCTTGATATAAATCAAGATATAGATGAGAATTACTGTGAGGTTTGATTTTTCATTTCGATTTTGTTAAGGTTTCAAGCGGATAGGGTTAAGCCACGTTTCTAGTGTTTTGATTTTGTCTTTTCTAATTTTAATTTTAATTATTATTTTTTATTCCTGGAGTTGTCCTTTCATTTACCAGGAAATGATTGCTTCAGTTTTGCTTTAGTTCTTCCCAACGTTCTTTTCACCTTATGTTTGTATAACTTATCCGACTTAATTTATTTTATAATATGATTTAACTGCTACAAGTAACTAGTTCTTCACCCGTGCGTTGCACGGATGTCAGTTTTAAAATGAGAAAAATAATAATATGTAAACGACTATCTCTTTATAACAATAGCAATTCAAGTAAACAAAATGGAAGAAAATAAAAAAAAAACCATAAACTTTATCTCTTATTTCAGAATTTTAACATATGAGATTAAATTAAATATTCTAAAGAAGAAAACGTGAAGCGCGCAAACACGATATGAAGATTAAGTGAAATCATTTAAAATATATGGTATAACTCTAGTTCGAGGAATGCAACCTACTACACAATGTCAATATTTTGCAAAATAACTAAATTAACAACAAACATGGTAGGAGAGAAGTAACAAAATAGATATTCAAATAACCTGTAAGTTTATAACTAATGACGTTTAATTAGTGATGCAAATTGCTCAAACAACAATACAGCTTATAAATATTGCAAAAGAGATAAGATGTATACGTCCTTATTGATACCAATGCTGATATCAATACCGATACCAATATGGATACCAATACTGATACCAATATTGATATTAATATTGATACTAATACTTATACTAATTAATATCAATACTAATACTGATACTAATCAATATCGATACACATACTAATACTAATACTAATACTAATAATAATACTAATACCAATACCAATACTGATACCAATACCAATACTAATACTAATACTAATATTAATACTAATACTAATACTAATATTAATCCTAATACTATTGCTATAACACTAATACTAATACTAACACTAATACTAATACTTATACTAATACTAATACTAATACTAATACTAATACTAATACTAATACTAATACTAATACTAATACTAATACTAATATTAACACTAATACTAATACTAATACGAATATCAATACTAATGCGAATACTAATACTAATACTAATACTAATATTAATACTGATACTAATATTAATACTAATACTAATACTAATACAAATACTAATACCAATACCAATACCAATACCAATACCAATACTAATACTAATACTAATACTAATACTAATACTAATACTAATACTAATACTAATACTAATACTAATACTAATACTAATACTAATACTAATATCGATAGTAATATCGATACTAATACTCATACTAATACAAATATTAATACTAATACTGATACTAATAATAGTTATATTGATACTAATACTAATACTGTTACTAATACTAATACTAATACTAATACTAATACTAATACTAATACTAATACTGATACTAATACTAATACTAATACTAATACTAATACTAATACTAATACTAATACTAATACTAATACTGATACTGATACTCATACTAATACTAATACTGATACTAATACTAATACTAATACTAATACTAATACTAATACTAATACTAATACTAATACTAATACTAATACTAATACTAATACTAATACTAATACTAATACTAATACTAATACTAATACTAATACTAATACTAATACTAATACTAATACTTATACTAATACTAATACTAATACTTACTGATATTGATTCAAATACTGATATTGATAGTGATACTGATACTGACATTGATACTGATATTGATACTGATACTGATACTGATGTTGATAGTCATATTGATACTCATAGTAATATTAATATTAATACGAATATTATTACTAATTATGATACTCATACTAATACTGATACTAATATTGTTACTCATACTGATATTGATGCCGATAAAAATAGTAATACTAATACTAATATTATACTAATAATACTGATACTAATACTAATATTGATACTGATACTGATATTGATACTGATACTAAAATTGATACTAATATTGATTCTCATACTGATATTGATACTGAAACTGATATCGATACTGATACATATACTGGTACTGATACTGGTACTGATATTGATACTAATACTCATACGGATACTTATCCTGATATTAATACTAATATTAGTAATAATACTTACTATTACTAATACTAATATAAATGCTAAAACTAATTTTATTGCTAATGATCTAATGCTAATGATACATATACATATATTGATACTGATATCGATACCGATACCGATACCGATACTGATACAGATACTGATACTGATACTGATACTGATATTGATATTGATACTGATACTGATACCGATACTAATAATGATACTGATACTGGTACTGATAGATATTGTGGTACTGATACTGATACTGATACTTATACTGATACCAATAATAATATTGATACAGATACTTATGTTACTACTAATATTTGTACTAATACTAATACTAATACTAATACTAATACTAATACTAATACTAATACTAATACTAATACTAATATGTTAATATTGTTAATGTTAATGCTAATAGTAATTTTGATGCTAATGTAATCTAGATATGCTAATTATTATGCTAATGCTAATTATGATTGTAATTCTAATATTATCCAAATCCTTATCGTATTCCTAATTCTATTCATAACACTGATCATAGTTCTAATCCTAATCCTAATCCTAATCATAATCCTATTCCTAACACTAATCATAAGCCTAATAATTTTAATACTAATAATACTAATGTTAATGCTAATGCTAGTGTTAATTCTAATTCTAATCTTAATTATAATTCTAATCCCAAACTTAATGTTAATCATAATCCTAATACTAATACATGTCACTAATTATCGTACTAAGCATAATCATAATCTTAATTATAATTCTAATCCTAATATTATATTAATCATAATTACAATTTGAATCCTATTTCTAGTATTAATACTAATACTAATTCAAAGAATTATAATTATAATTATAATTATAATTATAATTATAATTATAATCAAAAATTCTAATTTTGCAACAATTGTTTTTGCAATGATCTATTATTTAGTATAAAAAAAAATAATTCTATTCAATCTCGAACATTTATATCAAATTTCTTATGTGTGGTAGTTGAACCATAAAAAAACACATATTAAATATATTAGAAATTAATATTTAATTATATTATCAAATTGACATTAAAATTATATAAAATATTATAAGGGTATAAGCAAACATTAAGACGTAAAAGAACAATAATCATTGTTAATAAGATAAATTATGAAAATCCTCCTGAACTTAGACTAAATTACAGAAAACACCCCCACTTATCGGTGATTACTAAAATTCCCCTTATGTTTGTCTATGTCTTACACAACCCCCTTATGGTGTGATTTTTGTACGGAATCTTTTTTATTCTATATAATATCCCAAAAAATATGGAGTCTACCCTTGCAGACGGGACATTTCTTTTATCATATTTTTTAAACTTAAAAATTACCCTCAGGGGTGGTCATGGTAATAATAAAAAATTGTGAAAGTGTTATTTAAGAAGAATAAATATTTCGTGTAAAGTTCACCTGAGGGTAATTTTTGTATTTAAAAAGTACCATAAAGAAATGTCGTGTGTGCAGGGTATAATAAGCATTATTGGAATATTTCACGTAATAAAAAAATTCCTTCAAAAATCATACCATAAGCGGTTGATGTAAGAGGGAAACAAACATTAGGTAAATTATTAATATAAACTATATACGGCAAGAGCACTTCGAGTGAGATTATTAAATGAGCTATCAAAACATTTAACCACCATTTTTATTCTCCAAAATAGTAATTTTTAATTCCATTAGATTTATGAAATGAGATATTTTGATATTTCATCTTTCAAATGTAAAAATACATTATGCAATCATGGTGAATAAAATATCAAACATGAGTTATGAATCCAACCACCTCAGTGTCCATTTAGAAAATAACATGTGGCAATTAGATATATTTAATTAACAACGATTTAATACCTATGGTTGGAGCAAATACATTTATATAAATATCAAAATAAAATATTAAATAGCACATAAATATTTGCAAACTCATTTTGATACTTTTGGGTTAGTGTTGATCTAGATATTTCCATAATTATATTTATTAGAGTCATAATGAAATCCTTATTAGTGGAATACAATATATAGTATATACGATCATTATACATTTTAAACAAAACAATTGATATTATTAATGTTAGCCATTAAATAAAAATGAATTTAATACCAAAGATTTAGAATTATTATATTTTGAAATATATAAAATCAATTCATTTTTTTATCAATTGATTAAACTTAGCTTAGGTCATTCAATTTATTAGTATAATCATGATAAAATTCGTATTTTAATTAGTATATAATTTAAAAAGTTAAATCAATCGTAAAATTTATTGTCACTGGATTCTTCAGTGAAGAAAAAAATAATTATTTAAATAATAACATGAAATTCATGTAGTATAATTTTCAATATGATAAATAAGTGGGAGTATATTACTCTACACATGGCATAACAAATGGTGTCAATTTTCGCAAGATAGTAAATTCAAACACATATCTATCTTTTTTTATAGATAATATTAATATATAATAGTAAATTAGTAAAAAAAAATACATATTCTCTAGTCATGTTCATGTAAAATGTATAATATCAAATAATTTATTCTACAATATTTGTTTTAATATAAATCCAAGTTTATGAATTAAAATTAAAAAAATTCGTAACACCACCAATCATCCAATTATAATAAGAGAAGATTTTAAATCGAATTTAACTAAATTAAAATTAAATTATTTATAAAATTAAATTCAAAAATAAATTTATTTAGGGTTTTCAAAAAAATTGATATATTTAGAGCATTTTATATATGGTAGGATATAAATATATTAATAAAATAATTAAACATATTTAACTATCTTTAATTTTGGAAAATGATGACATGTTTTTTGATGATTTATTTCGACCAACCAATTCGCCACTTGGGATGAAATTGAAGACATGTCATCAATTGAAATTGCCAAATGTCAATCAATTAGCTATGCAATTCAACTTTTATATATTATATAGATTTGATATATTTTTACTTTTTTTTTTTTGGCTTTACCTTATAGTCAGGTAAATTACTATCACCCCACTGAGGTAAAGTTTATTAACGAAAAAATCCCTTCGTTTTCCATAATTAAATCCACCCCTGCAATTCGTAGATTTTATACATTAACACCCTATTGTAGGGGTGGATGTAAGAAATTTACAAACTAGAGGGACAGTAATTTCTCAAAAAAAGGGGTTTTTTCGTAATTAATCTTTACCTCATGGAGGTGGTTGCAATTTACCCAATAATTTATCTAGGCATCATAATTCATACAACTATTGCAGACTGTTACTCTGGGTATATATATTATACAACTACTGCAATCTTATAAGCCTGCACTATTTTATCCAGTGCAGCTCCAAAAGAAGTTACAAAAATATATCCGTTTTCCGACCGATATATTTTGCCTTCACAAAAGCAGAAAACTACACGAAACACACAACCAAAAAAGCTAAACGGAAAATTGTTCAAGGCCTCCAACGGTCACTTGGTGAATTTGTGTCGCGCATCGCGTCAACAGCTTCTCTGCCACGAATCAAACAAAAAAAAAAATCATCTCATCTACAAGTATGTCCAAGAAAGAATCGGATGGTAAACGACAGTGCTCACCTTAATGCCTTACAAATTTCCTCGCTTCCTGGATCCAGCATTTTAGCCCTATGAAATGCCCCGCACGCCATCACATAACACTTCGCCAAAACGAAAAAAAAAAATTAGAGGCCAATAACATGCAATTACAATAAACGAACAAAATTTTGAACCGAAATAAATAAATAATTAAGTATTGGGTTTTACTTTGAGTAGCATCCATGCAACACCTTCTCTGTAGCGAGCCTTGGCCCAATCAGGTCTCAGTTCAACGCACGCCTCGGCGTCAACTAATGCGAAAGCGCCTTCGTTCAATTTAGCCCAACATAAGCTTCTATTTGATATCACCTTTGCATCATCTGGTTTAATATATATTGCCTAACACGTAACAACCCAAATTTTTCGATTGGTTAAAATCATAAACTTTATGTATATAAACTTTATATACATTATATAGATGTATAATGTATATGAAAATTGTGATTTCAACCTTTATATATATATGTATAATGTATATGAAAATTGTGATTTGACTGATTTAAATTACCTCACTGAACCATTTTACTGCAGTAGCGTAATCCTTTATCTTCACAGCATTTTTGCCTTCCTGATCAACGAACCGAAAGTAAGCATTCTTCCTTAGCTCTCTCTGCCAAAAAATTAAAAAAAAAAAAAAAAGCATATAAGTTATCGATCCAGAGAGATAACAAAATACTATTGACTAATAAGTAAAATTCCGTATCACTTTTAATAAAATTGAGATCGAAATCAACGTAAATTTAGCGATAAGATATATGAAGATATATAATGGAATTATTATGAAATATTAGTTAGAAAAGAAAGATAAGTTGAGTTGTTGAGACCTTCATATTAGCTTCTACAGTGTGGAAGTAGTTTACGATTCCATGGATGCTCCAATCGGGATAACTCGGAATTCTCTCCGTCAATGGAAATAAAATACGAGCAAAATCAAGATTACCCACAGAGATAGCTTGCTCTATCGGTTTCAGAGAGTTGTTATCATTATCTGAAAACTGAATTTTAAAAAATAAAAAACAAATAAATAAATCGATAGAACAGTGTACAGACAATGAACAGGATAGATAGAGAGATAAAACAAAGAATAGAAACGAAACTGATGTAACTAGGTTTGGATTAGCTCCGGCAGCAAGCAAAGACTTGAGAAATCCGGCTTCGCCTATTGGAATTGCACAAGTCAAAGGACGTAAACCAGACGAGATAATGTTCGGATCAGCTCCAGCCTGTCGCCAAAAACACGTTTACGAGATAAGATTGCGAGTGATTAGTAATTAGTAATTACTAATAGATTGCTAAAATTGTATTTTCAATTGCAAGAGTGTCGATTGAATACAATTTCCGACAACAATTATTTGAATTTACCTTTTGAACGAAAGGAATCAAACTATAAACAACAAAATTACCTTCAGTAACAGCTCGAAGCATTCATATGATTGAGAAATAATCGCACTCACAAGCGGGGAAGGAGAGATTGAAGAGACTAGATTCGGCTGCCGAAAAGAAATTTAAATAAATTAATTAATAATTACAATCAAAAACATAAAACCGAAAAATCAAAACAAAGTTTGTTAGCCTGCCTACATTTGCACCATGACCTAAGAGAAGACGAACAGATTCGACATTTCCGGATGCTGCCGCACATTGCAGCGGTGTTCCGTTCACAGAATTCGACTCGATATCGGCACCTTTCGATAACAACATTTTCATAAGCTCCTTGTTATCTAAAAATCCCGAAGAAAAAAAATATTAAACATCTGTTTCATTTATAAAAATAGAATCATATTAAAAAAAACCAACGGAACGACAAAACCTTGTTCGGCGGCGTAATGTAGCGAAGTCTTCCCCTTACGATCGGCAATGGTGATATCAGCACCTCGGTTAATTAGATATTTTGATGTGATGAATCTTCTCTTTTGAAGAGCAAGTATCAGAGGAGTATCACCTGCAGTGCAGCAGTTGTGTGTATTATAATTTTTATACCAAGATTTAATTAATTAAAAGTGTTGGTAATGAAAAACAATGCTCTTCCAATTCATTGCCACCCAACTTCACTTCCAATTCTGTCAAAAATAAATATAACAAAAAATGAAATTTCTAAAATAAAATAAAAATAGAAAAAATGTCAGGAAATTTTTTTAAAGAAAAAAGTAACCCTGAAGAAGTTCAAGGTCTCCACTAGCAGCAGCCTTCTGAATCAGAATATCTGCAATCACATAAACATCAAGAAAAAGAAACAAGTGCATGAATATTGAAAAAAGAAAAGAACATGCAAAAAAGTTTCATACAGACCATCCTCATCAGGAGTATACATGATTTAAGCTAGCACTGCACACACAGGAAACTGAAGCCTCTGTGTATGTTTGTAGTAATATTTGTTCAATGCATATTTTTGGTTATAGAGACATATTTGACTGTTAACATTCTTTTTTTTTCTTTTTTTCTTTTTTTTCTTTTTTTTTTTTGGTTTTAGAGACAGTGAAATGTCATTTCATGTATCCTCAGAAATGATTACTTCGGCTCTTCCCAAAGCTCTCTCATCCTTTCCAACAATGCCATTATTCTGTTTGTAAATTTTATCCGACTTTGAAAAATCATTTCAAACACAAAAATTATCTATTTTCTGATGATAAATATTACTCCCTCTGTTCCACAATAACTGTCTCTTTTTAAAAATATTTTTGTTCCATATTATCTGTCACTTTAGATTTCCAATATGGCATTAAATGTATTTTTTCCTGTTTTAACCTTATTAATTCAACTATAAGTATTAACTCCCTCTTACATTATTAAATAATCAAGGTTATTTTAGTCTTTCTAATATATTTTACCTAAAATCAAGACACATTTATTGAACTTCTTAATACTTGTACAAAGCAAAAAACGACACTTAATAGGGAACGGAGGGAGTATATTACATGAGAATATACATAATATCAACACTTTATTTCTAGTCGTATCAAATTTAAATTATTATTTTATTATTTGTTTCATTAATTATATGAATTAAAACAATTAAATTAAGTCTTATTTTATATTTTCTACCTTCCTATGAATACAATTCCTTGGAGCAATAACTATACAAATGTAGCATGCGTGTCTTTTGTTCTATTTGCCAAAAACAATAATAAGATCTCAAATAATTACTATTTAATTATTATAAATAAATAAAAACTAATTTCAACATACATTAATCATATATCAGCTACAAAATAAACTTGGATTTGTTTTAGCACAGAGTATCTCACAGATCATGAAAGAACTTGTATGCCCTAATATCCAGTACAATAAATCTAACTGCACCTACACAGCCCAACACCGCAACTATCGAAAACCATACAGCAATAGCAGTGTTGAGTAGCAGCAATGGGAGTCGAAGCTTTTTTCGCCTAGGCAATTTTCCGGCTTTAATATAAGCTAAAACAGGAAACACGAAATCCAACGGAGTAAAACCAATCGCTCCGCATATAGAAACGAAGTCACCGAAGAACGGCATTGCAGAGGCAACTAGTGTTATTAAACCAATGTATATTGATGTGTAGAATAGACGATATATATAATCTTTAAAAGTCTTGTTATTGGCCTTCCCATATTGCGTTGTTCGTTCGAAATACGCATATGTTGGCCTGCAGTAGATCTAGACGCCCAAAAAAAACAATGTTGTAATGATATCACGAGAATATTATGAATGTTTGCAATAACGTACGAAAACTTACTCAAAAAATTTACCTGAAAGCATCCCGATATTTGAATGACAGCGAATAGATGAGCCATTATAATAGTCCATTTAGGTGTCGTTAGAGAAGAGAGAACGTACGGCTCAACTTCTGAACCAAACGCCCAATATCCCAAAAAGGCTAATTGCCAATAAGTCGAAACTATAACACAATATGCTGCTGATACACCTTTATACATATTCCCTTTCACAGGTTTTCTCACTGTGCTCTAGCAAAAATTGTCAGTTCATTCAGTCTCGGTTATTAAGAGTAATAAACGCGTAAAGAAAACAAGAACGAGAAGACGGTTATTTTTACTTGTATTTCTGGGAGCATTGCATCTCCAAATGAGAAGGCAATTGCACCTAGAGCATTGAAGGCTTTAAATACTTTAGCAGATGAACTTCCTTGCAAACTATACGTAATCGATTTTCGATCTTCTCTTTTCCCTACATTTTTTTTATTCCAGAATAACTCGTTTAGCTACTTGATAGAACTCGTTTTTCTCAAAGAAGAACAGATGAAAGAGTTTTCTTGAAAAGACATACCATTATATATTGTTACGCCAATAGTTGTGCCGGCAAAACCGATTGTGCTTAGAGTGCACAAACCGTTCATCCATCTCAGTGAATGAATGTCCGGGAACTGAGAGAGAGCTAATTCAAACGCACCAAAAAATACAATGAAATGCTGCAGTCTCAAGCTGCCATCGGGATTGTAGTATTTGTATACTGCCTGTGGATGTAAAAACATAATATATAGATTAAATTAGATTTATGGTTTCAATAAAAACTTCGAACGATCGACACGATTTAATTAACAACCTTAAGGCTACTCCCAGCTGCGATTTGGATAGCAATATTATTTCCCAATGAAGCCACTTGCTGAAAAAATGCAATAGACCAGTAACCCCATGATCCTTCATAATCAAATAACAGAGCCAATAAACAACAATTTTCGATTAATTTTCGATTGCAAGTAAAACAGAGTAACCCCAATTCTACACACACACACACACACACACCATAAATGCTTTTGGCAAGATGCCTGTAAGTAGTGTGCTTCTTCCCATCCCATCTCCACAGAGAAGCAATCAGCAGACTAGAATACCACGTGGCAATAGTCCCTCCAACTAAACTCATCACCCCTGAAACCCTAGAACAGGTACTATTAGTCACAAAATAACCTAAAACTTAAAATTGTGTTTTATTATTTTGAAGTTTGAAATATCATGTGATAGAGATCTATGAAATGGAGTGCTATTCGTAAATCGTAAACAGTATTTAATTATTCGGCCGGAGCGATTACATACCGAGTGGCCAGCCGAGGGAGGCGACGGCGAAAGGGAGCGGGGCGTAAGCGGCGGGGGTGGCGATTGTAGTGGCGACGTGGAAAGCGGCGTGTTTCCAGGTGCCTCGAGCTTCGTGCTCGTCGTTTGGACCTGCTATTTCGTTTTCTTCTGCTACTTCATCGTCGATACGGTTGTCAGTATCCGAATTTTCCATCGCCATTGATGCAGATTTCTGGTTTCTGAAAATGATTGCGTGGGAAAATTAAACAAAGAACAAGAGGGATGGATACAAGGAGTAAAACAAGTCCAATATAGCGGAAGCAAGCAGTCAACGAATTGCAACAGCTCATTCTTGACATGTTGGAATTTGCATAAAAAAGTGCATGACAAATCCATTTAATTAAAAAATTGGGCATGCTACTTCTATATTTTGCAAATAAACCCACAACTTACAAATGTCTTGCTATAAAGGCAATGATTTTTTTTTTTTTGCGAGATTTGCCCATGTATACAACGTGAACATTTAGAAAATGAAATGCTATTTACGGTCACAAAATTGCTATTTGCGGTTTATAAAAAAAACCTCCAAAACTTTCCAAAAAAATCCAAAAACTCCCCAAATTGCAAATAGCAACAAAAAAAAAATTTCGAAAATTCGAAATCTAGCTTGAAGAAGGGTTGGGCTTCGATTTTTTGATGTAATTTCGACTCTTTTATGTGTAATATGCATTGGGTAGGTCGATTACGGAACCAATTTCATGTTAAAAAGCCCTATAAATCGATTTGTAGGGCTTTTTTTTAGCAAAAAAATGTTGGAACGCCCATCTTGAACATTCAATTAAAAAAAAAAAAAAAAAGCACTGGACGCCCAACTCAGGCGCCCAAATGCAGCTTGCACGCCCAACTTGAGCGTGCACTGCATGAATGGGCGCCCAAGTTGGGCTTTTACGCGTTTTGGGAGTGTTTTGGATTTTTTTGAGAAGTTTTTGGATTTTAGAAAAAAAAAGTGTTTTTTTTTATAAACTGCAAATAGCAATTTTCAAACCGCAAATAGCAATTACCTTTAGAAAACCCTCGGCTCCTTTTTAACTTATTTGTTTTCTTTTTCCTTTGAACACTCCTATTGAATTTGAGCTTCATCTGTTTCATCGTCCAAAAATAGATAGGAAACCGCCCCTTGAGGTAAGGATATATTTATGAAAAAATCCCTTATTTTTTCATAATTACACCCGCCCCTGAAATTTATAGATTTCTTACATTAACACCCTTATGTAGGGGCGGATGTAGAAAACTTACAAACTACAGGGGCTAGATGTAACTTTACAAAAAGAAGGGGGGTTTTCGTAAATAAATTTTCATTCAGGGATGTGGTTGTAATATATTTTATTATATTATGTATACTTGAAGAAAAAAATTGCCAACTAAATTATAAACTTATAATATAAAGTTTGAAAGAATAATAATTTGAAAGAAATAATGAAATATACATCATTTAGTAAAAATATCGATAATTAAATCATCAATATTTGTTTAGGGTTACTATGTATCAAATTTATAATCTATTTCTATCGAATTGGTAGCATATCTACGATCAAAAACAATATTCTGAAAATATGCAATAAATAAAATATTTCAAATAGCTGACTGAATCAAAAAAGAAAAAATTAAAAGGAGAATAAGAAAAAACTAAGATTGTATTAAAAGGTCAAAATAGGGACAAAAAAGGAATACGATTCTATAATACTCTATAGGCATCAAAAAGCAACTACAGTCTACACACATCAAAAGTGCAAAGACCCTTCACTAATTACATAACTGTCCCTAACAACATGACATTTCCCAAACTACCCCTCCAACAATTTTTACTTCTTTCCCTTCTTCGCCGGAGACTTCACCGTCTTCGACTTGACGGTCCTGGAAGGAGCCTTCTTCACCGGCGTCGCCTTCTTCAGCACCGGAGCTTTCTTTGCAGCAGCCGCCGCTGCCCTCTTGCTAGGAGTTGACCTCGTCGACGTCCTTTGCGCCTTTGCCGCTGGTTTCTTCTCAGCCACTGACTTCTCCGGAGCCTTCCTCTTTGGCGCAGCCTTCGCCTTCACAGGAGCAACAGCCTTCGGTTTAGCAGCAGGCTTAGCTTTGGCAGCCGGCTTGGCTTTAGCAGCTGGCTTGGCCGCCTTTGCAGCAGGCTTGGCTGCCTTGACAGCTGGCTTCGCCTTCACAGCAGGAGAATTAGCCTTTGCCTTCGCCTTCGGCTTTGAAGCGGCGGCAGTCTTAGGGTTTGCTTTTGGCTTCGCAGCCGGAACTGACTTCTTCTTAGCCGGCGCAGAAGCGGCAGCCGGTTTGGATGAACGAACCGGTGGGAGCTTGTACGAATTCTTCAATTTGTTGAGCTTTCCATTGGCAACAAGCTTCTTCAATTGAACGAGCAAAATCTTTTTAAAATTCGGTGCCAGATTCTTCTGCTTATCCTCAATCACCTTCGCAATCGCGTACTGACTCGATCCAGTCCGATCGCTCAGCTTCACGATCGCATCCTTAATCATCTTCATCGACAACAAAACAAACAAAAACAACAAAATCAGACGCCATTTCAAAACAAAAATTCGAAACCTAGAAAATGAGAATCGGCGAATTTAATACCTCAAAGTAAGTAGGGTGAGCGGCCGAGCCACGCTTTCTAGGGGCAGCAACTTTCTTCGCCTTGGGCACCTTTTCAGCGGCGGCCTTCTTCGATTTGGGCGTAGGGTTTTCTTCGTTAACAGCCTCCTCGATGGTCGGCGGCTCAAGCTCTGACTCGACGGGTAGAACTGGATCTTCGATGGTGGCCATGGAGAATTCTTCTTCTGAAAACTAGGGTTAGGGCTAGGGTTTGGAAATTGGAGTGCAGATCTGTGGACTGATACTATAGATTCTAATTATGCTTTGTTGGTTTGGGGATGAGTATGGTTGAGAATAAAAGGGCGGATTAAATAGTGAAAAGACCAAGGGTTCATATCCAGAAGACGAATGCTGATTGGTTGAGAGACTTTTGACGCGGATCGTGGCTATGTTGAAAATTTGAATTTGGACCGTGGGATGGGATTTAATCTACGGTGCGCCTCAACTGATGAGTAGGATTGATATGCCTAGCAAATGTTGGCTTGTTTTGGGAACCTAAAAGTGTGTTTTTGCGCCTGATTAATTTGATAATAACTTGAGCTAGACTTTGTGGATTGAAATGAATTTTTTTTAGTTTTGTAGGAAATTTCGTAAGCTTTCTGGATCATATTTTCTTGAATTTTGAAACTTAGGGGTTTGGGAGATATTGAATTTGTAATATAAAGTGGTCGACGAAGGAATAATCATGGAGTGTGGTGTAGTTTTCGAGCATTATGTGAAAATGCTCGGAACGGAATGCCGATTTTGACGTTGTGTGATGTACTAGATTAATGTACGAGACTGTACAATCGTGAATCGTGGAAATCGGAGAAGATTTGATTGGGGAAATGTTGGTTTGAAGTGCATTGAAGATGAACACATTCATAATAGTAATAAGACCATGTAACACAAGTTCTTCATAAAAATCAATCTCGTGCGAAAAATCAAAAAATCATTGTGTAATATTGTTTGTTGTGATCCTTTATTATTTGCATAAAAGACATTGTAGGATTGTTTCCTCGAACGCGATTTTTTTTTCTGCATGGCATCGTGTAACGTAAATTAAAATTAAAAATCGTAATTTTTGACACGTGTTATCTTTCACTAAGAGTTGATATTATCTAACAATATGTTGTTTATTGCGATTACTCGTAGTTGTTGATTTGACAAGTTCAACTACTTTTCGAATATGGAAAGCCGTTCGTATCTAATGTTGTATTAAACGAAAATATACTTCAATTTGTACGACTTGAAACATGAGCTCACCGAATTAAATCCAGTTACTTATACATACAATATATATACTTATTTTACGTCTCATCTTTAATTGTTGCCGTGTTGTATAATCGTCTGGATACGATTTCATTAAAATCAATTCAATGTCTTCGTAATTTTTTGTTTATTCTGAATACGCAACTTCCATAAGAATTAATTATCCAATGGTAGAAATATACAGTTGTCAGTCTAGAACTAATGGTGATGAACAAACTTACCATGAATTTGTAGACATATACAATTATTGCTGCAAATATGGTGATGAAAAGCATTTCTCAATACGACCGATAGGCTAAGGGCAAAATATCCGCACTATTACAGATATAAACATAATGATCAAATCCGGATTTGATTATCGGAAATAGGGTCACTAGTGATTCCTTAGATGGTTTTCTTCCCAAATTGGTAAATCCATCAATTCGACTGATACATTATAAATAAGTACAAATCCCGAAAGTGCTAACTTGTTTACGAGGGAATGCTTTTATATCAAGCACGAAACCTCAAATATTACCAATAAGATTCACGTGTCAATTAACTGTGAAGGTAACTTAGGGTGATTTTGTTCACCTTCATAAGTGACAATTAGCATCGAGGAATCTTCCGAGCATCTCACCACGTGTTTCCTCGAAGGACACCCTCTCATTATAGTATCCCCTGCACAAAACCAACGAGATCGTCACATATTAAAATCCCGTTTCGTAGTTTCTCTAACTTGTATTAAATATTAACCGTACAGATAAAATTGCAATTACTATACCCTTGGGTGAGGAGAACCTTTGATTGGCTTCTGACCGTATTTCCTCCAAGAATATTCATCGGGTGGGATATCAGCTAACTTGTTACTTGTAGCAGGAATCTTGATACCCTGTTCTTCCTACGAAACAAAGTACAAACAATTTATAGCAAAACCATTACATATTCGAGTGTTGTAATACTAAAACAAAGCTAAAATATAAAGACCTTTTCTTAGATCAATGGCATATACTGCTATCTCCACATTTCACACTTCTAGAACACTTTCTCTTGTGGTGATAAGAGATTTGATCTGCGTTTCGATTAGCAATACTCCCACCCATACTCAATGAAGATATAAAGGATCTTGTTGACGACATCGTTTCGTGCAGGTGGAGCTATCGAAATTCAGACTGATTCCACTACTACTTGGCCGATGAATCAAATCATCATCAGCCTGTATTTTCATCTGCTGCTTCTGTTGAAGTTGAATCGTGTTGTGGTGGTGCTGGAGAAAATGATAATTCGATGACTGCGTTTGCTGAACGAGTTGCAGAGGATTATTTCCCAATGCGAGACTCTTTGACCAAATTTATTGAGTTTTAAGGATTGGATTTTCTAAAAACACGTTTTAGAGGAGAGGAGTGTGAATTTTCTCGAGTTTTCTGACTCTAGCATGGCCATTGAACTTGTGGACAGCATCCCCTGTTTGTTGTACTAAATTCGGATACTGGTTTTGGCATTGAACAGTGACTTTTTAACTTATATTTTCCACTTCATTAATCTTTCATTAATATTAGGATATGGTGAAGTTGAAGAATTAGATTAAGCAAAATTTATTCCCAAGATATAATAATGACGAATAATCCCTGTTAGAAGCAATAATCAGCACAGGCCAAACTGGTGCAATAATCTTTAAAAAATCCAGGCAAAAACTAAGACAAGTAAATACAGAATCCATATCGTTTTCAAAGACGAAATAACCAGCGAAAGCAAGGGGAGAGTTTTACTTCAATGAAAATACCAGTCAGATGAAGTTAGCATCAAGGAATTTAAGCTACGTTTGCTACAAAAACACTAGAAGATTCAACCAAAATTTGTTTGAACTAAATTTAAGACCAATGTTTCATTTAATACTCTTCTCACGACTATTTTGGTGTTGTCGGAAACTTGTTGAAGATGATGAAGAAATATAACTATTGCTTCCTTCCCCTTCCTTTCTTGACCGGCTGTGCCTCTGCTTGTTCTTTTCCACCAACTTCAGATATATCCGCTGCAGAAGAAAAAAAAAATCATACAATAATTTCCTTGTTAGAATAAGCTCAAAAGCAAACTCATCTGTAGAAAAATGAAAAAAAAAAGGCAAAAGCGGGAACACGATGATGTGAAGATCAAGTAGCTGTGGTATAAGTTGGTGCTAACTGTAATTTAGCCAGGATTAAATAAAATACACGCCAATCTTAGTTATTATAACAAGTCTGCAATTTTGTCCCAAAGAAATCACATCAACGGAATTCACAAGCTGAATTTAGCAATGTATGTCGCCACTAGGAAATAAGAATGATGTGCTACTAAGACCTACCAATTTGATTTTCATTACCATTAACCCAAAATCAAAATATTTACAAATAATTTAACATTCCATTCTCCTAAGGTAATAGCAAACGGACATGTATGATAAACTGAACCTCAATCTTCCAATACCTACATTCCCCCAATTTAAAATTCGGCCAATAAAAATGAGGTATCGAGTACAATGAAGAAAACTAATCTCAAGCAGAGAGAATAAACTTTTCCCTTTCCTGATCAGTGAAAACAGTACAATACAATACCTTCGGGTCCACGAGCCATCAAAGTAAAGAAGATATTATTGAACTTCTCCATCTTCTTGGCATCCTGTGCTTGGTCTGTCTTAAATTTGATACACTGAAAAGAAAGAAGAAACCATCAGGTAGTGAAGATAGTTCCCAACTAAGCTTTCTAGTTTCTACTACATTGACTTAGTAAGTTATCATCTTCAAATTTCGGCAAAACATGAAAGACAATATGCTCCCAACATTAAGTAGCTATTGAAACATTTTACAGGATCACGCACAAATATGTTCATCTCAAGGACCTTCAAGCTAAATTTTCTAACACAGAGATGCAATGTTATGCTAGTAGGCTGCAGAAAGGTTCACCGATGACCGTGATAGTAAACTGAGGAAGGAAGAGTTTTCACCTTACATGATACTTCTATATACTGTATGATCAAGGGATTTGGCAAACCTACGACACACCCAAGACCTATTAAAAACAATAAATTAGTGACCCCAGAAAATCATAATCAACATGGCCTAATACCAGATGGTTACGCTAATTGGCTAAAGAAGTAGTGGAAATGATCATGTGCCTATAAGTGAAAATCACGAGCTTAGCCAGTATACACTGTCCCTCAGAACAAAAACTTGAAAGGAAAGACCTACAAAAATTTACTAGTAAGAAAGCATTCTCGGTAAAGCAGTAACAATCTCTACTACCAGTTAATAGAATGCAGAATAAAGGAAATGCCAAGATGAGGAAGCATAACAAACATTGTTGGATAATTTACATATTCACCGAAAGCATCTTACCGAAATCTTATATATATATATAAAGCCAACAAACTGAAATTGCAAGTGCCCTATTCGAGGACATGAATACTTAAACTAAATGAAATTGAAGTCCAGGCTTAATGAGCCAGAATCTCCTAGAAAATGGATAATGCAAAAATGCATATGCAACTTTACTTCAATAATTTCTGTGAGGAAGCAAAACATCGTCTGAGAACCCACTTTTAAATCCCAAGGATATTGCCGATCAAAAAAAAAACATGGTAATTCCTGTCATAGGAACTTCAAGTTTGTTGGTGAGATGAATTTGACTGTGTCTGGTCCAATATAACACTTTTCATTGTCATACAAATGGCAAGCCAAACCAAAAAGTTTCTATTATTTGATTTAGGTAGAGGATGAAATGAAACTAAGAGTTTCTATACGTAATATGAGTGACATGTATCAACACATGCTTACTACATTCAACTACCAGAGATTCACTTGCATAGAAAAACTAAGTTTGAAATAGACATTACATATTTTTGGTCTTTCCCGAGTATACAGTTCTTACTGTAACTGAAGACTTACAAGCCAAGCTTTAAAAGGATCAATGGAATTGTGATGGCAAGATTGAAGTCGTACTTTTCTTATGCATTCACATTAGCAACGGTGCATCATCAATGACAAATATCTTATATCTTACTGTCAAATTCACGAACATCTATAGGCTACTAGGCACATATAATATATGATCTGTAGGTATCTTATTCATGTTTCTATTTTCAAAATTCAAAGACACCTTAAAATCAACCCGTGTGGCGGATGTTAATCGTTGTATTTGTACAACATCTAAATTGGTAAGACAATTGCAATTTTTATATGTGGAAGTGGAACTGACACAAACCACACACATCTATACCCAAACACACACACACACACACACACACACACACACACACAACACACACATAACCAGCATATGTATATTTATATATACATACTCCGGTGTACTTCAAAAGATGGGAACATAATTACAGCAGCTTTACCTCTTTATCATCGGTGACTTTTAGAACCAATTTGCCGTCGCAATGCCTGTATTTCATGGAATAACGAGTCTGCGCCGCCCAATAAAACGAACCCCATCAGAATCCTCAAAGTAAATCAACATTCAACGAAAAATCAAAAAAAAAATTAAATAAAAAAATCAAAGCAATCAGGATTTAGGGAATTTCACCTTTTCAGGATCGGAGCGGAACAGCTGGACGGATTTTTCCAAAAAATCATCCCAAGATGCAATGTAGACCATGATCCCGAAATCGATATGCACGGCCGTCGGGTTCAATTTCTTCTGGGAGATTTACGCGGACGTTGCTGCAATTTTATCAGGGAGGTTTTGGCAACACGGCGCCGTTTTCCGAATGATTCATCCGTTTCTGCTCGTTGACTATATACAATTCCATTCAGGGTTAAATATAATAGCTAATTTCACTTACCTCCCTCTACTTGTGCATTATCCTTCATTTACACCCTGAAACTATCTAAACCCTTAATTACCCACTCAATTAGATTTTTCCACCAATTATACCCCTACTCATTTTTGTAAAGCCAATTATTTTTATTTTAGGTTTAATTGTGCCCGGTTATTTAAACCATTCCTTATATGAATATGTAGTTTTATTTGTTAGAAAAATAAGTTATGATTAAATCCAAGTTAACATAATTTTTTATTATCTTTTTTAATTTTATTACAATCATAATATTTTCACATTTTACTTTTAATTTTATTATTAGTATAAGTCAATATCAAACCAAGTTATGCAGTATTTGATTCAAAATTGTTTGCGAATAACTCGGTTTGTTAACATAACAACTCAAGATTGAATACGTATTTTTGTTCATTTAACTATTAATCTATGATTGAGCTCGTGATGTAAAAATGATGAAACATTTCCACAAAACTATCTACTAGATTTTGATTCTTGATCGACATTCGAATTGAGTTATAATTGTTATCAAATAAAATTCAAACATCATATTAATAAAGTTAGGGTAATCCTAAAATGATTAGAGCCTATCGAAAAAAGCCTAGTAAATGTCCATAAAACTAAGACTTATTACTGTCGGGGCGCACGTGTCTTCAAAGTTAGAGGTTATACCCCTCCTGGCGAGCTGAGGTGCTAGTTATAAGTTGAATGGTTAAGCTAGTGCTCATACGAGCTAGATCCGTTTCCCGTATTCCAGTGAGCTTCGTGCATTCTTGATGCCCGTTGGGCTCGCTCTGTTTGCTTACAAATGGGCTTTCCGATCCCAATTGTTGTACAATATTTTCGATCGCATTCCTAATATTGGGCCAGTGGTTGTTAGATGTGTGACGGTGGCCACTCGAATTGTTGTCTGAATCGGTCACTTCATGAATTTAATATTTGGGATTGGGCCTCTTTATATCGAGCTATCCAGCCAAGGCCCAATCCTCAAATTAGGGATATTATTATTATTTGACATGATAGTTCGATTATTTTAATCGGATTGTGAATTTATTACTAATATCAATTGAATAACAAATCAAGACAAGTGAATTACATACATCTGTTTTTTTTTTAGGTAAGTATTGTAGACACGTAAATTTAATATAATTTATATTATATTAAATTGAATCCCAAGATTATAATTTATCTTGCAAAATAAGTCATGGAGATAATTATCAATTAATTATTGACCAATAGGATTGTTTCTTCTCTTCCAAGTTATAAGAGATAAATATCAATTTAAAGAGAGCCAATCAAATCGCGCCACGTCATCAAGAAGACTTTGTGTAGGACTCTTATTCTACCACTATAAATAGGGACCCTCCCTACACAATTCAAGACACAACTCAAGAAGAATAAAAACCGTAGGAGAAAATTATCTCTACAATATTCAAGTCGTTCTTCATCAAATTCAAGGCGTTCTTCATCAAATCGAAGGAGTTCATCAAATCGAAGGTGTTCTTCATCAAATCAAGGCGTTACCCTCGAATTAACGTTATTAACATCAAATCAAGATCGAAGGAAGATTGAAGGGCCAAATCCATCAAGAATTCCAAGATCTTCAAGTCAAAATCCGTCAAAGTTCAGCGTTCGATCCGAGATTCAAGTCGCAAGACCCTCGGAAGACGTTATTCAAATCCAAATCAAATCCGGAGAAGATCAAGTCATATATTTTTCTTGAGAGAATAATCAGAGGATTAAATTAGAGTTTGTAACCCGCAATATTTTATTTTAATTCAATAAATTATCCTTGTGCAAGTATTTTCTTGTTTGTTAAATTCGCAGATAAGAATTTGTTGCTACAAATTTTGGCACGCCCAGTGGGACATCTCTACCTCTCATCTCTTCTCTCTCTCGAAGATCCTCGAAGTGTTGCAGCTGCAAGCGTCCTCCGAGACTAACTCGACGCCTCAAACCATTCAGAAAGGCTTACCACCTCTTGTCAACACAAGCACAGACGTGGAAGGTTCAAAACGAAAGATTTCACAGCCCACGCCTCGTTCAACATCAAGCTACTCAGAGGTGGCATCCGTCATGACAACAAACGCTACAACCATGGAGGAGCAAATTGCAAGTTTGACAAATGCAATTGATGGACTCACAAAGCATGTTCAACAACGAGATTCTCAAATTGCCGAGTTGATCAACAAGATGGACAAAGCCGATGCTAGTCAAGCAGTGGAGAATCAGATAGAAGTTCAAGACGAAGTCGAGACATCCACAAAGCAACAACCAGTTGAAAACGAGAAGGCTCCAGCTCAAGAACTTCAAGTTTCTCCAGAATGGATGATTCATGTAGATCAAGTGATAACGCTGATCAGTGGAACCATCAAAGACAAGTTGGAAGGAAGCTCGAAGTCATCATCAACCTATGTCAAGCCATACACGCAAAGGATTGATGATCTAAGGATGCCAATGGGCTATATACCTCCAAAGTTTCAACAATTTGACGGCAAAGGCAACCCCAAGCAACATGTGGCACACTTCGTCGAGACTTGCAATGATGCCGGGACGTACGGAGATCACCTCGTCAAGCAATTCGTCCGATCGCTCAAAGACAATGCGTTTGATTGGTACATTGATTTGGGGACTCCATCGATAGTTGGAAGCACTTAGAGGAAGAATTTCTCAACCGCTTTTACAGCACTCGAAGAACAGTCAGCATGATTGAGCTCACCAATTCCCGCCAATGGAAGAAGGAACCTGTCATCCACTACATCAACCGTTGGAGAAATTTGAGTCTTAATTGCAAGGATCGACTGCCCGAGACATCAGCTATTGAACTGTGCATCCAAGGAATGCAATGGGGACTCCGATATATCCTTCAAGGAATTCAACCTAAAAGTTTTGAAGAGTTGGCCACTCGAGCACATGATATGGAATTGAGTATAACTGCAAATGAAGTCAAAGAACCTTCATTCCAAAAGTCGTACCAGCTCAATGAAGAACATGTCGAAGAAGAACAAGAAGATCACGAGGATGGGGGCAAAACAACACCCTATGCAATATGACAAGTCAAATCAAATCAAGCACTCATTGACACGAGTTTAAAAGGTCTACATGTCCAAATCAAATGAAGTTCTCCTTGACACGAGTTTAAAAGGTCTACATATCCAAATCAAATGAAGCACTCCTTGACACGAGTTTAAAAGGTCTACAAGTCCAAGTCAAGTGAAACACTCATTGACACGAGTTTAAAAGGTCTACGAGCACATATCAAATTCAAGTTCATATGAAGCACTCCTTGACACGAGTTTAAAAGGTCTACATGTCCAAAAAAAAAAAATGAAATACTCCTTGACACGAGTTTAAAATGTCTACAAGATCAAATCAAATCAAGGCTCCTTGATACGAGCGTAAACTATCTACATATCCAAGTCAAGTCAAGCCTCCTCGATATGAGCATAAACTATCTATATATCCAAATCAAATCAAGGCTCCTCGATATGAGCATAAACTATCTATATATCCAAATCAAATCAAAGCTCCTCGATATGAGCATAAACTATCTATATATCCAAATCAAGTCAAGGCTCCTTGATACGGGCATAAACTATCTATATATCCAAATCAAATCAAGGCTCCTTGATATGAGCATAAACTATCTATATATCCAAATCAAGTCAAGGCTCCTTGATACGAGCATAAACTATCTATATATCCAAGTCAAGTCAAGGCTCCTCAATACGAGCATAAACTATCTATATATCCAAATCAAGTCAAGGCTCCTCGATATGAGCATAAACTATCTATATATATCGGAATCAAGTCAAGGCTCCTTGATACGAGCGTAAACTATCTACAAATTCAAGTCAAATGCTCCTTCAGCACGAGCTTAAACTGCAAATGTTTCTCCTTGTCCACATGAGTGTAAACTGTGCATGACATCCCTCAAAAGGATATATTTTGAACTACGTTATGACTTGATCCCTCTATAGGGTACGTAGGCAACTTAGAATCTCTCTAAGTCCAGTCATGATTTCAAAAAATGTATGTGCTTTGCTAGATCAAGCTGCAATTGAAGTTAAACAATTATCGAGACTCATTCACTCCAAGACGCATTGTCCGTGAACAAGTCTCGAGGGGGCATTTGTAGACACGTAAATTTAATATAATTTATATTATATTAAATTGAATCCCAAGATTATAATTTATCTTGCAAAATAAGTCATGGAGATAATTATCAATTAATTATTGACCAATAGGATTGTTTCTTCTCTTCCAAGTTATAAGAGATAAATATCAATTTAAAGAGAGCCAATCAAATCGCGCCACGTCATCAAGAAGACTTTGTGTAGGACTCTTATTCTACCACTATAAATAGGGACCCTCCCTACACAATTCAAGACACAACTCAAGAAGAATAAAAACCGTAGGAGAAAATTCTCTCTACAATATTCAAGTCGTTCTTCATCAAATTCAAGGCGTTCTTCATCAAATCGAAGGAGTTCATCAAATCGAAGGTGTTCTTCATCAAATCAAGGCGTTAAAGCGTTTAATTCTAACATCAAATCAAGATCGAAGGAAGATTGAAGGGCCAAATCCATCAAGAAATCAAGAATTCCAAGATCTTCAAGTCAAAATCCGTCAAAGTTCAGCGTTCGATCCGAGATTCAAGTCGCAAGACCCTCGGAAGACGTTATTCAAATCCAAATCAAATCCGGAGAAGATCAAGTCAACGACTCGTCTCCGAAATTCAAAGTCAATCATATATTTTTCTTGAGAGAATAATCAGAGGATTAAATTAGAGTTTGTAACCCGCAATATTTTATTTTAATTCAATAAATTATCTCTGTGCAAGTATTTTCTTGTTTGTTAAATTCGCAGATAAGAATTTGTTGCTACAAGTATATCCATTTAATTTTGAAATTCGAACGTAATTAGAGAGAAAAATGAATATATTTTTACTTAATTGACATGGATCCACGTATGAAATATACGAAATCTAATCCATTCACATTTTTTTAAAACATTAAAATTATTCAAATTTGTGAGAAATTAGATTTTTGAATTCTAGAGAGTTCACATATAAATAAAATTATTTATTAATTCCAAACAAAAACCTTGATCTATCATCCAACATTCAATTCATTATCTAAAATGCAAAATGATATGAATTTATTTTGCATTTTTTTTATAGCAAATATGATATGTCCAAAACTTTGATGAATGTGTAATAATGTTGTTGTTTATGTAATAATGGTTCAAATAAAATTGGTGTTGATAGATGTCATTAGCTAATAGATCAAGTAAACAAGTGATGCACTTGTTATACTTAACCTTTTAATTTATTATTCACCAAGTTCTTATTACATATATTAGAAAATTAAATCAATATATCTATTTCAATGGTATGTTCAAAATAATATTTAGACATAAGACATTAAGATCCATTAATAACTAATATCTATCAACTAATTATTGTCTACCATTGTTTCATGGATCATTAATTCACAAGCAAAATGGGCATTAGTAATAAACACAATTTTACTACAAAATTTATTTAATTTTAATGAAGTCGTATTGGGACGACCTACTCAACACGACAAAAATTGAAGACGAGACGTAAAATAAGTATGTAAAAAAAATTTAACACGATGAGTTCAAGTTTAAAATTTTATTAATTGAAGTTCATTTACGTTTAGTACTAAATTAGACCCCAACGAGTTTCCATATATATATAAAAAAAAGTTGAACTCGACAAATCCGAAGATCACGGAAACAAATAATATGTTGTTAGATAATTTAAAGCGTTAGTGAAACATAACACGTGTCGAGAATTAATGATTTCTAATTTTATTTTACGATATACGATGCCATGCAGGTAAAAAATATTTACGTACGAAAAAAAAAATCCTACAATATATTTTATGCAAACAACAAAAGCAACAACTTGTTTTTTGACCACATTAGCTCAAAACAAACAATATTACATAATAAAAACATTTTTGTCACTAGATTAATTTTTTTGAAGAACTTGTGTTACATGGTCTTACTACTACATTGAAAACATGTACTATGGATGTGTTCATCTTCAATGCACTTCAAACCAATGTTTCACCGATCAAATCTTATCCGATTTCGACGATTCTCGATTCTACAGCCTCGTACATTAATCTATTACATCACGCAACACCGAAATCGGCGTTCCGTTCGGAGCATTTTCACATAATGCTCGAAAACCACACCACACTCCATGATTATTCGTTCTTCGACCACTTTATATTCCGAACGCAATATCTCCCAAAACCCTCAGTATTAAAACTCGAGTAAATATGATCCAGAAAGCTTACGAAATTTCCTACAAATCAAAGAAAACCTCACTTCAATCCACAAAGTGTAGCTCAAGTTATTCCCAAATCAATGAGGCGCAAAAACACACTCTAGGGTTCACAAAATAAACCAACATTGCAAGCATTTACAATCTGTCCTACTCATCAATTGAGCGCACCGTAGATTAAATCCCATCGGACGGTGGGAATTCAAAATTTCAACATAGCCTCGATCCGCGACAATCGTCTTTCCACCAATCAGCTTTCGTCTTCTGGATATGAACCCATTGCCTTTCACTATTTAATCCGCCCATTTTTCTCCACCAGAGACACACCAAACCCTCAAGGGGATAATTAGAATCTATAGCATCAGTTCACAGATCTGTAGTCCAATTTCCTCCATTTAGAAACCCTAGCCCTAACCCTAGTTTTTTCTGAAGAGAATTCTCTAATGGCCACCGCCGACGAGCCAATGCTACCCATCGAATCAGAGGCTGAGCAGCCCGCCGTTGAGGAGGCTGTTAAGGAAGAAATTCCTCCGCCGCAATCGGCCAAAACCAAAGCGAAGAAAGTCGCTGCCCCCAAGAAGCGTTCCTCGGCCACTCACCCTCCTTACTTTGAGGTAATAATTCGACCAATTCTCGTTTGTTTGGGTTTTGATTGTATTGAAATGGTGTCTGAATTTTTGTTTATCATGCAGATGATTAAGGATGCGATCGTGGAGTTGAAGGAGAGGACTGGATCGAGTCAGTACGCGATTGCTAAGTTGATTGAGGATAAGCATAAGAATCTGCCGTCGAATTTCAGAAAGCTTTTGCTCGTTCAATTGAAGAAGCTTGTGGCTAATGGAAAGCTCAATAAGGTGAAGAATTCGTACAAGCTCCCGCCGCTTCGTTCTTCCAAATCGGCTGCTGTTGCTGCGCCGCCGGCCAAGAAGGCGGCGGCTCCTGCTGCTAAGACGAAAGCGAAGCCAAAAGCTGCCGCTTCGAAGGAGAAAAAGGTTACCCCTTCGAAACCTAAGCCGAAGGCTAAATCTCCTGTTGCTGCGAAAGCTAAGCCAGCGGCTAAGGCGAAGCCGGTTGCAAAGGCCAAGCCAGTTGCAAAGGCCAAACCTGTTGTAAAGGCCAAGCCGGCTGCAAAGGCGAAGCCAGCTGCGAAGGCCAAGCCAGCAGCCAAAGCTAAGCCGGCTGCGAAGCCGAAGGCTGCGACCCCTGTGAAGGCGAAGGCTGCGCCAAAGAGGAAGGCGCCGGAGAAGTCATTGGTTGAGAAAAAACCACCGGCGAAGGCCCAAAGGACGTCAACGAGGTCAACGCCGGGCAAGAAGGCGGCGGCTGCTCCTGTGAAGAAATCTCCGACACCGAAGAAGGTAACGCCGGCGAAGAAGGCGCCTGCCAAGACTGTGAAGTCAAAGGCTGTCAAGTCCCCGGCGAAGAAGGCTGCGGCGAAGAAGGGGAAGAAGTAAAGTAGTGTTCGTGATCGGAGGGGTAGTTTGGGAAATATAATGTTGTAGGGACAGTATTGTAATTAGCAATGATAGAACCGGATTCCTTTCTTTTTTCCCCAATTTTAGCCTTTCTTACAGTCTTGGGTTTTTCTTTTAATTTTCTTTTTTTGATTTAGGGATTTGAAAAAAAAGAAAAAATGAGTGATTGTAACAAAAAAAATCAAATCTTTTGGAAAATGATCAGTAGAGTTTTCTTCATTCATCTGTTTTTCATACAAATTACTCCCACAATTCGCAAAATTATTTCGCATATACGATTAATTTTACTTCATAGCAGCTGATGAGCTGGCTAGGGTTTACCCATGGCAGGCGGTGCACGTTAGTGTGTTGTTCGGCGCACGTAAAATTGTGGGGATGAGTCACCTTCACGTTAAAAGCATGACGACTGTTTGCGTGAAATGGGAAGATGATTGAAAGATGAGATTCAATTTGTGTACGTAAGTCAGAATGTACTTCAGCTTATGGGTAAACCCTAATCCATTTTTTTCTGGACAATTTTACCCCTGCTTACCATCTTCTCTTCATTGTAGATTGCAATGGCACTCTGACTTTACTGAAGAATTTATCAATATGGAGACTCTGAGGGCAGTCAGGTAATCATGCTCTTTCAAATGTTTTGTGAGAGTTTCAGCTTTTACAGAATCTGAAGTATGTATGAACTGTCGACTAACGAAAATACAGCTGGAAGCATTAAAATAACGACAATACCGTTAAAATACAGCTAAGGACATAAATGTAACGATAATACCGGTAAGATTAATGACAACATAGCCAAGATGATGCGTTAGTTCCGATTATTTTGCATCACAATTTACTGCTGCTGTTGATATCCGGTTTACTATTGTAGATAGTTTCGGAATTGGTATGTAGCTGTATCGCATAATGACATTGAACGATTAAATTCTATACTTTATGTATGTTTCCTCCTCTCTATAGATAGTGTGTGATCTATTGCAGAACACACACTATTGAGTTACTTGACTACCTAGTAAATAAGATGGACTAATATTTGGCGTCTTGAATGCAAATTTGAATTCATCACAAAGTTTAATCGCAGTATGTTGAAAATGATTTATCGACTTGCAGGGTATTTACATATCTTTCTAGTGTTCAATCCTCGTAAACTTTTTTTTTCCTTAATTGGTATCATGCAAAAGCTACAAACTTCTTGGGATTAGGAAAAATTTAGGTTCTGTTTTTGCCCCCCTTGAAAAATGTGTGTTTTATTTTTTGCCCCCTTGAAGTTTGATCACACCCGCCGTTTGTGCTTCATTTTCTGTTATTTTGAATGCAGCTGGGCTAATCTGTGATGTTTCTTTACTTCGGAAGAGAAACAAAGTAATGCTTGTGAAGGTAAATTGCTTGGCTTTCGTTTCTTTATTTAATTCATGGAAGATATACGTGAAATCTTGGTATTGGGAGCTGCTTCATTAGTTGTATCTGTTTATAGTATACACGTGTCACTGCTTACGAAACGTAGAGGAAACTTGGCTTTTGTCTCCTTCCCTACGTCGTTATGATTTGGTGTTAATGTGGAGGACTAAAAATTGGCGATTATGTATTCTTGCATGAAGCTTGATTTATGTACTCGAACCTAGGGCATTTCCTTTTCTATGATAATTTATTTTACTGGAAACAATGCATATCGACCCTCGGGTTTTCTGCTAACACTTGCCGTTTTCAACTCATTTGACCGTTGACTTAATGAAAATTTTATTTTTACCCTTGACCAAATATAGAGTAAATCACATCACCGTGTGTCTAATTACGTATAAACCCTATTATAGAAACCTCTGTTAAGATTTAGTTTTTAACTACAAATCTAAGAAGCTCATTGAGTGATACTTTTATCGTCACCAAAATATTTCTCAAAGAAAAATATCATAGAATTGTTATCATTGAAGCTAATTTTGTTCTTACGTATGTCGAACACTAAAATGGCATTAATATTCACCACGTGCCGTCTTTTCACCTTGTTTTTCACCTACCGCCATCTCCCTACCTTGTCATTAAATTTTCTCTGTCAACAACTTTTATTGCTAATGAGAAACACAAATTGACAACTATTTTTTTCTGCACAACTGTGTCATGTTGTGATAAAATTGCAACATAGAGTAGCACATTTATTTCCTCTCTCGTTGTACCGTAAATGATGAATACGATGACTTTTCAGGTTGTTAAGTGGCTTGAAAAATAAAAATAGGCAGATTTTAACATCACGATCTCAATATTAAGGCAGTTTCCGAACCTGGGCTTTGCATTTAGCAACACTAGGTCTTTCTGTTTCTTGTTTCCGGGACTAGTATGGAGAATACAATAAAAAAGAAAGGTAAACAGCTGAATTTGTTGAGAGTTATAATCATGATGCATAATTTCGTGAGAAAGACGTATGCTTGTATTGTTCTTTTTAGTATATATGTGAGAGGGGATTGCTCATCTTTTTTTGCTATGTAGTATTATCCATTGGCTGAAGGGGGACAAAGCAAAAACATCGATACATTAAAAAAAAACGAGAAAAAAAACTAGTAGCCTAAAATCTCCATGATGGGATTTTGCTGCTAAAGTTTGAGTGTCTGGCATAATAGATGATGTATAGTGTCGGTGACACCAAAGATGATTCATTCTCGGAAGCTCTCGACTTTCTGAATGGAATACTTGAGCTCTTTCTGAATGTTCAACCTCGAAGGCGACAAAACTATGTCGTTCCAAACGGACCCCGCTTCGAAACCTGGATGCGGCCTCTTGTACAGCTCGAATATCGAACCCGCTTCTTCGTTCAACCTCCCCACCACTTTCAGTATCTTTATTTCGTCTGGATCCACCAACAGTGTCTTGTCCTTGTCTTTCCATCCTATCAACTTCACAACCCCCACATTTTCTTTATTTCTTTATTTCTTTATTTATATATGTCGAAATTAGTTAAAATTTTTTAGACGAAGAAAAGTTAGTACTGTGTGTACATACCTTAGGAGGGCCTTCCAATGCATTGGTGCTGTAAAGTCTAGCATTGTCTACTAAGTTGCAGTACGTTGTGAATGCATCTGCGAATCTCTTGTGTGATTTTAGCTGCGAGTTCACCCTTACAGCTCGCCTACACATTATAGCTCTCCTGTGCCATACAAAGATAGTCGAGAGTTAATCCGTTAATTATTGTTTTTAAACCTTAAAATTAGTAGTACTATGATGTTTTTTTTTTCTTTTTATTTTTTGGCAGGAACCTTATTCCTCGGATTACTGCTAAGTAAGCATCACAGACAACTCCGACCAACTCTATCCTGTAAGCTCTTCGCTTCTTAGTCCCGTCCTGCTCTTGCTCCTCGTCAATTTGTTCCCAGTAGTTTTCAGTGACGACTCCTGCATCGTCCACTTTGTAACCGGCCCCCATGCGGTATCTTTTTCGGTGGACATTTCTTGCCATATTTATCGTTTGGACAACAAACGGGACCCACGAGAGGGTCCCGTCCATTATCACATCCCTCCCTTCGTTCAGTGCTGTCACTAGGAGTGACGATGCTGCATCTGTAGACGATTGGTGCACCTATACACACACACACACAAAAAAAAAAAAAAAAAGAACGAGATCAATTTTTTATGCAGAGGTTTATCGTTTATGCAGTTATTGGACAATGAATAAATATAATACCAGTTCAGCAGTTTGAAGCATGTCGTGGTGGCCCCTAGAGCTTAGAGCTCTGTAAATGACGTCAGATTCTTTGAACGCATCTGCTTCTATTACGACTGCGTTTCCAGATGCTCCAGCCCAGAATGGTCTGTTCCAAAATTCGGGTTAATCCTACAATGTAATAATTCTATCTCTATTTTCTATTTATTTGGAGTTGATAAATTTAACATTTCTTTTTTTAGCTTACTCTTTGAGAATGTCTTTGAGCACAGTACTCTTGCCGGCTCCCATGCCGCCACCCATGAGGAGGAGCACCGGGCTTCTGTCTTTATGAGCCATCGGCACCATCACGTTCGTGCACTGTGAATCGTCGAGAGATACTAGTCCGATTGCTTTCATCTCCTCCACTAGTGTGGTAAATACTCTAGCCACCTTCAGATTCTTTGTCACCCTCTCGAATCTCTGTTCTCTGTTTATATATCGAAAAACGAAATGTAAATTCATTGGTTTATTTGGCTATAACTTGTTAGTTAATACATGTAGATTTTCATATCTAATACCACCTTGTGGCTGCCATGACAATGTGCTTAAGCTTCTTTTTCGCCTCGTTTTCAGCACCCAGTACCTGAAATTATACGAGTTTTATAGAAGATATGTCGAATTAATTTTGTTTTTCTGGTGTAGGAAATTAAATGTGATGGATTCAATTTTCGAAATAGAGGGATTTGAGATCTTTAAAGAAAGGCATACCTGGCTGAGCATATAGGAAGCATGTGCCCAGTGGAATGCAAAGTAGCTGAGAATGCATCTCTCAAACTCTTCGACGAGTTTAATGAAGAGGGAATCGACATCCGGTTCACTTGCGAAAAACGCGTACATATCTTCTTCACATCCTTCGGATTTTCTGATGTATTCAGAAGCCAGTTTGCAAAGGTGTGGGCATTCTCTTCTATCTGTGAACCCCATCTGCCTAGCTGCTCACACACTCATAAACACACACCACATTGCTTTGTGAAAACCACATCAGATCTTATAAACACACACACGCACGAACACACACAGACACACACTCACATATATGTATATGTATAGTATGATCTGGATCTGAGAGAGGGAAAATTACCTACGTAGTGAGAGAATTTTTCGATGTTTAAAACCTGGCCAGTGTCGGAAATTTTGATGCGGGGCACAATTCTCTGATCCCGTATCTTTTTGAGGCGAAAATGCATGGCGGCTGCTATGATTAATCCGATGGAAGAAGCTACCAGGATCTGCGTACATGTTGGTTTTGTGCTGCCGCTATTCATGTAATCTGTCGTGGTACGAAGATCAAATTAAAAAAAAAAAGAAAGAAAAGAAAAACAGAGTCTTTCTTCATTGATTGAAGATCTACCATGAAAAAAAAGAAAGCGGAAATCTGGATTGGAAACCGAAAAATGTGATCGTAATGTACGTAACAAATTTTTACCTTTATCCATGTGTCGGCTGTGGAAGGTGAAGAAAGGGGATTTTCCTGTTAGTTTTGACATTTTTGCATGGAGTGTGTTTGTTTTTTTTCCTTCCCCCTGATGAGAGTTTGGAGGTGTGAATGTTGAATGTAGGAATGCTTCAGCAGTTTGTATGGTTGTTTTGGCACGTGTGCTTTTTAAGTTATTGTGACTTAATCCAGATTACTTCTCAAAAAAAAAAAAAAAAAAAAGACTTAATCCAGATTAAGGTAGTGTTTGGCATCAAGGAAAATAGCTGGTAAACCAAAATTGCGGGATTGGCCTTGCTAATTTACATCAGATTATCTTGAACCTTATTTAAAAGTTGTAATACATAATACTGAAATGATTTGTGCAGGCACAAATTAAACATTCAGGCACATTTTTTACCATTTCTCAAAAAACAAAAGCTAAAAAATTCAAAAACTCTCTCTACCCTTTCGATTTTCTTTTGCAAAGCCCGTGCAAATCGTCAACAAATCGGAGGTAATTTTTACGTTTTTACGATCCTCTTGTTATGTAGATTACGAATCCGAAAAAAAAAACGAAAAAAATCGGACTTTGGCCTGCTCGCGTGAATTTACGCGAGCACTTGGCAAGTGCTCGCGTAAATTCACGCGAGCAGGCCTTGTTAATTTTTTTTTATTTTTTTTTTTATTTTTTATTGCTCGTGTGATTTCACACGAACAGAGACGTTCTACTCGTGTGATTTCACACGAACATATCTTCTCTGTTCGTGTGAAATCACACGAGTGGTTTAAAAAAAAATAAAAAAATGTTAATGTGCTCACGTGAATTTACGCGAGCACTTGCCAAGTGCTCGCGTAAATTCACACGAGCACATGAATAAAAAAAAGTCCGATTTTGTGCATATGAATAGTAAAAAGGTAAATAGTTATGGTAAAAAGGTAAAAAATCATGGTAAAAAAATGCCTGAATGTTTAATTTGGCCTGCATATATCATTACCCTACATAATATAACCTTTATTATAAATTTATATTTGATAAATTAACAACCTCGTTTTTATAATATTTATCATAAATTTATTTCTTTATCTTAAAAATAAATTGATAAATTCGTCTAGATGATAGCACTTTGATGTTAAGTGTTAACCCTTACAATTTAGTAACTAAAACTTATTAAAATTAGAGAATCCAAAATATAAAGCCTTTAATTGTGACCGTTGATCTTCATCTTATTCGTTAATTAAAAGAAAGACCTAAATCACTGAGCTATTTGTAAATTTGGAACCGTAATTTAAAGCCCATCCCTAATTGAAAGCCCAGCCCTAATTTAAAGCCCAGCCCAAAATAGAAACTTAATTAACAAATCCACTTTGCCTTTACGAAGACAGAGTAGACAGAGCTAAGTAGACAGAGAGCTATGGTTTCCAGTACATACGCTCGTCGAACAGCTTCTGCTGCAAAACCTTTTATTCTAAGACCTTCCGAAAGAGGTGAGCTTTCAACTATTATCATACGCTCACAAAATTCCATCCCTTCAACGCAACCCCAACAAATCCCGCTTCAAAAATCACTCAAAACAGACCAAAATGCTTCAGTTGTAAACGACGCACTGAAGGCGTTCGACGATATGCTTCAGTTGCAAACCCAGCCACCAATTTCATCATTCAACACGTTGCTAGGCACAGTTGCGAAATCGAAGAGGTACCGCGATTTGTTTATTATGTTCGATCGAATGGCGGAAGTTGATTTACTGCCTGATTACATTGGGATGCACATTTTGCTTAATTGTTATTGTGACTTGAAGAGAGTTGGTCTCGGTTTTGCTGTTGTGGGTGGGATTATTAAGAGGGGTTACAAACCAAACATTGTTACGTTTACTTCGTTGATCAAAGGGCTGTGCTTGGAAGATAAACTAGGTGATGCTTTAAGTTTGTTGAGGAAAATAATCGGATTCGGTTTTCGCCCAAATGTTAAGACTTGGGGGACTTTGGTCAATGGTCTCTGTAGGAGTGGGAATGCAAAGGTTGCTCTACGACTGCATGAGGAAATGAGAAACGGAACTGTCGGTTTTGATTTGAAATTTGATCCGAATTTGATTTATTATTCTTGCCTCATTGATGGTTTGTGTAAAGAGGGTCTTGTGGAAAAGGGTAAAGAATTGTTTCTTGAAATGGAGGGGAGGGGTATTTCCGCTGATGTCGTTGCATATGGCGCCTTAATTAACGGTTTGTGCAGAATCGGTGATTGGGAGAGGGGGAGAGATTTATTTTTCCAAATGATGGATAGAGGAATTCGGCCCAATGTCGTGACGTTTAATATGCTGATCGATGCACTTTGCAAGGAGGGCAAAACCGATGAAGCGAGTGGGCTGTTGGATTTCATGATTCGGAGGGGAGAGAAGCCCGATTCGATTATATTCAACACTTTGATCGATGGGTACTGTCTGGAGCGTAGAATTGGTGATGCAAGAAAGTTGTTTGTCTCAATGAGGGATGAAGGCCACGAGAGAGATGTTGCAAGCTATAACGTGTTGATTAATGGATATTGCAAGTGTGGCAGATCGGACGAGGCAATGAGCCTTTTCAAAGAAATGCTTTGCAATAAATACAAGCCGACTGTAATTACTTTCAACACTTTATTAACCGGTCTATTTCAAAAGGGTAAAGTTAAGGACGCGCAAGAACTTTATTCCAGCATAAAAGATTACGATCTAACTCCGGATTCTGCTACGTATAGTATATTACTGGACGGGTTTTGCAAGAATGATTGTCTTGAGGAGGCAATAGAGTTTTTTCAAACTCTCGAAAAATCTGGCTATAAGCCGAACAGTCTAACTTGTAACTGTCTACTTGACGGATTGTGCAAGGCGGGCAAGCTTGATCTTGCTAGTGAGCTGTTTGGGAGATTTTCCGAAATGGAATTGGCACCAAGTGCTTATACTTATTCAATCATGATCAATGGGTTTTGCAAGGGTGGACAGTTAGAAAAGGCGAATAATCTGTTTTTGGAGATGGAGAAGAAAGGTTGTGCTCCCGATGTAGCCACCTTTAACACGCTTATGCGGGGATTTTGCGATAATAATGACGCAGACAAAGTGGTGGAGCTTCTTCATTTGATGGCGGAGAGAAGTTTCGTACCGGATTCATACACAGCAGCTATTGTTGTGGACTTACTGTCGAAAGACCAAAGCTACCTGAAATATCTCGAATTGATTCCCAGTTTTTCTGACAAGGGCGAAGAAATGAGGACACGATGAATACGGAGTGCCGGTAGTTAAAGTTGTAGTTCCTCGAGCTCAACATGTAAGATACTGGATCGAGTTCACTACACATGAACCAGAAATCAGAATACTTAGAATTGTATTTGTTGGGCAAAAACCTACACGCAAGTGCACGTATCGTACAAGTAATATAGTGGACTAAAAGTCCGGATATCGAACCCACAGGGAATATTTAATTATCTAATCCTAGACGCTAAATTCTACCAATTATTATCAAGCCCACCCTACACAGTCGAAAAAGGATTAATAAACTAAATTAAACTAAAGCAATTAAAAAGACAAAAACAAGAAAGCAGTTTAAAACGAAGATTTAATCAGAGAAAACAAGCCTAGGATTTTATTCTTCCCCCTATGTGATTATTATTCCCTCAATTCCTTCAATTATGCAAGCAATTAACCCGGATTATTAACCTGAGATGCTAAAATAATCATAACCCGCTTCCGCGTGTATTACGATTCTAATACTCTAGATTCAATTACTATATTCCTATGCAATTAATTCTAGAACACAGCATTAAACACAAATCTCAATAATGGCTACCTAAGAGATTAACTATATTCCTATGTTAATACCACAAAGGCTCTTCTACCACAGTTCTAATTATTAACCCGATCTTCCGATTCATGCGATTAACAATAACATAAAAGCACATAAGTTGATCAAGTTCATGCACTTAATAAAACAAGTAGAAGAAATAATCCGGAATTAAAACTTGCATAAAATCATAGAATTGGGTTCATAAATCCCACATAGGGTTCCAAATAAAATCCTAGAAATAAGTAGTTTAGCTACTCATGATTAAATCAAAAACGCAAATAAAATAAATCATAGACGATAAATCTATGCTTGGAGTCTTCGAATTCTTCGTCTTCTTTATTGCTTTGAGGCTCTTGAAATTTCGTAAAAAAAAGGATCCCTAATTGTGTGCTTGGCTTGGTCTTATATAGGGTGAAAAACTTGGGGAAGAAGGCAGTTTCCTTGTACAATTAAGATTCCCTCACTGCGCCAACTCGCCCATCCGGACGGCCGTGTGAGATTTATGCCTAAAATCCGCACGGCCGCGCGGTCTATTCTCCAGAATTCTGCTTTTTTCACTTTTGGCCCATATTTTCTCCAAAATTGCAGTTTTGACCCCATACTTTTCCAATTCTTCAATTTGTACCTAAAATACAATAAATCAACTTTTTAAGCACTAATTATCGTTAAAACACACCAAAAGCTCAAATAAAAAGATACGATAAAGTGTAAAAATATACACTTAACAGTATTCATTCTGTTTCAATTTTGGATTTTGAGCGGGAAATCAGAATAGTGGAATCAATGAGAGAACCTTACTGTATTTTTGTTAATTGCGACTATTTCAGTTGCGATTGTGCATGTGCAGATAAGGGTTAATTCAGTCGAATCGAGCTCTTTGGAAATTTGCAGGATGGTTTCCTCAACTCATACCGAGGTCAATTTCTGGTAGTATCAGCCTACTCTATATCTCTGACCCCAAAGTATATATTTATTTTGCACATTGAAGCCTATTACATAATGAAATTCATTTACGATTGATTTAAATTTGCCGGAATTAAGGTAATGCAATCTACGTTATTATGCATTTATTTACCATGCTATTCATTTACATTAAATTTCACATTGTGCATTTATTCAATTATCAAGGGGTATAATTCAAAATCATCCGATCCCCGAGGTTTGTCCTCAACTTCAAATTCATCCCCGAGTTTTATTTGTCTTTAATTTCGTCCTTCCAATCTTCATTCAAAGTGACGCAAAAAAATTCACCGAAAAATATTATGCATTCACCCAAAGGCGAGGCAGAATCATGAATATTCATGAATATTTTATTATGGGGCTGAGATCTAGAATTTTGAATTAAATAAACATGTTGTTCGGGACAACCTTTCTTAAAGATTACCTCACAAAATATCATAAATAATAAATATTTATTTAACATGAATTAAACTAGTATATTAAACATGAATATTAAAAACCGATAATTGATCGTGGGTAGGATAACGCCATTATGTTGGACGCTTAAATTCAATTGATCCTGTACTTGGAGTAACTTTCTAATAATTTATTTTCTTGTTTCCTCTCGTCTTTCTTGGGAAGATGGTGGGTGGACCATATAGATAGAAGCAAATCAAAAGCGTGTCCATCAGTAATGAAGTCAGACTGAATGATCAATGTATCTAACCCACATTTCTTTTAATTCTCTGTATTGGGATATGTTAATATAAGATATTAATAGTAAATCATTAATTAATTAACTTTTCTCTATCTTTTTCTTTATCTGTAAATTTATTGATCTATTTTTGCGTCTAATAGTGAATCGCTACCCTGGAGTTGACGTGTTTTTATGATACAACTTTACGTGGATGGAATGAATACAAAATTGACGAGCTGCTGAGTGTTGAAGCTAATAGTTGTCCGAGTGTTCTTGTGTAGATACAAAGGTATATACTAAGATTGCCATAGTAGACATATATTCAAAAGTATTAGGGTTTTCCATGGCAGCCGTCTATGGAGGAGTTTTCCAGAGAGATCTCAAGTTATTTTAATTCACCATTTAAAATATTACTTCGAATAGTCATTGTGTGTATGCAGCCAGAAAAGTTACTGCTCGATGTTGCTGGAAACCTTTAGATTAAGAATAATTATTAAAATGAGGAGTTTTCCAGAGAGATCTCAAGTTATTTTAATTCACCATTTAAAATATTACTTCGAATAGTCATTGTGTGTATGCAGCCAGAAAAGTTACTGCTCGATGTTGCTGGAAACCTTTAGATTAAGAATAATTATTAAAATATACTTCTCTCTCGCATTCTTTTTTTAATTTCCATAGGTACTCAAATCGACTGACTTGTGGTCATGCGGGGTTACAGGGTTAAGTAAGTTTGAGGTACTCAAATCGACTGACTTGTGGTCATGCGGGGTTACAGGGTTAAGTAAGTTTGATCAGCAGAGGTATATATGGTTACGTAAGTTTCATCGACAATGTTGTAGCGTTAAGTAAGTTTTATTTTTGTTTTTTTGGCTTTGATACAAAATGAGATATTATAGTTATATTTATACTAATAACCTTCCTAATCAATGGCAGGATTAGGATTATATAACGGCCATAGTTTACATGCTAGAAACATCATAAAGGTATCTCAATATTTTAAAATAAGATATCTAGATATTTTTCTAGGAGAAATGTAGATTAAATTTATAAAGTATGGGCCAAATAGACTTCTAAAATTAATTTGCAAGTCTAGACACAACAAAACCAATGGAGCAAAAGTGACAGCAAGCAAAATCTTCACCAATTATTGTTTCGAAATCTCTTCAATATTATGGCTACAAAGTTTGTTCACACTACGACGGTACAAGTTTTGCATGTTGACTAGTCTGCCCATGGGAGGGCTCGAAGACAGTGGGGAAAACGGTGGATCTGATCATGTAGTAGGAACGAAGTCACTCGACTAGTCCAGCAAAACCAAATTACTTGCACAAAGAACATTATGCTATATTAGACTTGCTTTTGAAATTTCCATCTCTTTACTAATTATTGTTACAAATTTATCCATCTCTTTGTTTTTTGTTGTTTCAAGATTTCGTTTGTTGTTGGCCACTTATGCCTCTATTGTGGACCGAGATAGAAGCGTAAAGACTAGTTGTGCTCTGGAAAATCTTCAGGTAAGTGTCTTGCAGCTGACGTGCTCACAGTTTTATCAATGCAGTAATGCTTATGAAATCTATTTCTAGAATCGTAAAAAAAAATGATTTTGGTGTTACAAAATATACACTATTCGAATTTTCGTTTTCCTTCCAGGTCTAAATCCGTTTCCATCTCAACTATGTATAAGCGGCTGGCCATGGATAGCTCCCTCGGTATTGAAGAGTGAAGACGAGCAAAAGGTAATCTTACTCGGTTTCTTCCTTGAACATAATTGATAATATTCAACCATTTTTTTTGATATTTTGTTGCTTCTAGATGATTTTACCTTGTGTGGTTTATCATTGTTCTCAAATACAGGAAGGTGAAAATGGTAACTGGTGGATGCGCCTTCTTCCCCGTGATTATGGCCGTGCGCCTGCCTGAATATATTCACAGAAAGACAACTCAAGGTAACAAACTGGTACCGTGTTCAGATTTGAATAGTTTATTTCCTTAATATTCCAGGTTGAGGGGAATGAAGCCTGGTCCGAAATCATCCATTTTCGTTGAACATGTATATTATATATACATACATGAAAGATTTCACACCAGACAACATTCCCCTCAACATATTCATCATATTTGGATCAACAAGGAAATTTTTTGGGGGTGGAGTGAGTCGAGAGATATTTAGTCTTGCGTTTTGCTTATGGGGTGTATATATATACACATAAGGTGCATCAATTTGATATTTCAAAAAAATATTGAAAAAAGCAAAGGATATATTGAAAATAATTAAGGGTTGACTTGTTTAAAGATTAAAGTTTTATTCTGAGTATGAAGTAAGGTATATATGTTGGCCTCCCACTATGGTAAAGGATGGGCAATAGTACTAGCAGAAGAACCTTTATTATTCAACCATATGCCAAGCTTATATGGGAAGCTCACCTCTAAACAAATGCCTTATTTATTTATTTTTACGGAGAGAAACTCGTAGGCATATATACCCTACTATAGCTAACAAATCACACGAGACGTGTAATAAAGAAAAACTACCATTTCTAATAAAGTACAAATTGGTGTCGTTAATTTGACTAATTATTCGCAAAAACTGGTACATATATGTATGAATAGAAATATATTGAGGGGATCAAGCCTTACAATCAAATAAATTGTTCCAACACAATCACTAAGGGTTGGTACAAATAAGAACGAAAACAAGCTATGTATTACAAAGATTAATAATAAAATCTCTTAATAAATACGAAATGCAGACACACAAAAACTACAGGAACATCTCGAATGCTCCGTTATTTTTTTTTTAAGTGAAAATATGAAGGGGTCATATATCATATCATAATAATTATTATTATTGCTGGTAGCTGATCGATCGAAGAAATCCGAGACACTGTATATAATCATTGGATCCTGTAATGAGGCTTGGCAGAGGTAACGCCCTGGAATTTAGTCTTGTAATGTTCGCAGTATTCCCTGAATAGGAACTCTCTGTAGAGTGCCGGATTTTCAGGAGAGAGAAGCTCTTTTATCGGCTCAAATGGCTTCCCCATTGCTTTCAGACTCGGTGTGAAGAAACTCGCTACCGAAACCCTCTGCACAGACTGAGCCACAACTCTGTGCTCCACGCTTATGAACCTGTCGTTGCTTATTATCTGCATCAGATCTCCTATGTTTGCTATGAGTGCCCCACGTGCCGCCGGCACATCCATCCATTCGTCGTTGTGAAGAATTTGGAGCCCCCCTATGCTGTCCTGCATCAACAGTGTCAGGAAAGTAGTGTCTGAATGTTTTGACGAGCCTAATGTTTTGTGAGGCTGAGGGCATTTTGGGTAATAGTTGCATGCAAGTGCCTGACTTTTCATGCACTCTATGTTCAAGAGATGGTCGCTCGGAAGCCCTAGTGCCTCCGACAGCAGCTCCGCCATTACCTCCCTCAGTTCTATCATGTATTTCACATACTCTTGCACTTCCTTTCTGCATTTGTTAAATATTTATTATTATTTATGAATAAATAATTAATTGAATTATGATTAAATACCTGCAGGCAGAAGGCAAATCTTGAGGGTCGAGTTGATCGTCGAGGAAAACGCAGCTGAGAACATCCCTCCAACAGGCGGCATTGTTTTCGAGGACGGGTAAATTGCTGTTGAATTTGACTCTTCTCCTGCTATCTGACGAGTAGAACGGCTTCTTCTCTTCGGTGGGCTGCTCGTGGAATAGCTTAGCAGCGTCCAGCATGGCGTCCATCGTCTCCAAAGGAATGCCGTGGTTCACTATTCTGAAGAACCCCCATTCTTGCGCCGCCTTGCGGATCTCCTCAACCACCACCTGCCGCCGTCCTTGCTCCTCCGCCACACCCTGAAAGTCAATGGTGGGGAGATCGAGTCGTGCGCCGCCATCGGTTATTTTGAGTATTGGATTGCTGTGCAAAACCTCAGGTGAATGGATAAAGAGTTTTGGGATCTCGGACAGAGCAGCATCGGCGAGACCCTTAACACCGGCTTTCGTTGAGTCGAATTCCTTCATCTCCTTAGCCCAATCGTACTCACCATTATTGCTAGCACCCACCATTTTTAGTAAATGCTAAGAAGTAACTAATTATAAGATTATATATATGTGTGTGTGTGTGTGTGTATGTATTCTTGATTGCTATATGTATGATGTATTAGCAATATATTGAGATTTATGAAGGATGATGGACATATATATAGAGAGAGAGGGAAAGAGTGATAACATATATTATTATTATATGTTTTTGTAATGTCATTTATGACAACTAACAATAGTATGGACTGGTGGGAACTTAGGAACGTGTTTTCTCTCAACCTTCTAGATTAGTGTCTAATTCAGTAATTTGAGTCCCATGACATCAATTAATAAGACATAATTATTAATACAATCGTTATTATTACTATTAAGTACTACTGTCTTAATTTCCTTAATGATTATTTTATTTTTATTTTTGTTTTTTTGGCCTGCAGCGGAGAGGCTGCAAAAGCTGGATGTAGAAGGGTTGAATTTTCTTCAGTGATCTAGAAAGATGGGTTATATAGCTAATTAAGTAATGTGCTTTCTTGGCCGTCTAAACCATTTGTCATAGAAAAAATAGCACAATGTTTTTGACTAATTAGCAATTAAGGAAATATGAAAACGTTACTTGTATTGAATGAATATTGAAAATATATATTAGTTTTCCTTTTTCACAGGTCGTGTAAAATATGTTGTGTACTACACTCGTGGAAGAAGAAAGATAGTTTTTGTTGAACGGATTTATTTAAAGTTTTCGTCTTTCGATTAATTTACCGAAAAACGACAATATACAGTAACTAAAATTAGTCAATAAATGACATTTCTTTTTAAGAAAGAAGAATAGTTAGAATGCAGCATTTGAACAGACTGGAAACTGATGTAAGCATTTACATTTTTGTATAGAATTTAAGATCATCTTCTTCGGTCAACATTCGAGAACTCGATGGTAAAGACTAAACCGGCACACAGAGAAAGAACTTGATGTTTACTAAAATAAAAAGTTGAACTACAGGCATGCTGTTTTATATGGAAAAAAGAAAATTAAGATTTCTTCATCATAACTAGTGCACGGCAGACGGCATAGATCACCAATAAAAAGATCAAAACAAAAATCGGCCTTTCTTTCTACTTTTCTTCATAACCACAAAAAAAAACTGCTAAAACGACCCTGCTCTTCAATCAACAAGCTCCCACCTGGTTCGTCTGTGCACATTCAAGCCTGGGTAGTAGTTCAGAAACGACGTTCTGCATTGGGGCCCGCCGCAGCCAATTATGGTTTCCGTTTACGGCTAGTTTCGCGAGTAGCGTGATTTCCTGTGCACCCGAATGTGACTTTAGCAACTCCACCCAATAACTGTCGTCTTCGTTGATATTTGATCCTCTCAAAAGTTCCAACACCTGCTTCAGAGTAGCTACGTTTCTACCAGCACCACAGCCCATAGCAGTTGCGGCCCCCACTCCATTTGCTATGGTTAATGTATACACCAACGGCATTTTATGTATATAACCGAACACTATAGCTGCCACAAAACTATCCCCACACCCAACTGTGTCTATCAAATTCACCTGTTCAAATAACAATTATAATTAGGAGGGGGGGAAAAAAAGACAATATTATCATGCATAATGAAATCGTAACCAATCAATCAATCTTATCAATGCTACCCAAACGAGGCCTTGGTGAACTCAACAATTCAACTTTAGAAGTGGTGGGAGTGAGAAATCAAGAAAATTTGAAAAGACGAACAAATTATGGGATGTACAAATTATTACCTTGAATGCAGGGGCACAAGATATACTAGAATGGGTGATCAGAATGGAACCTTTTGCACCCATTTTTATAATCACCCACTTTGTGCGAATTCCTTCCCTGAGCAACTGTTGTCCCGCTACTATCGGGTCCACTGTGCCAGTCAATGATTCGGCCTGGTCGAACAAATATTGAAGAAGTTGGAAAACAAGGTAAATTTTGAAGCTTGAAAGAGCTTAGCATTATTATGCAGCATTCTAACAAATAATGATCGGATGTTCTCTTTTACGCGGCCCTTATCGTGATGATATGACAACATGAGTTAGTCTTTCTCATGTTCAAAGAGACAAGTAGTGTGTACCCAATGATAGGCATATAAGTATAAATCATGTGAAATTACGAAAGAGCGTCATTCTTATTCATACCTCTTCAGAAGTTAATAGAAGAACATCACTCATCCTCAAGTACTTGTCAAGGGCCTTGCGTTCTTCAGGCGTTCCAGTACTCAGAGACTTCCCTCTTGGTCCAGGGTCAAAAAAGACCGATGTCCCAACTTCCACGGCATAATCCAAAGCGGACACGAGCAAATGAGGTGAAAGTTCATCAAATCCATAACCGTTGCAGAAAATGATCTTTGACCTTCTTATAGCCATCTTTGCTTCGTTGGATAGTGTGCTCATCCAGCTAAATGCAGGCTCGTCGCTGAAATCTGCACGACTGTAAAAGAACGAAAGAAATGAAAGGCTTAGAAGTGAGAACTTTTTCGTTATACATCCAACATAGCTTAATAGAACCATCAAAAGGAAGATAGATATAAATCTTAAACCGATTTTTCTATACCTGCAGAAACCATGCCTTTGCAAAGGGTCCACTAAAACCCAGCACAGAAGTGTTTCATACGCTGTGCTGGATGTGTCGATTTTATCATTCCGTTCATTCATTTCAACAGTCTTGATTCCTTCATTACGAAGTACGTCTAAGAGGAAACGGCCATAGATTTCATCACCAACATGACCAACTGTAGCGACATGAAGTCCTAATCTAGCTGCAGCTATGGCCATATTGCAATTGCCACCAGCCTCCCAGTATTTCTATAAACAGTGCTAAATCATTAACTCCCGTAACACGAATACGTACAAAATTAGATGCAAAATGAATTACTAAAACATAAACTGAACACTGAGCAGCAAAACGATAGGGAGCACACCTGTAACCATTTTTTCATCAAATAACATATGTTACACAACTATAAGTAACTGCTAACTATTCTGAAATTTTCAGTTCCAAGTTTCCAAGCCAAAGGGATTATTAAACACACTAAAGAATTCACAGAAGAAAACCCCTCAAGAATTGACAGTGTCCTGTCTCGTTTAATTTTATTTCATCTCAGATCAGTCCTCTACTTAGTAAGTTTGTTCTCCGTCTACCGATTTTGAGGGCTAATCGACAATTACTGGCCAAAATAGAATCATAAAAAAATAAATCTACGGTACTCGTTTGTATTGATTCCCGGGCTCGTACCCCAGTATTATGAAAACCTAACATTCGAATCATAAAAACTCACATGCTCATCTGCTCAGGACATATGTAACAATATATTTCATCTCTTCTGTTCTTGTAAAATAAGAGGATACCATAAGTATCAGTGTGTGAATTCAGGGGATTTCAAGAACCTTCAGTAAGAATCATTTCAAAATCCCAATTACCAAAAGCAAAAAACAAAAAGAAATAAAAATAAAAATAAAATGGCAAGAACCTTATCAGGAGGCGACTTGGATAATTCGTCCATATAAGATTTACGTTGATCCAAGGGCTTCGGAGGCAAGTGCTGGACGCTGAGCACAATATCAACACACAGATTTCCAAGGGTTGCCACGTCGATATCCTTCACTCCGGCAGATTTAACCCTCTCGTCTTCCACTGAGCCATTGCCGAAGCTCAGAGAATTCAGGTGCTGCTTGGATACATGAATTTCAGTTCCCCTACATTTCAAAATCGAATAGTAGCAGAAATTCCGTTTCGCTAGAGAAGACGGAGATAGTATAGGGTTTTGAAAGGTGTTTGGGTATGGAGAAAAAAGGGCATAATTGGATTTAAGGGATAAGGCAGCCTGATTATGCATCCTGAAGCAGATACGAGTAAGAAGCAAGAGCGAGAAGAAAAATGGCACAACTATTCACAGAGATGATGAAAAACTGGAAAAATCTGATCAACCTTTTAGAGAGAGAGAGAGAGAGAGAGAGAAGCAAATCAATAGGGAAAGAGGGATTGGCCCAACTTGCAGCAGAGCAGTTTTCAGTTTTCTATTGAAATTGTGCTGTTAAATCAGAATACCAGACCCTTGGCTTTTACAGGATAAAGTGGTCAAACATATATATATAGAAGGTATATATATATATCTATGTATGTATCGACTCTACTCCAAAATATTGTTTAGTACTTTGAAATTTGTTTTTTCAATTTGATATAGTGGAAATTATTTCTTTTTATTTAATTTGATTATTAATCAAAAACTAAACTTGAATAGTTTAGTGAGGTTTAACTGAGTTTAATTTCTTTCCGCTTATTTCTATACTAGGCTACATCTATACTAGGCTACATCAGGTGTATTTTTACGGTTAATCTACACACACCAATTTGGGTGTATGCGTGTTGTGTGCTTAAGAAAGATCTACCCAATATAGTATAAAGTACCGATATAGTATAAAGTATAAACTATTTCTTTGGTCGATCAAATTAGAGTTGAAAGTTGATGGGAATAGCTTTTATTCTTATTGATTTGGATATATGGCATAATATAATGTGTGCGTTTGGTTGAAACAAGGCCCACTCACTAAAACAGAACATATTAAATTTAATTAATTAATTAATTTAAAAAAAAAATCAAGAAACTAGATTATTGGAATATATAGTTCATACAAGATCAAAATTTGTCTACATAATCCATTTACCCCACTCGGTTTTTCACAGGTTTATTTCAGGCCCTAAGTTTTGTCGTCTGGTTAGTTCGAGTTTTCTGACGATCTTTTGTGCCACATCAGCGTAGGCCCGTGATACAAAAGAATCGGGATCGGATATCACAACAGGGACACCTTCATCAGAACCACTTCTGATCCCCGTTTCCAACGGTACCTAGATTTATAAATTCAGCGCATTACCGAAAAATATTACATAACATAGTACCAAGTCATATGTTAACAAGAATTACCATCTTCGTATTTGAACTTCGAATAATAGTATAACCAAAATGGCAGCAATACATACCTCGCCAAGAAACTCCATATCCATTTCATCAGCAGTTCTTTGAGCTCCACCTTTTCCGAAAATGTAGTAAGGCTCGGTACATTTCGGACATTTAAAATAGCTCATATTCTCCAGTATTCCTAATATCTGAGACAAAAAAAACAGTCATGAGATCAATTTCAAGATCCGAAGTCTTATAGCAGCAAAAAAAAATTATTAAAAAAAAAGAGTGCAAATTTAGGCGAACATTTTAACAAATTACAAATTATAAAAAAGGTCGAGAAATGGGTATACCATACCGGCACATTAACTTGGGCGAACATTTTAACACCTCTTCGAGCATCCATTAATGCTACATCTTGAGGAGTTGAAACGATTAGTGCTCCTGCAACAACCCCAAAAAACGATCCTTATAAATGGATTTTTTTTAATTAAATCAAAGAATTAAGGTATATCGTTTCAAAAACTAGTGTCGAAAGTCGTTAAATACCTGACAATTGCAATCTCTGGGAGATGGAAATCTGAGCGTCACCGGTGCCAGGTGGCATGTCCACGACAAGTATATCTAGTGTTCCCCAATGAACTCCTCTTGTCATCTGTTCAAGTGCTTTCATTACCTGAAAGATACATACGATGATGTCATTTAAATTTAGGCATCTTTCGATTGTTACATAAAACTTTAAATTAATCATGGCATAAAAAAAAAATCAACACTTGCCATCGGACCTCTCCAGACAAGTGCATCCCCCTCTGCCACAAGAGATCCAATTGACATGCATTTGACGCCATAGTTCTCGATAGGGATCATTTTCTTATCTGCTAAGATGTAAAATCGAATCAAGCACAACAGATTAAAATGTGCCGATACGTACTTTATAATTTCTGAAAATCCGAATCGACCGCAATTTGTTCCGTTTTAAATATTTCCAAGGAAAACTCGATAATATGAATATTGAAGGTGCAGAAAAACATAAAATTTGAAAGTAAATTAAGGCAGCACCTGCACTCACTTCAGGCTTTCCATGGAGTTTCATCATCATTGGAATCGACGGCCCATAAACATCCGCATCGAGAAGCCCAACTTTAAGCTTGCACTTATTTGCAAGTGAAACCGCCAAATTAACTACAAAATTCACACAACACATAGAAAGCAAGACCAGTGCAGCAATGTATTAAAACCCTAATTAACAACTTCACCACAAAACCCATATTCCAAACACAAAGAAACACCCAACACCAAATGAACAAATCATCCAATAAATAAAAAATTGAAGAAACAACAAATGGATGATCGTACAGTACCAGCTGTAGTAGACTTGCCAACACCACCTTTGCCGGAAGCAACAGCTATGATGTCCGTAATCCCTTCAATCTTCAAACTCTGTACATTTGATCCCTTTCCACTCTGCGCAGCGAAACCCCTAATCCCTCCTACCTTGAAAATTCCGGCAGCAGTGTTAGTTTCTTCATCAGTTTAGAGGTGGATTTTTTTTTTAGGATAGCTAATTACGACATCACTTACAGTACAATGTCTCAGAAGCTGAAGCTGCTTCATTTGATTCTGAATCTCTTACCGATTTCGAAGAAAACGAAGAGCCGAGTGATCAATTTTGTTCGATTGCGGAGCTGAATTGAAGAATTTTTTGGAACTCGATTTGCCCCCATGGATTTGTGATCCAACATTTGGAGTTTTGGGCTTTGGATTTTCAGTCCTGGTTCTGGGCTATGGATTGATTTCATCAACTATATAAAATCAAACCCTAATCTTAGCCGAAGGCCCAATTCTACAAGCTTAAGGCCCTGATTTGTAGCCGAAGGCCAATTATACGAGCTTAAGGCCCTAATTTGTAGCCGAAGGCCCAATTCTACGAGCTTAAAGCCCTAATTAATACAATCGGAACTATTAAAATTCTAATAATTTAACGAAATATTAGATCATCAAATTAATAATTTAATATATTTTTATCGACTTGGGAAATGAATTTTTTTTTATTTAAGCGAGGTTATTAATTTATCGAGGTTTTACTGGAGATTACGATTTATTTATTTTTCATTATCTATTTTTGGATGTATGTAAATTCAGCTATTGCTTCTCTTATAATATTTTTTTCAACTCATAATTTTATACATGTATACAGCATCGTTTTGGTAAATAGTTTACTCTAAAGTCGGTTAAAATTACAGAATATTTTTTCCAACTCATAATTTTATACATGTATACAGCATCGTTTTGGTAAATAGTTTACTCTAAAGTCGGTTAAAATTACAGAATTACAGCAAAAGAAATTATCGACAAAAAAAAACAGATCGAAAATGTGTCGGTTGGTCGATAAAACCGACCCAAACACTACTTGAAACATTGTACATTAAAGTTTTAACTTTTAATGTAACATGGTGGTGCTATTTATCTCCTTCCACCGAAAGTTAGTTTCTTTCACAATTGAAGGTAGTTCTGTTTTTGAAGCTCTCCATCAATATTCTTTAATGAACACATGGCTATCTTAATTGTTGGGTTTGAATCTTGGTACATGATCCGTTCCAGAACAACGTAGTTGATGAGCTGTCCTTCCTGCTATGGCGGAAAATCTGCAGAGAAAGGAAAGCCGGACTGATGCCGGAGTTAGCACTCCGACGATCAAGTCAGTACCACGGCTCTGATATAAAGTATTATGAATATATGAGTTTTTGTGTTAAAGCTTGAGAAAGATAAAGATAACCCCCTTTCTGCTTGGATCCTTGGGGTTTTTATAACATTCGGCGGGAAGACCTTCTGCTCCCTCGGATCCTGGTAAAAAGCATGCTTCTGACGGGCTTTTCACCTTTCCGCCAGTCGGCCCGGGCCATCATACTACCCTATTTTCTAGAGATTATGATGCCCGTAGGTCTATCCCATGTACTCCCGGCCGCACGTAGTCATTCGCTCATTAAATGCTCTTGTCAGAGCATTTAATGGGTGCCTGGCCAGGTCTGTCAGGGCATTCAATTTTCCCCACTTTTCCCGACCTTCCTCTTCCTGGTCGGGAACTGCGGATAACTCTCGCCCGCCGAATCCCCATGCGGGCCCCACCTCTTCCTCTCTTTTGGGCTTTACTCTCCTCCTTGGGCTTCTCCTTCGCATATGGGCTGGTTAAGCGATTCCTGGACCGTTTTAGTGGGCTAACGTATTTGGGCTTCGTAATCCTGGCCTCGATCCGGATCAACTAGTCCCCCACTCCGAGTCCTATATTTTTAGGGCTCGGAGTTCTTTACCTCCTCGCGTCCGCGGCACGTCCTTTCATCTACCCCATCCGATCGTTTCGTTTTCCCGCTTAGCGCACTTCCCTATGCAGCCGTCAATCCCTGTGGGGGCTCTTCGTTTCTTGTGCCTTTTAATGACGGGTGTCTTTTCGACTGTCGTTGGGGCCCGCCTTCTGGACTTAAAGCCCCCCTTTCCTGCTATTTCTCTCCTTCCCCATACCCTCTTTATTCTCCTCCCATTCCCTTATTGCTAGTGTGCTCCCTATTCCCCAGGTACTTTCTGCTCTCCCTTTCTCCTTTGTTATTGATTTTCTTGCTTTCTTCACCATCGCCCATCCCATGGTTTCCCAAGGCACTTCTTCTTCTTCTTCTTCGGGGCGGACTGACCCCCTTCCTGCGCCCGTGCGGTCTAATCGCCGGGGCGGGCGTCGTCCGAACCCGAAGAAGAAGACAGCTCCTTCTTCTTCCTCCCCTCAACCCAATAAAAAGAAATCCCTAGAGAAACCAACCCATTCTCTGGTGGACAAATTTGACCTCGAAGCTCTCTACGCCACCCAGGGCGTGGACGCTTCCTTTCATCTTTTAGTCCCCTCCCGTTCCCAGTCTCCTTCTAGTCCCCCTCCGGGCTATCTCACTTGGTACTTGGATCAATTCAAGGCCGGCCTTACTCTTCCTTTGCACCCTTTCTTTGTTGACGTAGGCAGCCTATACAAGATCCCCCTCCAACTTTTCCATCCTAACGCCATAAAGTTCATGTCGTGTTTCTATATAGTCTGCGTCAGTACCGGCGTAGACCCCCGACCAGAATTATTTTTCACTATCTTTACCCACAACCGGTCCTCCTCCGGCTATTATCATTTATCTTCGCGAATAGGTCGCCTCTTCGCCGGGCTGGTTACGAAGATTGATTCTTGGCAACGCCGCTTCTTCTTCGTCCGCCCGCCCTCGGCCTGGCCTTTTGACTCCACTCCCCCTCCTAAATCTCCTAAACGTGCTGCCCTCGGCATGAGCTTCGAGGATGAGATCGCAGGCCTATTGGCTCGCGTTCGCCCCCGTGCCTGGAATGTTGAGAAAATTATTAACAGTCTCCCCCTTTTTTCTCGTGCCGGCTTGTGGCAGATCCCTTCCTTTGATCGTCGCCCTTGGGGTATACCTACTCTTTTCACTTTCTCCCGTCCAGACTTCCGATGCCGCTTGGCAGTTGTGTGTATTTGCTTGTATTATTTTTCATTATTATTATTATGTTTGCGATCTGACTCTCTCTCTTTTTTTTTTTTTTTTTTTTTTTTTTTTTTTTAGGTGAGATGATGATCGATATGCTTTTGGAACTGGCTGAGGCCGAGAAGAAAGATGCCGGGGCCTCGAGCCCGATGGCGGCAGCTGAGGTCGCGCCCGAGGTTTCCTCCCGCGGGCCCGAACTCCCTTCCCATAGCTCCAATTCCCCTCTGCACCCTCTATCTCCTTCCTCCGGTCTACCTCTTCCCGGTTCCGAAGCTGTCATCGAACTTCTAGACAGCGAGACCGAGGTGCGGGACCTGGCTATATTTCCGAGCGGCGATCCCGGACTCGAGGAAGCTCAAGGAGAGTCTGCCGAGACAAGCTCCAAGCGTCTCGCTCTGAGCGGTTCTACTCCTCCCCCGAAAAGGGCCCGCCTAGAGTTGCCTAGCCTATTCTCTTCCTCGGACCCCGAGGGCTCGGCCGACCTCGTGCTCCACCAACTGTCCAAGGCTCAGGCCCCCGGTGATGCAGCTTTCCTCCAATCCCTCCCTCACTCTTCTCAGCGAGCCAAGTTGGCTCTGTGCTTGGCGCAGGTATGCGATCCTTCGATCGTTCATCAACTTATTCAATTGACGTAAGTTCGTACTAACACTCATTCTTTCTTTGCAGGCGAGTTCCATTGTAGCCTCAGGCTTTGGCAAGGAAGATCCCTCCACTCGGGACCTTGCTCTCCGTGAGTTGAACGAGCAGGCCGCCAACGCTCGTGCGGCCCTCGAGCGGGCTTCCTCGCGTATCTACTCCCTTATGACCGAGAACAGCACTTTGCTCCGCCAGTGTGAGGTCGCCGAGGAGAAACTCGAGGAAACGCAGTCCAAACTATGCGAGACTCGGAGCGTTCTGGAGGGTCGAGCCGTGCGAGCAGAGGAAGAGCTAGCCCGCACCATGCAGCGTATGGAGTCCCGGGAGCGGGAGTTTCAGAGCGAGCTGGATTGCCGTTTGGCCTCCGAGCGAGCGAAGAAGTTGGGGGAACTCCTTGCTACCACTGAAGGTCTGACCATTCTCGACCAGTACCGGGTCAAGTTGTTCGAGCGGTACCCTCATACTAAGCTGTTCCTGAAGGATGCTTGCCCGATCGGCATGTATTATGTCAAGCAAACCATAGGCGCTTGTGAGGCCATAGCCGAGGAGGCGAACACTCCCATTCGCTATGAACCCACCGCTGTCTTAGGCAAGATAAACAGGACGCTGCCTCTTTGGAAGGGAGACCCTCGCGAGCCCATCAACCATCCGTGGTGGCAGCCTATTACGGAGGACCTGATTTCTTCTTTAGGAAGTGGTGCTCCGGGTCCTTCGGCAGCAGTTAGCCACTCTTCAGCTCCAGTGCCCCCTCGAGTTCCCGAGGCAAGTGTTGGTCCGGCTTCCTCCGCCCCCCTTGCCCCGTCTGATCCTGCAAGGCTTTCTCCCCATCGCTCTACTTCTTCTTAGGGGCTTATATTTTTTTTTTTTTTTTTTTTTTTTTTTTTTTAAGGGTGTATTCTTCCCTTGTTTTTCTTTTTGTATGGGACTTTAACTATCTCTTCTTTTTTATATATTTTTCTTTTATGTCTTGTTTAGTTGGTGAGCTTCGTCGGGCATTCTAGGGGCCCTCGGTTACGGTTCTGACGGGACTTAGGCCCGTCAGGGTCGTAAACATTTTAACTTGCATTCCTCTGTTTGGTTTTTCTTGGAACTTGAGCTCGTCGAGAGTCTTTCAAAAGTTCTCAGCTAAGATTTTTGGCAGGAAAATCGTAAGTACTTGTGTTTACAAGCTCGGTGTCTTCATTTCGTTCTACTCGGAGCTCGAGCTCGTCGAGTGTTTTCAAAAGATCCTCGGTTACGATTTTGGCAGAAAAATCGTAAGTACTTGTGTTTACAAGTTCTAATTCTTCCTTTCGTTCTACTCGGAGCTCGAGCTCGTCGAGTGTTTTCAAAAGATTCTCGGTTACGATTTTGGCAGAAAAATCGTAAGTACTTGTGTTTACAAGTTCTAATTCTTCCTTTCGTTCTACTCGGAGCTCGAGCTCGTCGAGTGTTTTCAAAAGATTCTCGGTTACGATTTTGGCAGAAAAATCGTAAGTACTTGTGTTTACAAGTTCTAATTCTTCCTTTCGTTCTACTCGGAGCTCGAGCTCGTCGAGTGTTTTCAAAAGATTCTCGGTTACGATTTTGGCAGAAAAATCGTAAGTACTTGTGTTTACAAGTTCTAATTCTTCCTTTCGTTCTACTCGGAGCTCGAGCTCGTCGAGTGTTTTCAAAAGATTCTCGGTTACGATTTTGGCAGAAAAATCGTAAGTACTTGTGTTTACAAGTTCTAATTCTTCCTTTCGTTCTACTCGGAGCTCGAGCTCGTCGAGTGTTTTCAAAAGATTCTCGGTTACGATTTTGGCAGAAAAATCGTAAGTACTTGTGTTTACAAGTTCTAATTCTTCCTTTCGTTCTACTCGGAGCTCGAGCTCGTCGAGTGTTTTCAAAAGATTCTCGGTTACGATTTTGGCAGAAAAATCATAAGTACTTGGGCTCCCCCCTGGGGGGAGAACTTAATGAACATTCTTTCTAAGAGACAAAAACGGACAGGGGTTTTTCTTATACCCGCGGTTTACAAAAGTCTAGGTTACTTAGTCCTTGCACATCTTTCAGGAGCAAAAATACGTCGATGCTTTACGTGAAATATTTTTTAAGATGTCCTATGTTCCATGGTCGTGGAAGCCTCCTCCCTTCTTCGTTTGCCAGTTCGTATGCCCCTCCTTTCAACACCTTTTTTATTACATATGGCCCCTCCCAGTTGGGCTCCATCTTCCCTACAGCTTTCAAAGCGTCTGCCTGTTTGAGCACTAGATCTCCTACCTGGAATATTCTTTTCCTCACTTTTTTGTCATACGCGTTCTTGATTCTCGCCTTGTTAGCCTCCATCCGGATCACGGCTTGTTCCCTTCTTTCCATGATCAGATCCAACTCCATTCTCAATCCTTCGTCGTTTACGATGTCACTGTGTCCTCGCATCCGACTGGATGGGATGCCAATCTCAAGTGGTATCACCGCCTCGGAGCCATGAACAAGAGAGAACGGGGTTTCTCCTGTTGCTTCTTTTGGCGACGTCCGGTGTGCCCACAAGACCGAGTGTAGCTCCTCTACCCAATTGCCTTTCGACTTCTCTAATCGCTTTTTGATGCCCTCCATCAGGATCCTGTTTGTTACCTCCACCTGCCCGTTCGCTTGCGGGTGGGCCACTGCTGCAAACCTCTGACCTATCCCCAAGCCCTTGCACCATTTCGTTATCTTTGCTGAATTGAATTGGGTGCCGTTATCCGAGACGAGGTCCCTCGGTATCCCATACCGACAACATATATTTTGCCAGATAAATTTCATGATTTCCGTGTCCGTGATCCTGGCTACAGCCTCCGCTTCGACCCACTTGGAGAAGTAGTCGATGGCGACTACCAAAAACTTCCTTTGTCCGGTTGCTACGGGCAATGGCCCTACGATGTCTATTCCCCATCGTAGGAAGGGGCGAGGGGTGTCTACTATAGTCATCTCTTCTCCCGGCACGCGTATCCGAGGTCCATATCTCTGACACTTATCACAGGCCTTAACAAACTGAATCGAATCTTTCCGCATGGTGGGCCAAAAATATCCTGCCCTCAACAGCCGCATGGCCAGCATTCTCCCCCCTGCATGGTCTCCACAGCAGCCTTCGTGCACCTCTCTGATCGCGCGCAATCCCTCGGCCCCGCCTAGGCATTTTAAATGGGGTCGCGTGAACCCCCTCTTGTATAGTGAACCCCGCTCTAAACAGAACCCTCTACTTCTTGCTATTAACTTATCCTGCTCGCGTCGGCAGGGCAGCTCGTGCCCCTCGAGACATCGAATGATATCAGTGCGCCAATCGAAGGCCGCGCTTGCTACAATCACCTCCTCATACTCCCGGGAATGACCCTGGAGAATAGTTATTTTCCTGCTCTCACACTCGGTAGATAGGCTCCCGACCTTGGCTAAGAAGTCGGCTCTCTCATTCTCGCTTCTTGGGATTTGTTCGAGGATTAGCCTACGGAAACCGGCAGACAGTTTCCTTGCTTTGCTGCAATAGTCTCCCATCCTTTCATCCTTTGTCTCGAATATCCCCTTCATCTGCTGGACCACCAGCTGGGAGTCCGAATATACCTCTAGACAGTTCGCCCCTGCCTCTGCGGCTAGCTGGAGGGCATATATGAGGGCTTCATACTCCGCCTCATTATTTGAGGCCCGAAAGGCCAACCGGACTGCGTACTCGTATTCTTCACCCGTGGGGCTTATCAGCATGATCCCTGCTCCACTTCCGGACTGATTTGACGACCCATCTATGAAGGCCTTCCACTCGGCCTCCTGTTCTTCTCGTATTGTTTCTTGCAAGAACTCGGCTAACGCCTGGCCTTTAATGGCCGTGCGGGGCTCATATTCAATATCGAATTGGCCCAACTCCACTGCCCATTTAACCATCCGGCCTGACACCTCCATCCGGCCCAACGTACTTTTTAGGGGGAAATTAGTTCTTACTACTACCGAATGTGATAAGAAGTACGGTCTTAACTTCCGGGCAGTAAGAACAAGGGCCAGCCCCATCTTTTCAATCTCCGCGTACCTTCTCTCGGCTCCCTTGAGCACTCGGCTCACGTAGTAGACAGGACATTGTATCCCCCCGCGTTCGCTCAAGAGTACGGCGCTCACAGCTTGCTCCCCGGCGGCTAAGTACACGTAGAGTTTCTCCCCTACTCTCGGTTTCACAAGTAGGGGCAAACGGGCCAGTGTCTCCTTCAACTGCTCGAAGGCGCGATCGGCCTCGGGGCCCCATTCAAACAGATGCCCCTTCCGCAAGATCTTGAAGAATGGGTAGCTCGTGTCGGCAGCCCGAGAGATAAAGCGACTTAGCGCAGTAATTCTTCCTGCTAACATCTGTACCTCCTTTATGCTCCGGGGCGGACGCATATCCATCACCGCGCGTATTTTCTCCGGGTTCGCCTCGACCCCCTTCTTAGTTACCATGTAACCTAAGAACTTTCCTGACTCTACGCCGAAGGCGCATTTGAGTGGGTTGAGCTTCATGCCGTACCGCCGGAGTGTGCCGAATGTTTCTCTCAGGTCTTGGATATGATTCCCGGCCTCCTCACTTTTGACCAGCATGTCATCCACATACACCTCCATGTTCCTTCCTAACTGCCCGCGGAGCATTCTATCCACCAGCCTCTGATAAGTTGCTCCGGCATTCTTGAGACCAAACGGCATCACGACATAACAATATGTTCCTGTGGATGTAACAAAACTTACATTCGGCTGATCTCCCTCCTTCAGTCGTATTTGGTGGTAGCCTTGGGAGGCATCCATCATACTCAACATTGCGCACCCCGCCGTGGAGTCTACCAACTGGTCAATCCTCGGGAGCGGGTAATGATCCTTGGGGCAAGCCTGGTTCAGATCCCTGAAATCTATGCACATTCTCCATTTTCCTTCCGCTTTTTTGACAAGCACCGCGTTGGACAGCCAGGTCGGGAACTTTATTTCTCTGATGTGCCCGGCCTCCAGCAGCTTCCGTACTTCTTCCTCGATTATTTTATCCTTCTCTGGCCCGAAATGCCTTCTCTTCTGCTTAACTGGGTTCACCCCCGGCCTCAAGTTTAGCTCATGGACCATCACCGCAGGGTCTATTCCCTTCAGGTCCCTGGGGGACCATGCGAATACGTCCTGATTGTTGCGCAAAAAGGTCGTTAATTCCTCCCTCATTTCCTCGTTAAGCGTGGTTCCTATTCTGGTGGTGCGGGTGGGGTCGTTTACGTCCAGCTGAATTACTTTTAGTTCTTCCATCGGTTGGACATGGACCTCTTCCTTTTCTTCCGGGTCTAGCCGAGGCCTTTTTTCCTCCGTTCTCCCGATGTCATCGCTCCCTGGCCTCAGGTTCCCTTTATCCCATCCCACAGGGTTAATGCGTCGTTGTCCTCTGAGGGCCTGATTGTAGCACCTCCTAGACGTCTCCTGGTCTCCCCGAACTTCCCCTACTCGATCAAGGACCGGGAATTTCATTTTCATGTGAAACGTGGACACGACCGCTTCAAATGCGTTCATCGAGGGCCGTCCCATTATCATGTTGTAAGTGGACGGGGCGTCGATGATTAGAAACCTTACCGCTCGCGTCGCCTTTAAGGGGTCGGTTCCCAGCGATACCGGCAGGGTTACCTCTCCCATTGGCTGCACCACCTCCCCGGCGAATCCTATAAGGGCCGTATCCACCTTCCTTACTTCAAAGTTCAACCGCATTTGCCTGAAACATTCGTAATATATTATATCAGCCGAACTGCCCGTGTCCACCAGTATCCTTGCCACGTCGTAGTTTGCTACCATGGCCGTGATTACTAGGGCATCATTATGCGGCTGTTGTATTCCTGTCTCGTCCTCTACCCCAAAGGTGATAGGCGGGGCAACGAACACCCTGTACATCATCGCGAGCTCCCCTCTTAATTCCTGTAGCCCTCGCAGGTGGGCCCGGCGGGACCTATTCGAATCTCCCCCGGCGGGGCCCCCGAAGATGGTGTGAATGTAGTTGTTTGGCGGCTGAAGGTCGGCGTCTTTTCCCTGCCTGTTGGGAGCTTGTGCACCACCGTTCCCCCCTTTCCGCGGGTATTTGGCAGTGGTCCCTGGGCCGCTTTCAACGAACTCCGAGAGGTTCTTTGTCCTGATAAGCCTTTCGATTTCATCCCTCAAATGCTGACATTCGTCGGTGGAATGCCCATGCTCATTGTGGAAGCGGCAATAAGGTCCAGCACTGACAGGCTTCTTTGGTGTTTCCGAATAGGTGCGCGGCCACTTCAGTTTTGGATGGTTTACGATGGCTGTCAGGATCTCTGAGGGAGCGGTACTTAAGGGTGCGTAATTTTCAAATCGGGGTCCCGTTCGTCGCTCTGTGCCCACTTCTCTGCGCGAGAAGGGTTCTTGCTTCTTTACTTCCACTCGACTTTTGTCCCTACGTTTGTCAGTTGTCGGGGCTGGTTCCGAGGCCCTGCTGCGGCGGGCCTCCTCTGCGTTGATATACTTTTCGGCTCTCCGGAGCAAGTCATTGAAAGAGGCCGGTGCCTTCTTGGAAAGGGAGTCGAAGAACTCTCCCATTTGTAGACCCTGGGCCAGCGCGTTGATGAGCACCTCTTCACTAGTGACAGGGACTTCGAGGGTGGCAGCATTAAATCTCTGCACGTAGTTCCTTAATGGTTCGCCTTCCTTTTGCCGTACTGCGAACAGGGTAAGCGTGCTTCTTTTCTGCTTCTTGGAGCTCGCGAAGTGGTTTAGGAACAATTCGCTAAACTGGGTAAAGCCATCGACCGAGCATCGGGGTAACTGGCTGAACCATCTCTGCGCGGGGCCTGCCAGGGTAGTTGCGAAGACCCTGCACTTTACCCCGTCCGTTAGCCTGTGAAGAGAAGCGGACGTGACGAACCGAGAGACGTGCTCCCAGGGGTCGGTGGCCCCGGTATATTCATACGTGACGGGTCGATAGGTGGCCGGCAGCTCCCCGTGCTGTAATCTCGCCGTGAAGGGGGTGCCCGCCATTCCCTCAATCTCGGCTGACGGCAGTATTAGGAGCTCGTCGTCTATCGTCGACACCCCCGGCTGCGACTCCGGCTTTCGCTTTTCCATGCTACCCCCTCCTCCGACCTCGGGAGGTTTACCCTGGGCTGCGGCCGAGATCAACGCCTGAAGGTGTTCCATTGTGAGGGTTATCGTAGTACCTGCTTTTTCCAGTGTAGTACTAGCGACACCCGGGGTGGGCTCCTCCGACGGCCCGGCTGCCGTGGTCTCTTGATTACTTATGAGGCCCGGGGGGGTTAGCTCCCCCTCCAGCAAGCTTGATAAGTTACGGGCCACCTCCGGTGTCGACGTCATGAAAGGAGTTGATATGATAGCTGAGTGTACTTTTTTGTCTCGAGTTTCCCACAGACGGCGCCAATTGATCCGTTCCAGAACAACGTAGTTGATGAGCTGTCCTTCCTGCTATGGCGGAAAATCTGCAGAGAAAGGAAAGCCGGACTGATGCCGGAGTTAGCACTCCGACGATCAAGTCAGTACCACGGCTCTGATATAAAGTATTATGAATATATGAGTTTTTGTGTTAAAGCTTGAGAAAGATAAAGATAACCCCCTTTCTGCTTGGATCCTTGGGGTTTTTATAACATTCGGCGGGAAGACCTTCTGCTCCCTCGGATCCTGGTAAAAAGCATGCTTCTGACGGGCTTTTCACCTTTCCGCCAGTCGGCCCGGGCCATCATACTACCCTATTTTCTAGAGATTATGATGCCCGTAGGTCTATCCCATGTACTCCCGGCCGCACGTAGTCATTCGCTCATTAAATGCTCTTGTCAGAGCATTTAATGGGTGCCTGGCCAGGTCTGTCAGGGCATTCAATTTTCCCCACTTTTCCCGACCTTCCTCTTCCTGGTCGGGAACTGCGGATAACTCTCGCCCGCCGAATCCCCATGCGGGCCCCACCTCTTCCTCTCTTTTGGGCTTTACTCTCCTCCTTGGGCTTCTCCTTCGCATATGGGCTGGTTAAGCGATTCCTGGACCGTTTTAGTGGGCTAACGTATTTGGGCTTCGTAATCCTGGCCTCGATCCGGATCAGTACATATAATACAAATTCTAATATATATGTATATGTGGTTTGCACAAAAAATATTGACATATTTAATTTTGTGCACCCTTTTCTTTAGGTTTCAAATCATCCTAAAGAAAAGGTTAACACATTAACATAATTAATATGGCAAATTATGGCCAACCACTGAGGTGAAAGTCAAATTACGAAGAAAAAACTCTATCGTTTGGGCAATTGCAATCACCCTTTTAACTATGTATTGTCATACATGTCCATTGTTACGGTGCCAGATTTACCTACTTAAAATGAGGGGTTTTTTTGTAAAATAATATATAGTTGAGGGAATGATTGTAATTATCTAAAAATGAAAGGTAGTTTTGTAATTTGATATTAGATCTGGGGCGGCCGCAGGACAATGTCAATTAACAAGATTTGGTCAATTGTGTTTTGACCTTTTTTATCATTAACACACGTGCCACCACGTCTACACTAGTGTGCGGTATGTATCTCGTAATTCCTATCTCATTATTTAAATGAAATGTCGTACAATATATTATTGGCAAATGGCTCAATTGTGATTTAATTAGGACATATATTTATTTTAATAATATTTTCTTATTAGGATAAAGAGAATAATTTTATCTGTTAGCTGTCTACCAATGATGACAAGCATTTGCATATCTAGTTAACTAACTGAAATCTCCTGACCTTTGGAATAGATCCACATATTAATTTGATATATTCAAATTCCAATATTCTAATAATGCAATATAATAAACAAATATATTCAGCTGCAAGCAAAATAAAAAGTAAAAAAAAAAAAAAAAAAAAACATTATTAAAAAAAACATAAAAACTACTAAGTTAGTAAGGTGTTGTTTGGTGTTTGTTTTAAAAGTTGTTGATATTTGCAAATATTATTATAAATTATGGACACCCCCTTAAGGTAAGATTAAATTACGAAATAATTATTGTTATAGTGTTATTTGTATAATTACTTCAGTAGATAAATTTGATATTATAAGGATGAACGCGTAATACAATACATAGTTGAGAAGGATGATTGTAATTACTCAAATATGAGGGTTTTTTTTACGTAATTTAATATTGCCTTAGGAGGTGGCCGTAATTTGCCAAATCGATTAAGTTTTCATCTTGTTCTAGTAAAATATCTCAAATGTTCTTAAAAACTGAATTTATATTTTGTTTTAAATAATAATAATAACAACAACAAGGGCAAAAATGTCCATTGTAACATTAAACCCAAAAAGCATTTTTTTTGAAATTATGGATTAATAGAATTTTATTTTAAAAAAATAAAAAGCAAAAATAAAAAGGTGAATTTGCAAATACTGGGAAATAGATTATAAACCAAATAAAAATGAAAAATTGTAATCTAATTATAAAAAAGCATATCCAAACAGGCCCCAATCAGCTATACATAGGATGCAAAAAAGAAGAGTAGCTATTGTTTTACATATGTGAGACAGCCTGGGAAATCTGAAAAATCAGTTGGTTTCAACGGTCAATCCATTCACCGGTGCGAGGACCGCATCGTAATTTCACACCCCCCCACACAATGATGGTCTCACGATCATATTCATGGCTGCTGCTCATCACATTTTCATAATCATCTGCGTATTTTTTTCATTCATCTTCTCTCTCTCTCTCTCTCTCTCTCCTCCTGCTTTTCCCTCTCTCTCTCTCTCCTCCCTCCATGGTTTTTTCGCATTAACCAATACTGATGGTACGCACTTTCTTTCCCGGATGTTTAATTTTTTTTTGATAGATAATGATTGTTGCAGGTTTTTGAATTCCTTGATGGGATCATTTTATCCATGCCTGCAATGTGTATCTCGATTCATCCTTATTTAATTTCGTTAATGCCGATATTAATCCCGGATTAATTCGCGTGCGAATTGCGATGGATTGATTAAGCTTAGGGTTTTCTCTCTCCCAAATCATTGTTTGTTGTACGATCATGAATAGCTGTGTTTGATTCGTAAATGACGAATGTGCGTGTGCGTGCGTGTGTGTGTGTGTATATATTGTTTCGTACGCATTTTCCGAAAATTGGTTGCTGATTTCTCGATTTTTGCACCAAAAATTTCATGCTTCTGAACTGTTAATTAATTCCCCTGTTTCAATTGTTTATTGTTGTTTTTGATTGCCAGAGATTTCATCTAGATTGGTGAATTCCCATGGAAGGGATTGAGTGAAAGAGTGAAAAGCATATTCCACAATTTGATTTTGTCGTGTATTCCTATTATCGATCGCCATGGCTGCTGAAGCTTCATCCACGAGAGAGAAGAAACCCCATGGATTTATGACGCTTTTGTCCTCCGCCGCCTCTGAGTGGTTCTTAATTTTTCTACTATTTATGGAATCGGCATTGTCCTATCTCCTCACGAGATACGCTCACTACTGCGAACTCGAAACACCTTGTCTCTTGTGCTCGAGGCTCGATAATTGTTTCTGGAGCCTATTATGCACTCACCACAGACAAGAGATTTCCACCTCTGTATCGTGTTCCGCCCACTCTAAATTCGCCGATATTCACAGCATGTGCGAAGAGTGCCTCATCCCCATTGCAGCCCAGAACAACAAAGCGAACCCCGATTCTTATAAGTTGCTTGTGGGCAAATTATGGGTCGATGTGGATCGATCGGTTCTTCAAAACCTAATGCTGAACAAGCAGATTTACCGAGGCTCTTCCGACAGAAGGACGTGTTCTTGCTGCGGCAAGATGTGGAGATCGAAATCGAATGCAGAGAGATTGCTCGAGCTTAGTAGCTCTATTGGCTTCGGTGCTTCGAAGGCTAATGTGAAGCCACCTCTGCCTCGTGCACCTGGCAGAAGCCGTTTTAGCCGTAGGGATAGTTTGAAGAGATTAAGAGATAAATTCACCGGCCCTATGGCCCACCATTCGTCTTCGGGTAATAAAGATACTTTGTCTCATGTGGGATACACAAAGCTGAAAATCTCGTCAGATTCTGATTCTGAGGTACCGATGTCTGAAGAAGATGATGATGCAAAGAGCTTTGCTAAATCGGAATACGATGTTCTATTCGGTAGAAGAAGTGTGCCTACACCTTCGAATAATAATCCTTCGGTTCTTGATCATCAGCCTAATCTTCTTGATTTAAGTGATAAGGGCAAGAATTTAGGAGAAGTTGTTTTGGAAGAATCTTGTAATAATAAAACGGAGCTGATTTCTTTATACGGTGATGGGCCAATTGAGACTATAGTATCGGATGTTTGTCTCCCCCCTCACATGTCTGCTCTCTCTGTGCTGTCTGAGCTCCTTTCTTTATGTAGTGTTCCACCATTGTCGAACGATGAGACTGTACAAAAGAACAGTAGGGAGCTCTCTCTCTCTCTCTCTCTCTCTCTCTCTCTCTCTCTCTCTCTCTCTCTCATTATATTGTCTTTTCATAAAACATCATGAGATCCTTTTAAATGTGTTTGAAACAGTTAATGTTGGTGAAGAAGAAAGAGAAGAAGATGAATCTCTAGACAAACACATCGAAGCTGATGAAGGAACTTTGTCAAATGATGTTTGTTTCGAGCAAATCAAGACATGCGATTCTGCACAAACCGATGAATACGCGAAACCTCTGACACACGTGTCTGATTCTGAGGTGGACTCGGTATCGAAAAATGATAAAGCCACAACGTACGAAGATTCTGGTACTACTCCTTCTCAGGTGGTACAGCTTCCGGTTATTTCAGTCCCACTCAAGAAAAACGAGACCAACTACGATTCTGGTACTACTGCTCAGGTGGTACAGCTTCCGGTTATTTCAGTCCCACTCAAGAAAAACGAGACCAACTACGATTCTTCTGATGGAGCCACACTGAGCGACGTCGAAGGCGAAAATATAGTCGATCGATTAAAACGTCAGATCGAACATGATCGAACGTGCATGAACTCTCTGTACAAGGATTTGGAAGAGGAAAGAAACGCTTCTGCTATTGCAGCGAATCAGGCAATGGCTATGATAACGAGATTGCAAGAGGAGAAAGCGGCACTTCACATGGAGGCATTGCAGTACTTACGAATGATGGAGGAGCAAGCTGAGTACGACTTGGAGGCACTTGAGAGGGCGAACGATCTTCTTGCTGATAAGGAGAAAGAATTGCAGGATTTGGAAGTCGAGGTCGAATTCTACAGAAATAATTTTCTTGATGAATCGGAGGTGGTTAATAATAAGATTTCGAAATCGAATGGCAACTGCACCCCAGTGAACGGTTTGGTGCTCGATTTCGAGAATGAGAAGATCCACATATTGCAGTGTTTAAGGAAGTTGGAGAAGAAACTTTCGAATGAGGAGAGTGAAGATAATAATAGGCGAAATAAAATTGTTTCTTTGTCGAATGGTACTCAAACTCATGACAAGGAAAATGATACTTTGTCGGCGGTCTTGGAGAAGGAAATTGCGGAGGTGCATGATAGATTGGAAGCACTAGAGTCTGATAGAAGCTTCCTTAAGTATGCTTGTGAATTGCTCCGGAATGGGAAAGATGGATTCGAACTAGTTCAGGAGATAGCTCGTCACCTACAAGAATTTCGGAAAATGGAACTCACAAAGAGATGAATAAAGTGAGTATTTTCGGTAACATGATATAACTTTTGTTGCGTTTAATGAATATGTTTGTATCGATTTGATGGCATTTATCGTACTTTGCCATTTCAAGTCCGAAATTCACAATTATGCTGGTTTTCAGATCGAGTTTTCTCCATGAATGACTGGAAGAGAGAGAGAGAGATACACAAGTAGAGTTAGAGGTTGATGATTGTGTTGTTTGAAAGAGGGGTTGTAATAGGAGATAATGTAATTTACGTATACCGTTGTATCGAACAACAGGCGGGCATGTAGCAAGTAAGTCCTTTCCTGCCTTTTTGCATGGTGTGCTGTTAGTATATATACATACATTCACATATATATATGTAGAATAGCTTTGTTGATATATCTTAATTTCATCTGTTCATGCAATGGAAAAAAAATTATTGCTTCTGGCTTTCTTTGTTTCGTTCTTGTCAGCTTCCTTATCACAGAAATATATCCTGCATTTCTTTGTCGATGTCGATAATTCTTTACGACAAAATACAAGCTACGCCTTTTTTTCGTCTTGTCGACACGTCTAGTAAACTATCAAGAAGTTGATGCAAAATGGAAAAAGGATAGTGAAGTCGACATCGAAAAGAAACGTGGAAAATGTGCATGCAATTGTTATTGCAGCTGTCCGAATTAATGGGCAAACTCTCTCTCTCTCTCTGCCTAGATATACAGATTTAGAAACCAAACTTGATTTGAACTTGATTTCCAATTATTGTGGACCTTAAAATTATGAAACAAAATATATATATTAAACAAATATTTAATAATAAATTTAATTATCTATAAGTAGTATATATATACTATATATATATATATATCTCTGAACCCAATCACCAGTTATCTTGTTATTTTCTGCAACAACAATGGCGGACCTTATCTTCACAGTTCTGCTTCTCCTCTTATCCATTCTCTCTCCACTTGTCTTCTTCTTCTTCATCTTCTCCATTACCAGAAATCCCTCTTCCACTAAAAAAACCCCAATTTCATATCCAGTGGTCGGCTCCATTTTCGCGATCTTGAAGAACAAACACCGGCGCGTGCAATGGGTGTCGGAAATTCTGACCTCCACACCCAATCTCACCTTCACCCTCCACCGCCCCTTCGGCTACCGGCAGGTATTCACGGCCAACGCCGCCAACGTCCAGCACATCCTCAAATCCCACTTCCACAACTACCCTAAAGGCGACGCCTTCAGAGCCACCCTCCGCGATTTTCTCGGCGACAGCATTTTCAACGCCGACGGCGACAACTGGAAGTTCCTCAGACAGATTTCCAGCCACCAGTTCAACACCAAATCACTCCGCCGCTTCGTCGAGAACGTCGTTGATTCCGAGCTCTCCGACCGCCTCCTCCCCATCTTACGCGCCGCCGCCGGCGAGAGCGTCGTCCTTGATTTGCAGGACATTCTCCAGAGGTTTGCTTTCGACAACATTTGCAAGATCGCCTTCGGTTACGATCCGGCGTACTTGGTCCCGTCTCTGCCGGAGACCGAGTTCGCGTCCGTGTTCGATGACTCACTCCGATTCGTGAGTGAACGATTCAACTCAAACATCCCTTTTATATGGAAAATCAAAAGGGCTCTCTCCATCGGAAGCGAGAAACAGCTACAAATCACCGTCGGAAAAGTTCGCGAATTCGCGCTGCAAATAGTCAGAGAGAAGAAGCAAGAATTGAAAGAGAAATCTTCGCTCGAATCGGAGGATTTTCTTTCTAAATTCCTGAGCTCCGGGCACTCCGACGAGGGTTTCGTCACCGACGTAGTGATAAGCTTCATACTAGCCGGCCGCGACACCACGTCGGCGGCGCTGACGTGGTTCTTCTGGTTGATCTCCAACCACCCGGAGGTGGAAAACGAGATACTGAAAGAGATAACAGAGATCAACTCGGAGGAGCAAATCTACGACGAAGTGAAGAACATGGTGTACACACACGCTTCACTCTGTGAAAGCATGAGGCTTTACCCGCCGGTGCCCCTGAGCACGAAATCAGCGCTAAACGACGACGTTTTGCCGGATGGGACTCCGGTGAAGAAGGGCACGCGAATAAGTTACCATCCGTACGCAATGGGGAGGGTTGAGGAGGTGTGGGGGGAGGATTGGGCGGAGTTCCGCCCTGAGCGGTGGTTGGAGTGGGAGGACAAGTGGAGGTTTGTCGGGAGGGACCCATTTACTTATCCGGTTTTTCAAGCCGGGCCCAGGATTTGTTTGGGTAAAGAGATGGCTTTCTTGCAGATGAAGAGGGTAGTCGCCGGAGTATTGCGGCGGTTCAGGGTGGTGCCGGCGGTGGAAACTATGGAACCGGTTTACGTGTCGGATTTTACCTCAAAAATGAAAGGGGGGTTCTTTGTCAAGATTCAAGATAGGGTGGTTCATCCTTGAACCGCCGGTTGAAAGCATGAACCGGTTTACGTGATAAATTTATTCCATTTCTCATCTTCTACTTTGGTTTGGTATCACTTTACCCCCTTCTACTCTCGATTGCATTGATTTGCCCCATGTACTTGAAAATTATCTCAATGTGGCATTCGTTGTTAATTGTCCGACATTTGACATTAACACCGTTTGAGCTAAGCTCTGAAATTACAAAAACGTCACATATACAAGTTTAAATAATTATTAAAAAAAAAAACCAAAAAAAACAAAAAAGATAAAAATTAAAAATTAAAGACAACAAGAAAACATAATACATGACGCCAACCACAATTTTTTTGTTAGTTTTTTTAATTTTTTTAATAATTATTTAAACTGGGTGGAGTAGTTTTTTTGTATTTTCAGATTTAATCAAACGGTGTTAATGTCAAAGGTCTAAATGCTAACGGCAAGGGCCACATTGAGACAATTTTTTCAAGTATATAGGAGCAAATCGATGCAATCAAGAGTAAAATGAGGTAAAGTAATATTGAACCAAAGTTCAAGTGGGAAAGTGGAAATTTACCTTTAAATAATTGCGCTTTTTTTTTTTTTTTTTCAACCCTCTAAATTTCGTGAAGTTATGGCCTGCTGCTAACTATATATTTAATTAACCGATAGTAACAACTAACCGTAGCATTTATTTGTATGTCAACATCAAAATAATTATTCTACATTTACATCCATCACTATACTTACACTTGGGGCCCCTACACGCCATAACGTTCTCCTTATATGCAAACTTATTTGTAACTTGACAATTTCAATAATCATAGTATTTTCCTTCCTATTAATTACAATAATCAATTATAATAATGCATAATTAATTCATCGAACGTTTACAAAAGGTAATCTCGAGGTAACGTTAATTAGCCATCTACATGCTTTACTTAACTTTCCGAGAGTTGACTTTTGACTTATTAATTTCATGCAGGCCCCGGTCTGCAATTTTTGTAAACCACATTTGATAGTTAAATGAACTCTCTAACTTTGATAATTGGATTTTTAGCCAAACATAGTTTGTCACATGAAACGATTTTTTTTTTATTATTATTGTTTACGAGTTCACGAGGTTCTTAAACTTAATATCAGATATTAAAAATAAAAATAAAAAATCCATTTTTTTTCTTTTATAAATTTTTGTGATAAGTAAATAATGTATTAAATTAATAAATTAATGTTTTTAATATTAAAAAAGAAAAACTTTGAAGCACTAGTTGGGCCGAGGAACAGTCAAATTCAGCCCAACAGTCAAATTGATGATTCTGTATGAACACAATCTGTATGTATATATTAATGGGCTGTAATGTCAAATATGACTACTGACAATTAAACCCCATATAGATACATACAGCCCATTATATACACGTCAGCGTTGACCAGCAGTCAAGAAAATCGGCCAACGCCCCCCCCCCCCCCCCTAACTTCTCTCTCATAGTATATATTCTCTCTCTAGACTCTATATATACGTGTACAAATATGCATGCATTCCATCACTCTTATCATCAATTAATCATAAATTACTTAATTACAAACTATTAGCAGCAACAAGAAGTGGATATGACAGACTGTCCAGGCAAGTACCCTTATGTTTAGGATTTTGTCTTAATTTATTCTAATTTTTATTTTTCAGTAAATATTTGATATTAATTAATATTTCAAATTTTATATATATAGGGAAGCTTTCGTGGCCGGAGTTGGTGGGGTCGAGCGGTGCTGCGGCGGCGGCAGTGATAGAGAGGGAGAACCGGAATGTGCACGCCATTGTTCTGAAAGATGGAACTCCGACCACTAGGGACTTCAGGTGCGACCGTGTCTGGGTTTGGGTCAACGATTATGGCGTGGTGATTCGTACTCCTATTGTCCGTTAATTAATTGTATTTGGAGGAACAAATTAAATAAGATGGAATTTAATTTAATTTAATTTCCCAAGTTATGTATTATTGTTGTTGTTGTTGTTGATCATGTTGTAATAAAGTTGATATTGCTTTCGAGCTAATATTTGGTGATGATGAATAAATAACTTCGTATTTTAATCTTCACACAGTATTTTAATCTTTTGGTTGCTTAATTAGTTAAAATAATATTAAATAACATAATGAAAATCTCAATATTATATTTTTCGGACATCGGGAAGTCTAACACAAAAACTCTCCAGAAGACAAAATAGGGCTAGATAAACCATAAAAACATAATATTTGCAGGTCGAGATCAACACAAATTATGAGGAAATACCAAACATCAAACAAAGACAATTATTTAGTAAGTCATGACTAATTTCTCCAACCAAACGAGACCTAAATGATTTGTTAAGGTGTTAAGAGTTTTAATTATATCTTTCAGACTAAATCAAGAATCACAATTATTATTTCATTAATAAAAACTTGAGGACTATTTTTTTTTTTCAAATCCCAGTTTTAATTTATTCGATTATTAAGGGAGTATAACAATGAGAAAAATGCGACATAAATTAAATGAATATTGATGAGCCACATCGACAAATCCATAAATTTTTATGCATGCCCTAAAAGTCGTAAATATTAATTGAAATTAATACATCCACTCAAATTTCAAAGACTAGATAGGTTATTATTTCAATGTTATTTACTATTCTTATGGATTTCTTCGGTTTATATTATACTCCCTCCGTTCCTAAATATGTGTCGTTTTTTACCTTGGCACAAATCTTAAAAATTTCAATAAATATGTCTTGATTTTAGGAAAATAGATATTGATGGACCAAAATACCCTTGCTTATTAATTAATGCATGAAGAGTGCTATAGAATTAATGCAGCATTGGAATTGTAAAGTAACAGATAATATGAAACAAAAAATATTCTCAAAAGAGACAGATATTATGGAACAGAGGGAGTATTATATTACAATCAATTTGACAATTTCAATTACTCCCTCTGTTCCACAATAACTGTCTCTTTTTAAAATTATTTTTGTTCCATATTATCTGTCACTTTACATTTCCAACACTGCATTAATTGTGTAATTATCAATTTTACCCTTATTAACTATCTCCAACACTCTCTCACATTAATTATTGGCAAGGGCATTTTAGTATAAGCACATATATTTTTCTAAAATTAAGCAAAATTTATTGAGATCCTTAATCCTTGTGCACAAGCTAAAAACGACACTTATAAAGGAACGGAGGGAGTATACTTGTGTGCGGTTAATGGATTTGTTTGAAAGAAATAAGTATGCTCTCAGAAATAACTTTTTTATATTATTTAATCAATTTAAATTCTATTTATGTTCAGTATATGAATTTCTTATACCAAATCTAATAATATATATACTATATATACGTGGCCGATGAACAGTCAAATTTGTCGTTCTGTAAGAACACGATCTGTACAAAGAAAAGATTAATATAAAATTATGTCAAAGAAAAAATACAATACAATTAATCACGTGCGTATACACGTGTACCGGCTGTCAAGAAAATCGGCCTACGCCGCCACTTATCATCTCTCTCTCTCTCTCTTTCAAACTCCTATATATACGTGTACTTATGCATGCAATTTATTATCATCATAAATTACTTATTACAACCTTAATCTATTATTGGCACTAATCACAAGTTGATATGGCAAACGATTGTCCAGGCAAGCACCCTTTCTCATTTAATTAACCATTTTTCTTAATTTGCTTTTAATTACTATTAACAAGTGCACGATGCATGTACATGGTATAGATACTCAATTATTACAAAGGTTAATTTAATTTAATTTAATTTATGTATGTTTGGTATTCAGGGAAGAATTTCTGGCCGGAGTTGTTGGGGGCCAACGGCGACGCAGCGGCGGCAGTGGTAGAGAGGGAGAACCCAGATGTGATCGCAATTGTGTCAACGAATGAATTTCCGGCAACTAAAGATTTCAGGTGCGACCGTGTTTGGATTTGGGTCGACGCGAATGGTGTGGTGCTTCGTGCTCCTCGTGCCGGCTAATTCACGCACGTGGAAGACATAAAATTGATAATTATTCAAGAATAAATAAAAAAGTGTTGTTTGTTATTATAGTTGTACATGTTTTCACCATATATGTTGTAAAATAAAGTTGATATTGCTTTCGAGCAATATTTTTGTGATGATTAATAAATAAATTGTATTTTTTTCTATCTTCAAATTAAATAATGGTTGTTTTTAATTTATCGTTTGAGTTTTATATTATCTTTATAAATTCGGAAGCGAGCCGAGGATGGCCTGCTTCCCGTACATGTACAACTCTGCTTAATTCACCACTAAATCGGAAATTAAAATTTCAAAATTGAGACAAAAAATATTGTTACATAATCATATCATTTTTGGATATATGAATTCACAAAATTCCAATAAATGAAAATTTTGATATATATATATATATATATATATATATATATATATATATATATATATAATTTCTTTCTCTGAAGATGAAAATGTGTCCGAAACTTGATTACTCAAGAATTGTATTTCCATTCTTATTCGTTACAATATTATTCATAATGTATTTTTTATATTAAAATGATATTGATATTGTATTAATATTTCTAAATATCTAGCTCCCACTAATTAATGACAATAAGGTGGAATGTTTAGTCCGGCTTTGGGGCCTCGTTTTCATTTCATTTTGGGATAATATTTTGATTTTTTTTTTTCCTAATTAAATAAAGTAATGTTTGTTTGTATTTCGGAAGAAGACAATGAAATTTGCATTGTAATATTAAAATAATGTCAAAACATGTCGGGATAATGCATTTTGAAAAAGAGAATTAAAGAATAATAAAGTAATTTTTGTTCGTAATAATACATAAGTTTTTTAAAAAATCAATCTTAGGGTGTAACATATTATTGAATATTTTTTTTTTTGAGTAAATATTATGGAATATTTTAGTTGATGCAAAATATTAAAATAGTATATTCCAAAGGTACAAAATAGAATTAAGTCAGAATTCAATTTTCAGCAATAAATTACAAAAGCCTTCTATTCAATGTAACGCAATATTTGACAATATATCTTATAATTATTTTTAAGGCAAAAAGAAAAAAAAAAAAGAATTATCTTATAATTTATATTCACACTTTTCAAACAGTCCTATTTTAAATGTGGCCTTAGTTCACAGCTCCACCAACTAATAAAATTCTTTAGAGTTAAATAAATAAATAAAAACCATTATATTCAAACATCACCTATTCAACTCCTATCCAATATATATGTAATTGGTTCACACTTGATACACAGCAAACATGCCCAATGAAGTATGAACACTAAAAAAAGACGTACATCTTTAATTCATTGATAATTGATAAATAGTTTGATTACTTCTACAAAACCAAAATATTATTGAAAATAAATAAATACACAATTTGGTATAAGGTAAGCATTGACCGACCAATATAGTCAAAATATGTATACGATTATACGAATGTAATCTTATAGATAGATACAATAACCCATGTACGTGGCCATTCAAGCAAATCGGCCGTCGTCACTTCTATTATAATATTCTTTTTTTTAACGTGAGACACAAATAAATAATAAATTAATAATTATATAAACATATGTACGTACACTCTGTTCTCTATATATACGCATACAAAGTGCATGCAAAATTATCAACTCATTACAAATTACTAATAAACTTAGCATTTCTCAGCAATATTCAGAAGTAGATATGGCAAATTGCCCACCAGGTAATTAGCACGCATCAAATTTTAATATTATATTTTCTTATATATTAATTACTCCCTATTAAATAATTAATTAAATTGGTTAATTAATTGATAATAAAAAAATAATGATTAATGCAGGGAAGAGTATGTGGCCGGAGTTGGTGCGGGCGAATGGGGACGCGGCGGCGACGGTGATAGAGAGGCAGAATAGGAACGTGAACGCGATTGTAGTGAGAGAAGGAACTTCGGTGACCGAAGACTTGAGGTGCGATCGTGTCTGGGTTTGGGTTAACGCTTCCAACGTCGTCGTTCGCGTTCCTCGTATTGGTTGAATTATTTTGTTATATTCCAGCTGTCCAAGGAATAATAATTAAAAAATAAAAATAAAAAATAAGCTGAAGTTTTACTACTTATCATTTATCATTAATAAATAATGAAGTGTAATGATAATTGTTTGTTATTGATTGTTATTTAATATTTGCAAATTACGCTGTATTTCAATCGACCACCAATAACTAGCGATGAATAAATTTGTATTTTACGTTCATATTTCGTTTCATGAAATTGAAATGTATTTGATCTAACTATCCATCAAATTTGAAGTTTTTTTAATATATGGTGGTGAATTTATTATTTTAGAATGTATTCATAATTAATAAATAAATATATTTAGTCCAAAAGTTTAAAGAGAAAGCATTTGGGGCTTGGGAAAGGGTCCATATATTTTTATCAGTTGGGTTTTCTTACACATAATGGCCCATGTAATATTTTTCTTTTTATTTTCTGGAAATGGGGAAAAAGGAATTAAAAAAAAAAAAAAAAAAAAAGTAGCAATAAAGACACTAATTTTATGAATTACTAATATTTTTAACAAATTTTATATTACCTTACAAAAACAGAAAGATATTTTACAACATATGCCGACTTGGCAAGTGTCACGCGCACAGTTGATTCACGCGCATTAATAAAGCCATCACAAAATAATAATAATAAATTAATGGAGAAATTTCAGATCCAGAAAACCAGGTGAGCTCACATGAAACACGAGCTTCTTTCTGAACATGACACGCCATAGATTCACGAACCCATCTCTACTTTCAGGTAATTCGCGCTCTAATCTTGACGGGATATGCCTTTTCACTTAGGTTCGACGCATTTCTCGTGTTCTTATTGCGCATCACTGTTCATCTTTTTTTTTTTTTGACGAAGTTTAAACATATGCGCCACGATCATTTAGTCTTAGCTCAGTTGTGAAAAATTGGGGGTTTTGGGCCCTTTTAACTTGGTTCTCATTGATTTGGTATTTGGGGTGTGAATGAAGGGTTTGCTGTGAAATTCGCAAGATTCTGAAATTGGAGGAGGAAACCCTAGTTTATTGAATTTCTGATCGTTTTCATTTTGGGTAAATAATTGATCTTAGAGAAATTATTATCTAAGTGACATTCATAGGTCTGGTTATTTACCCCAGTTAATTTGGGTTTTGATCAAAACTGTTTCTGATAAATTCAGTTATAGTTTCGGTTAGTTTTTAATGTTGTTGCAGAATCTTGAAAGTTTGAAGATTGTATTATTTAGTCCTTCTTTTCCTTTTTAATTTGCTTTCCTGGATTTGCTCCTGAAGTATTTCCTTTTGTTGATTTGGGGGTTTTTTGGGGATTGTGTCAAAATTCGGTGATAGCTTATCCTTCGCAACATTAGTCAATTGAGTTTCGTGTCATTTTGAGATGGGGAATAAGTTTTGGCTGAACGGAGAGGACAAGGCTGTCGTGGAGAGTGTGTTGGGCAGTGAAGCGACCGAATATTTTGCGTGGTCGGCTTCAAACAATGTCCTGTCTGAATTCTCTGCCTCTGGTGGTGATCTCGGAGTGCAGCAAACACTGTGCAAGATTGTCGATGGATCCGATTGGACATACGCCATATATTGGCATGTTTCAAGATCTAAATCCGGCAAATCGGCACTAATATGGGGTGATGGGCATTGTCGAGAGCCCAAAGAAGGCGAGTACGATACTGGTAATTTTTCCGAAGATGGGAAAAAACCAGTCGAAGGAGATTGCAGAAAACGGGTGCTTCAAAAGATCCATGCTTGTTTTGGTGGATCCGAAGATGACAACGTTGCTGCTAAATTGGATCAAGTTTCACATGTCGAAATGTTCTATCTCACATCTATGTACTTTGCTTTCCCTTTCGATAAGCCTTCAATTCCGTCACAGTCTTTCAACTCTGGCAGAACTATTTGGGTTTCCGATATGAAAAGCTGCCTCGAGCGGTATCAATCGAGGTCATATTTAGCCAAGTTAGCTGGTTTCGAGACATTGGTGTATATTCCGTCGAAATCAGGGGTTATCGAGATTGGTTCCAGAAAGTCTATACCCGAAAACCAAAGCATCATTCAGTCGGCAAAGTCCATTATTGTGAAGATGAATCCAACGCATGCGAAACCTTTTCTTCCAAAAGTTTTCGGGCAAGAACTCAATCTTGGAGGTTCGAAATCGAGTACAATAAGTATTAGCTTTTCCCCAAAGGTGGAGGATGATTCTGTGCTCTCTTCAGAATCATACGACTTGCAAGTTTACGGAAATTCTTCAAACGGGCACCGAACTGATGATATTGATGCGAAGATATATCCACACTTGAACATGGACCAAATTGCCGAGAATTCATTTGTTCTCTCCGATGACCAAAGACCTAGAAAAAGGGGTCGAAAACCAGCTAACGGCAGAGAAGAGGCATTGAACCACGTGGAAGCAGAAAGACAGAGACGAGAGAAGCTTAACCAGCGCTTTTACGCACTAAGAGCAGTAGTTCCTAATATATCAAAGATGGACAAAGCATCTCTACTCGGTGATGCAATTGCTTACATCACAGATCTTCAGACGAAGGTGAGGGTGATGGAAGCTGAGAAAGGGGTGGTGAATAATAATAACAATAAGCAACACGAGAGTAATATACCAGATATTGATTTTCTTGAAAGGCACGGAGATTCAGTTCTACGAGTAAGTTGCCCTCTGGAATCTCACCCTGTATCAGGAGTTGTGAGGGCGTTGAGAGAGAATCAGGTGGCGGCACACGAGTCTGTTATCTCTATAAACGAGGGTGGTGAAGTTGTTCATACGTTCACCATTCAAACACCTGGCGGTGGCGCTGAAGAGTTGAAGGATAAGTTGGCTGCTGCTCTCTTGAAATGATTGGGTTATAAAGTAAGTTGCTCGTGTAAGATTTTATCTCGTGTAATTTTAGGGGAGTGCCCCTAATTATTAACTAATGAGTGCACTTGCCATTAGTGAAGAAAAATTATAGGTTATTTGTTGTCCATATAATCATATCTACCTCATTTATATGGTTATTATTCATTAGTGATCGACATGATTATATGGTTGTTAGTGATTTACTCGCCTTTTGATGTAACACCAGTAACATACAAGATTTGCTTTTAATACGACGGGTTGTGTTAATGCCTGTTTCTGTTAAAATTGTACGGGTTTTCTGAATGTATCTTATGGTTAATGAAATGTATGCTTTTAATGCATCACTTATCTCGTTCGTTTATTCTTTTTGACCTCCGAGAACATACATGTACATTAATGGAGGAATTAAGCAGGAAACACTTTGGTTTCAATTGAAACCACAAGAATTTCGAAAAAATTAAAAAAAACAAAAAGTTTCAACTCGTACCAAAAAAAAAAAGATTATGAAAGAATATTCTGTTTGTCTCATTTTGACTGTCTAACTTTGGTGTTTGCTGTTTAATCTCACCGTGAATTGAATTCGTTCACGTCAAGTGGCTGGAGCGAATTGTACCTTTTGTTCTTGATAGCCATCAGAAGTGACCGGAGGTGGAGGAGGAGCCACCACGACGCGGCCGGAAAAGTGCATCTGGTTGATGGTGCTCTGGCATGAATTGCCGCCACCACCGGGGACAAACGTGCAACCATTTGGCGAAGGAGGCTTTGTCTGTAAGGACGGTAAGAGAAGATATTCCCCATTAATTTTCCATTCTCTTTCTCTCGTTCCTAGAATTCGAATTGCTTCATATTGTTCGAAGCTGAGCACAAGAACTACTGCTACGATAACTAAAAGAAAACTTGAAGCCCTCATCTTGTTCCTCGATAAAAGGGCAAATAGAAAGCAGTTTTTGAAATAATGTATGTATACGCGTGTCTATATATAGTGCTAAAAGTAAAAAAGTATGCCTTGAATTTTACACATATTCATACATCAAGAGGACTCGAAAATGCAGACTGCAGGATTTTTCAACCAGTTATGAATTGAATGAGTCCTGTGGAGAAACAAAGTTTAGGTTCACGGGTCGGATCCGAAACCAGATCCGACCCGTAGGTTGACGAGGAGGTTAAGAGTTGGATTTTCTCCAACCTGTGAGCAGTTTCATTTGAACGGACACAATCTCGTGATGGTTGTAGATCAAAGGTCAGGATTGAGTAGCCGTTGTAAATAGGCGGGTTTGACCCGTTTGTTCAAACCAACCATTTTCTTGAAAATGTTCTTGCTCAAGGTGCCAGTCAAAGGCATAATAAGGGCTTATTGAGTTAATAAAAAGGGGCGCAAAGAAATGGGAGGAAATAGTTACTCTTTTTGTCTTCCTTGGTGTGTTAATAATTTGCCAATTTTCTTTTATTTGACTTGAAAAAATATTTTGTGTTGGAATTTCCTTGTGAATTAGGGCTGCTGCTGATCTGGGTTTTTTTTCTTATTTATTTTATTATTTATTTTTTAAGTTCCACCAATTTGGAATAGAAAATAATTGAGTCATAAACCCATTTTTTTCTTTAATTTTTACCTTGAAAATATTTATTTATATTAATAAATATCAAAATATGTGTATCGTGCAATTTCTTTTATTGATAAGAGAACCCGCAGTCACTCGATGTAAACTCCACCTAATGAAGTAGATTGCAAACGGCACGACACAAGGTGTGTATATCGTACTAAACTAACCACATGTGACGAGTGTTGGCCGAAAACCTACACGCAAGTGCACGTATCGTACAAGTAATATAGTGGACTAAAAGTCCGGATATCGAACCCACAGGGAATATTTAATTATCTAATCCTAGACGCTAAATTTTACCAATTATTATCAAGCCCACCCTACACAGTCGAATTTGGAGAGAATTAACTAAATTAAAATAAAGCAATTAAAAAGACAAAAACAAGAAAGCAATTAAAACGAAGATTTAATCAAAGTAAACAAGCCTAGGATTTTATTCTTCCCCCTATGTGATTATTATTCCCCCAATTCCTTCAATTATGCAAGCAATTAACCCGGATTATTAACCTGAGATGCTAAAATAATCATAACCCGCTTCCGCGTGTATTACGATTCTAATACTCTAGATTCAATTACTATATTCCTATGCAATTAATTCTAGAACACAGCATTAAACACAAATCTCAATAATGGCTACCTAAGAGATTAATTATATTCCTATGTTAATACCACAAAGGCTCTTCTACCACAGTTCTAATTATTAACCCGATCTTCCGATTCATGCGATTAACAATAACATAAAAGCACATAAGTTGATCAAGTTCATGCACTTAATAAAACAAGTAGAAGAAATAATCCGGAATTAAAACTTGCATAAAATCATAGAATTGGGTTCATAAATCCCACATAGGGTTCCAAATAAAATCCTAGAAATAAGAAATTTAGCTACTCATGATTAAAGGAAAAACGCAAATAAAATAAATCATAGACGATAAATCTATGGTTGAAGTCTTCGAATTCTTCGTTTTCGTTATTGCTTTGTTCCTCTTGAAATTGCATAAAAAGATCCTTCATTGTGTGCTTGGATTGGTCTTATATAGGGTGAAGAACTTGGGGAAGAAGGCAGTTTCCTTGTGCAATTAAAATCCCTTTACTGCGCAATTTCGGAGTCTCGGACGGGGGTCCCATAATTTGCACTAAAACTGGGACGGGGTCCGAGCTTTAAATCTTCAAAATTTTGATATTTTCACTTTTGGCCCATATTTTCTCCAAAATTGCAGTTTTGACCCCATACTTTTCCAATTCTTCAATTTGTACCTAAAATACAATAAATCAACTTTTTAAGCACCAATTATCGTTTAAACACACCAAAAGCTCAAATAAAAAGATACGATAAAGTGTAAAAATATACACTTAACAACGAGCGATCAAGAATGTTTGTATTGGATATTAAAAAAGATTATCAGCTTATTTTGTTGGGCTTCAAATGCAAATTCTTTACTCTTATTAAATGACTTCCAATAAGGTAAATTATATTATATTATTACGTCATTATTGGTTCAAAAATCATAAATTAAGCCAACAATAATTAAATATTTTGAATCCCTCCTTCATTAGTGGAATCACCCTAAGTTCAACTATATTACTATTTCATTGTTCTTTTTACTGTAAATTCAAATCAAATTAAACTTGTACCATTTTAATCTAAATAAACCCAATTCAATCATTATTACATTTGTTGTTTGATTAATCGAACTAGTAAGCGTTACACGGAATTTTTTTATTTTAGTTTATATAAATCTATTTAATTTAGTATAAAAAAATATACAAGGGTCTAAATATACACATACAAGAAAATAATAAATAAAAAAGTAAATTAAAAAGCCCGGTTTTAATTAATTAAACCCGAACTAAAATAAATAAATAAATGAAAAGAAAAGAAGAAAAAGAATCCAGTTATATATATATATTCTTGGTCAATATGGTCAAATCTCCATCAATCACTCGTTCTTCATTTAGTTCCAGCGGCCACACCAAACTGAACCATTTGCTCTGGATATGTAACAACGTCTACGGTGGCCGGAGGAGGAGGAGGCGGCGATTGATCACGAGAACCAATCATGGCAAAGTTACGCTGGTTGATGGAGGTGGTGCATGGCCTTCCCTCGCCTGGGACCCACGAGCAGCCGTTAGGGGCTGGTGGGCCCGAGGGGCGGCCCCTCTGCAAGGATGGCAGTAATAAAAGGTTTTGTTCCTTATTAATGTTCTTGCTCATCCATTGTTCTTCATCCTCGTCAAGAATTCTCGTCGCTTCATTCGGTTTTATCGTAATTAGCAGCAAAAATAGCAGCAGTGCTGTAATAACTAACGCCACTTTTCGAAACATCGTTACTCGATCGACTAGAACAGATGGAAGGCCCTTTCTTTTGAGCGAGCGGTCCGATTTTTTATTTATTTTTCGCTCTCAAGAAATTAAATAAGTAGTAGATATATAAAATGTAAATTTTGTGCGGGAAAATTAAAATTAAATGGGAATGAATTAATATGAAGGTGGAAGTGTGTTATATATAGTGCATGGAATATAATTAACGATGTAAAAAGGTGGGACTTGAATTTTTCCATGCACAGGGGTTTGACTGTTGACTGACATGTATTTTGAAGGGAATTAAGAAAATTGAATTGGTCGTATAATTTTTTTATTTTAGATTAATGTAAAAACGTTAACAACCGAGTTGACAATTATTTTGAGTTAATTAACGTTTTTTGTATGTCCCTAATTCCTGGTGTAGGTAGAGTCAATTAAATTTAAATTTCTACCATCTTAACTAAAATATAGTATTTACCAAGTCATGTATTGTATTTATAGTTGAATATACTACTTTTTATATGTGTATATGGGATACCAATTTCAGAAAAATAATTTTGAAAATTTTCGATTTTAATCAAAATTTGTATTTATAATATTAATATATTATGTATTTTATGTTATAGGTGAATAAAAAAAATGAAATTTATTAATTCCGTCAATTTCGAAAAAGGAAAAAAGGAATGAAAAGAAAAGAAAATGAAAATAACGTGTGGGTGAAGCCCAAGCTACTACTAAAAACAATTTCTTGATGAATACTTCAAATCGTATCATACGTGAGATGACACATGAATTTGAAATTGACAATATAATTAAGACTTGAATTTATTTTAACAATTTATTGTCAATTCCAGGAGAATATAAGTTGGAATGCGTTGACTTTATGGATATAGAAATATTTTAATGATGTTAGTCTAATGTAAAACCTTTGAATACTTGAAGAAATGGTCAATTGGAGATTGTATGGATAGTAATCGGGTGGGTCTAAATTCGGGTCGGTCTTTTTTCGATAGTTTACATGGATCTCGATTGAGCCATGCATTTTCCATTTCAAACCCTAATTTCACCCGAACTAGACCGGTCGTTTTTTAATACTCTATTTTAATTTCTAGTTTATTTTATAATAGCATCGTTAACACGCACGTGTTGTGAATTATCAAAACATGTTATAAACGAGTAAATAAAATTGTTTTGCGTTTCGGTTACAACTTTTTAGGCTGCTCGATGTTTTTCTAGGTTCTTTAAACTCGCGTTTCAATTAATTCGTCTTTAAAAGTGTTTAGACAAGTTCGATTATTTTTAATATAACGATTTGATTGATATTGCATGCCTAGATGTAATATTTATTGTAGTATTGACATATCTTATATATAAAAGAAAGAAACGCTAGGGCAACCCTAAGAAACCCTAATGTCATATTTGTAATTTTTTTTTCAATTTTTATCAAATTTTTATCTCCTTAATATTATTTTAAATATTATTTTTGAATTTTATCATATTTGTATCCCCTAAATATTATTTTAAATATTATTTTTTATTTTTATCAGATTTTTGTCTCCTAAATATTATTTTTCATTTTTATCTCCTAAATATTATTATAAATAATATTTTTTTAATTTTATCAAATTTATATCTCCTCAGTCCTAACTATAATTTTAAATATAATTTTCAACTTTTAGGAGATTTTTATCTCCTAAATATTATTTTCGAATTTTATCAAATTTATATCTCCTAAATAATATTTTAAATATTTTTTTCGAGTTTTATCATGATTTTATTAGTTTTTTATCTCCTAAATATTATTTTCGTTTTTTATCAGATTATTGTCTCCTAAATATTATTTTCGATTTTTATCAAATTTTTATCTCCTAAATATTATTTTAAATAATAATTTTGATTTTAATCATATTTTATCTCCTAAATATTATTCTAATTATTATTTTCATATTTTATCAACTTTTATCTCATTAACATTATTTGAAATATTATTTTCGATTTTTTATCAAATTTTTATCTCCTAACTATTATTTTAAATTTTATTTTTGATTTTTATCTCCTAAATATTATTTTTTGATTTTTTTATCAAATTTTTATCTCCGAAATATTATTTTAAATATTATTATCGATTTTCATCAAATTCTCCTAGATATTATTTATAATAATCTGATTTTCGATTTTTGCAGAAAAGGGTAAATAAATCTGATTTTCATCCCTAGCGGATTTTGTGACATCGTTTTACAGAATGTCTGCAACATTTGAATTTTATTTCTTCCCTACCTAAGGCTTCTTCTTTTGGTAACCCGACTTTAGATTTTGTTTCTTATCTTCTTCTTCATCCTATTGCATGTGTGGCAATTAGTTTACATCTTTTTCCATCATGGCTTATAGGTAATTTCATTTTGTTAAATTATGTGTTTCATTAATTTATACCAAAGTTTTCAAATTTTATGTATAACAATTATTTCATTTTATATGTTATTGGACATGTTATTGAAAGGGATGATTTGAGAAAATTAACCAAAAATGGGCGGAGCCACAAGTTATTGGAAGTCGACCTTCAAGACTTATTGTTTGTATGCGATATTTAATTTATTGTTTATATTTATTTTTGTTTCTTAATTTTCCAATTGTTAATTCCAGTGGCAAAACAACCTTAAAATGAGGCAGTGGAGAAGTGTTTAGTTCCGATGCAAGATGTATAGATGGCCTTTTACGATGGTATGTTGTCGATAGTTTAGTTTTGATTATGTTAACTTAGTTATTAAATCTAATTACTTTTAAGCTCAACATGGAAGACATAATTGATGATTTTTTTCCTGGTTCAAATTTTCAATCTACTGGTATTAGCTGATTCAATTCATTTGGAAAATTATTCAACAGTAAAGTTATGTCCTTTTTTTTTGTGTGTGTAGTATACTTAATAATGTTCCAGTATAATAGAATTTTGATCATACGATACATCAAACGTTTGTTTATATTCTTACAACATCAAAAGAATGCAATTTGTTGTCCCGTGCATCGCACGGGTACAATTACTAGTATTGATAAATTAATTAGGTAGAGAACTAATTTGAAAAAAAAACATGATAAAAATAATTACATCGTGTTGTTATTTTATTCCAATTAGGGTTTCAAAAGTACCTGAAATTAATTATGGAATGAACGATGAGTTAAAGGCAAGCTGTACTTTCCAATTAGGGTTTGAACAATATCTGAAATTAAAGGGTTTTTGGCACTTTGCACCTTTGAATTACACTCTTTTGGCACTTTGCACACTTAAATTGCAAAATTGGCAGATTGCACCATTTAAACATAAATTGTTTGGCACTTTGCACCCCAAATTACTTCTGGTTTAGAAAAAATTACCTGCAACTTATTGAAAACCTGAAAGATGGGCAAATTCGCAATTCTCTAATTATCTATCTTCTTCCCCCAATTCTTAATCATCGTTCCACCATTTTTAAATTTCGTCCTATTAATCAAAAAATCATAAATTCTTCTTACCCGTTTTTTTTTTTTGAGGAATTCTTACCCGTTTCTATTTGCCATAATATGTAAATTCTGAACTAAAACTCAAGAATTGTTGGAATATATAGACAAGAGTCCGATAACACACCTTCAAAAAATCAAGTTTTATTCAATGGTAACGCTATTTTTTTAAAATAATTTTGCAGATCCAAACTATTCAATGGGAGCACAAAAAACTTTTCATCATGAAAACTAATAGACACCACCTTTCTACCACCAAATAAACTTCTCAGTCACCTTATTTTGTCATTTGACTATTCAAAAAAAAAAATTGACGGCTCGGCCTAAAATTTCATGTTACATTATTTTTCATACTCCAAAAAAAAAAAAGTGATTTATTATTATCGTTTAGTGTTTATACCGATTTTACCATTGAAAGAAATTGCTAAAAGGATTTTATGATTTTTTGATTGAAGGGACGAAAGATAAAAATGGTGGAACGGTGATTAAGAATTGGGGGAAGAGGATATATAATAAGAAAATTATGAATTTGCCATCTTCTAGGTTTCCAGCAAGTTGCAGGTAAGTTTTCTAAGCCAAAAGTGATTTGGGATGCAAAATGACAAATAATTTATGTTTAAAGGGTGCAATCTGCCAATTTTGTAATTTAAGGGTGTAAAGTGACAAAATTGTGTAATTTAAGGGTGCAAAGTGCCAAAAACCCGAAATTAAATTATGGAATCAATTTGGAGACGATTCGCCACTGAATTTACACCGACGATCCAGTTCATACGTTTGCTTTGTGCAAGAATTTACCTTATATATCCCTCACCGGCAAAAACGCACACACAGAAACACATGTCCGCAGAAGGATTCAAAGGCTCCGAAAACTTAGGATCTTCAGAAAAATGTCGTTCTCCTCCACAAACCCACTCCCATTCCTCGCATCCAACGTTGAAACCCGATCCAACGGTCAATTTTACTCGCCACTGCGAACACAACCCCCACTCTCAAGAATCAGACACCCCCAAATCTCAATACTCTTTCTTCCCCGCGTGTTCGTCGTTGTACTTACTCGGTCTCTATTTCAGGATTCCGGCGGAACACTTTTTCCAGTTTTCGACACTTTGATGATCTTAGTAGTGCTCCTCTCTGTGGTGTGATGATGGAGTTGTTTTCATGCAGTGTTTTGGACGAAGATTTGGGTTCTTGAATTCAGACGATAGGGTTTCTTATGTGATCGGAACTCGATACAGTCGGAGTTTTTTTGTTTCTTGGATTAGATGGTACGTGTGCAGGACCTACATTATTATTTCTTTGTTTTGATTGTGCTGCTTTTCTTGTACTTTATGAATTTTTCTTGAACTAATACTGAAATCCTTAGGCAATTTGATCTTGAAATCTGGAAATATGTCACTAATGTGTTTGATTTCCTTAGTGTTAAGAGGATAATTTTAACTATATGTTATGTTGTAGTGCATGAAAGATCCTTGAGGCTAGCCCGTTAGTTCGGATGTCTTATGGTATTTATTTATACCTAAAATGTCGAAACATTGTATGTGCGGAGGAAACTTTTCGGTCCGGAAATCGTTAGTGGTATCGAAATTTAAACCATAGATGAATGCAGTTTTAGTCTATCAAGAGTAATAGGCGATCGCATTGCTATTCAGTGTGTTTCTTAACAAGAAACTTATGATGAACTCATTACTTAAACTCTTAGCTATGTGTGTTCGATGAAGTTTCTCGATATGTGGAACAGAAGAGCTGTGAATAGATACGTAGTTCTTTCAATAGGGCATACACTTACTTTTGAATTTGAATATGCAGAGTACCCCGGTGAATATCATTGTAGGCTCGCATGTTTGGGTTGAAGACCCAGACGTTGCTTGGGTTGATGGTCAAGTTACAAAGATAACTGGACAAGATGTCGAGGTGCAAACATCTAAAGGGAACAAGGTAAATTTCATAAGTTACATACCCAAAATAATTTTCAAATTAATCATCAGTGTGCTGTATTTTCCGTTACGTAGAATACATGTCCCTTAAAAGTTTATTTATTCCTTTCAATTTACCAGGTTGTTGCTAAGTTAGCAAATATATACCCGAAAGACGAAGATGCACCCCCCGGTGGAGTTGATGACATGACTAAATTATCTTATTTGCACGAGCCTGGAGTCTTACAGAACTTGGCATCAAGATACCAGCTCAATGAAATATACGTAAGATACTTAAATCATTTAGTTCATGTTCGATCTGTGTTTATTTGTTCTATCATAAAATATATCATCATGCTCTGACATAATCGCGCAGACTTATACTGGAGGCATTCTTATTGCAATCAATCCATTTCAAAGGCTCCCTCATATATACGATGCGCACATGATGGAGCAATACAAAGGAGCACCATTTGGAGAACTGAGTCCTCACGTGTTTGCTATTGCGGATATGGCTTATAGGTGATGAACAGTAAATATTTTTTTCTGCCTGATTTCGTATGAGATAATTTAAAATCAAGTCTGAGTGTTTCGAGTTGAAAATAGGGCTATGATAAACGAAGGAAAAAGTAACTCGATATTGGTTAGTGGAGAAAGTGGTGCGGGTAAGACAGAAACTACTAAGATGCTTATGAGGTACCTTGCCTATTTGGGTGGCCGTAAACAAACTGAAGGGCGAACAGTGGAACAACAAGTTCTTGAGGTAAAATATGTCATTCGGTTTAGTTTTTTTTATGATCGGATTTCAAGAAAATATACCTTTGTGTCTGATATATCTAAAACTTTCTGAGTGGTTTAATGCAGTCAAATCCAGTACTTGAAGCATTCGGAAATGCAAAAACTGTTAGAAATAACAATTCTAGGTGAGACATAGGATTTCTCAAGTCGATCATTTAAAACAGGTTAAATAGCAACATCTAATCCGAATTGCTACAATTCTATAATGGTGCAGTCGATTTGGTAAATTCGTCGAAATTCAGTTCGATAAGCACGGGAGAATATCAGGGGCAGCCATTAGAACATATCTTCTCGAGAGATCTCGCGTCTGCCAAGTTTCAGACCCTGAACGCAATTATCACTGTTTCTACCTTCTATGTGCAGCACCACAGGAGGTAATAATCTACTCTTATTACAAGCTTTTCTTATTCTAGATTATTCGTCAGATCAATATATGAAGAAGCTATCTTTTATCATATTCTTCTGATCAGCTTTATACCTTATCAGGAAGTTGAGAAGTATAAGCTGGGAGATCCAAGAACATTTCATTATCTCAATCAATCGAATTGTATTGAACTCAATGGCATAAGCGATGCTCAGGATTATTTGGCTACAAGGAGGGCCATGGACATTGTCGGAATAAGTCAAAAAGAGCAGGTACAATCTTGGTATTTATATATACAGTTTGTGGTCCCCATATCCATTCTTTTCTTGCAGTTGCTTAAAATTTGTCTCATTCTTCAGGATGCAATTTTCAGAGTAGTGGCCTCTGTTCTCCATCTTGGTAACGTCGAATTTGCCAAGGGAAAGGAAATCGACTCATCGGTTCTCAAGAATGATAAATCGAAATTCCATCTTAAGACAGTAGCAGAGCTTCTCATGTATGATTTGTCCTATTTCCTAATATTTGTGTCCTGTTTTTCAATTGTAACTTTTTTATTTTATTTTTATAATTGTCAGGTGCGATCTTACTGCACTGGAAGATGCATTACTGAAGCGTGTGATGGTCACTCCAGAAGAAGTTATTAAGAGAAGTCTTGATCCTGATGGTGCAACAGTTAGTCGGGATGGGTTGGCTAAGACAATATATTCTCGCTTGTTTGATTGGTATGTTAATATTTCAGATGAAGTTATTTCTTTCTTTCTTTCTTGGTTTAGTCAAATTTTGATACAATGTTTGAACAGGTTGGTGGACAAGATAAACAACTCGATTGGGCAAGATCCAAATTCAAAATGTCTAATTGGTGTTCTTGATATTTATGGTTTCGAAAGTTTTAAAACCAACAGGTAATAAAAATATAATGTATTTATTGTTGGAGTTTTTTTTCGTGTCTGAACTAACTCGTAAGTTTTTGTTTATTTAGTTTTGAACAGTTCTGCATTAATTTCACGAATGAAAAGCTACAGCAGCATTTTAATCAGGTACTCTTCGATATAATTGCTGCAGTTAAAAAATCGATATTTAAGACTAAATACTGATAAATCAACAAATTTTCTTTCACAGCACGTTTTTAAGATGGAGCAGGAGGAATACACAAGGGAAGAGATTGACTGGAGCTACATTGAATTTGTTGACAACAAAGATGTCCTCGATCTTATTGAAAAGGTTGTTTAATATTTTATTAAACTGCTTAACACATTGCATGTTGAAGCTATAATTTTTCATGCATGCTATTGCAGAAACCTGGAGGGATCATTGCTCTTCTTGATGAGGCCTGGTAGGAATTTACTTTATTTTTTCAGGTTTATTACAAAGGATGGTTGGTATGACCTCGTTGTTTTTTCTTGTTCTATTTGCAGTATGTTTCCAAAGTCGACACACGAAACATTTTCACAAAAGCTCTATCAGACATTTAAAGCACACAAACGTTTCATCAAACCAAAACTGTCGCGTACAGATTTCACCATTGCTCATTATGCTGGAGAGGTAAGCTGATTATCTTTTTATTATTAAGGCTAAGTAAATTTTTGGTTTTGAGTCGAAATTGAATAATGCCATTTGATTTTGTTCTCCTCCAGGTTCAATACCAATCGGATCAGTTTTTGGATAAAAACAAAGATTATGTTGTTCCCGAACATCAAGATTTGCTTAATTCTTCCAAATGCTCGTTTGTAGCAGGATTGTTTCCTCCATTACCTGAAGAGACAAACAAATCTTCGAACAAGTCGTCTAAGTTTTCATCAATAGGGTCTCGATTCAAGGTATTTTTGCTTTAAACGATTGAGATTTTGAGGTTGCAAGAAGATCGAAAAATCTGATGCTTTTATTGGATAATCGGTACAGATACAACTCCAACAATTGATGGAGACACTGAATTCCACAGAGCCTCACTACATTAGATGTGTGAAGCCGAATAATCTTCTCAAGCCTGCGATTTTCGAGAATGTTAATATCATGCAGCAGCTACGTTGTGGTGTGAGTGCAGCAGATAAACTTGCCACTTTATATTATTTATATTTTATACTCCAATTGCACAGTCAAGTTACTTGTCCTCTTTTTTTTTTTTTTTTTCTTCTGTCCTGGCAGGGTGTTTTAGAGGCAATTAGAATCAGCTGTGCTGGTTACCCTACTCGTAAGACGTTTTATGAATTTCTTCATCGGTTTAGTCTTCTTTCTCCAGAGGTCTTGGAAGGAAAGTAAGTGCAATTTTCTGTTTGATATTTACTGTGATTGTTGGCTCATAATTTGCCGAAGTGACACTTGTATTTTTCCTTATCATGTGAGCAGTATCGACGAAAAAGTTGCTTGCAAGAAAATTCTGGAGAAGATGGGCCTTGCCGGGGCTCAGGTAATTTTCTATTATTTTTTTGTTAAGATCTATTTCTTTTTATTGAATTTGAGTAAATATATTACACAATGGTTGTAAGTTGTAACCATGTTGTTTTTTATTACATGTACCATGATGCAGACAGGAAAGACAAAGGTGTTTCTGAGAGCTGGTCAGATGGCTGATTTAGATGCCCGAAGAGCACTTATACTTAGCACTGCAGCAAAGACAATACAAAGGAAGATTAGAACTCATATTGCTCGTAAACACTTTCTTGCTTTGCAGAAGGCAGCAGTTTGTATGCAATCTGCGTGTAGAGGTTTCGTTAAACATACCCTTTTTGAGCTGGTCGACTAATTATTATATCCGTAATGCTCGTTTTTCATCTGGATTCACCTTTGTTTTCCCATGCTCTCTCAGGAAGGCTTGCATGCAAACAGTACGATAATTTGAAAAGGGAGGCAGCTTCTCTTAAAATTCAGACAAATTTGAGACGGCATTTGACCAGGAAGAAGTACTCTACACTCAAACACTCGGTTGTTATTCTGCAAACGGGGATGCGGGCAATGGCTGCCCATGGTGAGTTCAGATATAGGAAGCGAACTAAAGCAGCAATTGCCATACAGGTGATTTAAGTTGGTCAATTTGGAGTTATTATTATTTTTTTACGTCAATAGATTTATTAGCCATAATTGAAAAAAAAAATCGCAGGCAAGCTGGCGCGGTCACAGAGACTTTTCATACTTCAAGAGACTCATTAGGGCGTCCATTGTGACACAATGCAGATGGAGGGGAAAGGTGGCTAAGAAAGAGCTTCGGAAACTGAAAATGGTAGGCCTGGCCAATCTTGTTTTATGTATGTATATAATATGTATATCAAATGAGGTTTATATAATATACTATCTGCAGGCATCGAGAGAAACTGGTGCACTTAAAGAAGCAAAAGATAAGCTTGAAAAGCAGGTGGAAGACCTTACTCTGCGTTTACAGCTGGAAAAACGTCGGAGGGTAAATATATAACATCAAAATTATGTTTCTGTTATTAACTTTTAATATTCTTGACTTTTGTTAACTTGGAAAAATTCGTTTGCGCAGAGTGACTTGGAAGAGGCGAAGGGACAGGATATGGTGAAGTTGCAGCAGTCTTTGGAAGCAATGCAAAAGAAAGTGGAAGAAACAAATGCGCTGCTTCTTAAAGAACGTGAGGCTGCTCAGAAAGCAATTGAAGAAGCCTCTTCGATTGTCCAAGAAACACCGGTTCCTGTTGAAGATACAGCAAAGATCGAGGCTCTTGCTGAAGAACTTGAAAAAATTAAGGTAATGCTAGTGAAAATTAATATTTATAGTCTCCCTAAAATTCATCTCTCTTTGTAACTTGTATGATTCGCAGGATATTTTGCAATCCGAGAAACAACGAGCGGATGATGCTGAAAGGAAATGTGCTGAGGCCCTGGAATTAAGTAAGGCGAAGAATGAGAAGTTAGAAGAAACCGAGAGTAAAATTCATCAATTTCAGGAATCTTTGAGCAGGTAAATTATATCTTATAAATTATGCCCCTTCATCATTTTTTAACTATTACAGCTGATTTTTATATAATTTTTCCCGTTGATAGGCTTGAAGAGAAGCTGACTAACGCAGAATCAGAAAATAAAGTTCTTCGGCAGCAAGCACTGGCCATGGCACAGAACAATAAATTGCTATCAAGAAGTTCGAGGTCAATTATGCAGGTGAACTTAAACAAAAAAAAGATATTCATCAATATTCTGGCAGATATATTGTATTCGGCGCTAATTTACGTGTTCTTATTTGTGCTTTCTTTAAATTTCTCAGAGGGCCGAAAGCACGAAAACAAATACTGTAGTAAGTCAAATACTTGGAAATACCACTTATTTTTCTATTGTGGGAACCATTCTAGAAACGTTAATATCTTGTTGAAAATATTGTGAAAGGATTTCCATAGTACTTCGATGAACATGAGGGAATCAGAGCTGGATGATAGGCCTCAAAAATCGCTCAACGATAAGCAGCAAGAATATCAAGATTTGCTGATCCGTTGTGTAGCTCAGCATTTGGGATTCTCGAGAGGCAGACCGGTGGCCGCATGCATTATCTACAAATGTCTTAGGCAATGGCACTCGTTCGAGGTTGAGCGGACAAGCATTTTTGACCGGATAATTCAGACAATAGGCAACGCTATCGAGGTACTAACTTAGGACTAATTACTGATTAGCCATGTCCTAATTCTAGTTTGTGTACTAATTCTTGTCTATCTTTTGAAAATTAAAGACTCAGGACAATAATGATATATTGGCTTATTGGCTGTCGAATGCATCGACTTTATTGTTGCTTCTTCAACGCACACTGAAAGCTGGAGGAGCTGCTGGAGCGGCCCCGCAGCATCGAAGATCTCCATCGGCCACTCTATTTGGGAGAATGACACAGGTAATAAGATAATGTAGTTTTTCGACTTTTAATTTATATAAACATTTTTTTTTAAATTGCTAAAAACAATTCTCTTCACAGAGTTTTCGCAGTACACCACAGGGGGTTAATCTTTCTGTACTAAATGATGATTCTGCTGGTAGCTTACTCCAAGTAGATGCAAAGTACCCTGCCTTACTGTTCAAACAGCAGCTCACTGCTTATGTCGAGAAAATTTATGGGATGATTCGTGACAATTTGAAGAAGGAGATTTCTCCACAGCTCGGACTCTGCATACAGGTAGCTTTTCGACATATTTGATAAGAATTAATTGAAACTAATAATCTGGTTCTTTTTTATGATAGCCATGCATATGTTGTTTTGATGGATATAGGCTCCAAGAATATCGAGAGCAAACTTAATGAAAGGAACAGCCCGAACGCTAGCCAATGCTGCGGCACAGGAGATTTTAATTGCACACTGGCAAGGGATTGTTAAGAGCCTCGGGAATTTTTTGAATACCCTAAAAACAAATCATGTAAGAAAAATTTTGCTGCCCCATTCTTTTTGCATTGCTATCATCTTATTTTCTAATATGTAACGAAAAAGCTATTGTCGAATCCATCTTCAGGTACCTCCCTTTTTAGTTCGGAAAGTTTTCACTCAGATATTTTCCTTCATCAATGTGCAGCTATTCAACAGGTGCAGTACATTTCTTTTGTGTAGTGAAATGACAAAGACACTTTCAAAAGCTCGTCAGGTGACCTGTAGTGTTGACTAATGTCGTTTCGTTTTTTTTATTCGGCAGTCTTTTATTGAGACGAGAATGCTGTTCGTTTAGTAATGGTGAATATGTCAAGGCTGGATTGGCTGAGCTAGAGCATTGGTGTTACAAGGCAACTGATGAGGTACTTAATTTCTAGCAAAATTTGGATCTAGCTCGTTTTTTTCGTCCCGTTTATCGCTCTAAATTTGCAGCATATTCCAGTATGCAGGTACAGCTTGGGATGAGCTCAAGCATATAAGACAGGCTATTGGATTCCTGGTATTTTGCTTATTTCTCTGTTCTTTACATGAAAAACGAAACCTTTTTCAATCTTTGCATGAAAAACGAAACCTTTTTAATCTACTATGATTACTGTAATAGGTCATACATCAGAAGCCGAAGAAGACTCTGGACGAAATAAGTCATGATTTGTGCCCCGTAAGTAGTCGTCGTCTCGCATGTTGACTTTCTCGAAAGAAATTTTATCTGAAATCAGCAATTTTATTACGTCGAAGTGTTTTTCAATGTTCTACAGGTCCTCAGCATTCAACAGCTGTACAGAATCAGCACCATGTACTGGGATGACAAATACGGCACGCATAGCCTATCTCAAGACGTAAGCCACTTATTAATACACGCAGTTTCGATTAATTTCCAGCACAAATTAAATTAATGTTTTTATATATACGTCTTTACGGACTTCTTATTATTCGCAGGTAATATCGAATATGAGAGTATTGATGACCGAGGATTCAAATAACGCTGTCAGTAGTTCTTTCCTGCTCGACGACGATTCAAGGTTCAGCATTTTTATTGTTATACTATTATTATTTTGTCGATTTTGTCTTTTGTCGTTAGCTGGTCTTAATCTTGTTTATATTTCAATGCAGCATACCGTTTTCGGTCGATGATCTTTCGAAATCGATGGACCGGTTCGATATTTCAGACATTGAACCACCGCCACTTATTCGAGAAAATTCGGGATTCAGCTTTTTACTGCCGCAACCTAACTAAGGAACACCATAAATAATTCTCTAGCAATTTGAATGTGTTAATACACTTGGATTATTCAAGATTTTGATCCCACGGTCCAAATTACCGTGTTAGAAAAACGGAAAGTTAATCCGAGGGCTCGTATTGTAGCTGGGCTTGTTTGATCAACATAGATAGATTTTAGAAAAGCATATATATTACTCTCTCTGTTCCACAATAACCGTCTCTTTTTAAAAATATTTTTGTTCCGTTTTATCTGTCACTTTAAATTTCCAATACTGCATTAAATGCTTTTTTTTCTTATTTTAACCTTATTAATTCAACTATAAGTATTAACTCTCTCTTATCACATCATTAAATAATCAAAGTTATTTTAGTCTTTCTAATATATTTTACCTAAAATCAAGAAACATTTATTGAACTTCTTAATCCTTGTGCAAAGCAAAAAACGACACTTAATAGGTAACGGAGGAAAATTAACTCAGAATACTACAAATTCTCTTCTTTGTGTTTTGCAAAAATTGGAATTAAAAATACTCAAAATCGCGTTTGAAGTCGTAAAGTTATTATTAAAGCTCGAACAACATTTATCACATCCCTTATTATTATTATATATCTTAAATTAGGTGGGAACTAATTAGTTATGAAACCACGTGTAGTAATAAAAATAAGAAAACATAGGCATTAATTAATTATTATTATTATTATTATTATTTGAATGTGTAAGAATGTTTTTGAAATGTCTTAATCTTCATTGATTTTGGTATTGTACTTGGGAAATGTCAGGGAAGAAGCGTGGTAGTCGCAGATATGAGTTAATAAGAAATATATTTACTGTTTGTTTTTACATTAAAATATATATTTGGGGGGGCCGGGCCGGGCCATATATATATTTTGTGCATGGCCCCTCTAATTGTTGGGTTTTAGTATTTATACCCATATTTATTTACCCGGTGGTACATTATAAGTTCTTCATCAGTTAATACACATATTTAATTCGTTACGACCAAAGTTGACTTGAATGTAATTTTAGATATATGATAAGGTCCAATGTAATTTTTTTTTTTTTTACCATGCTTCAATAGAATCTCAATATATTACAAATAAAATGCGGATACTGTAAACCTTTTCACGTGTTTTCCAATTCAACTTGAATAAGCGTAACCGAGATTCACATGAAATGAAGATATGATCAAAATAGTTGAAATTAGTAAGATTAAATGCATTTTTTTTAACATAAGAAAAGCACCGTAAAAAAAAAAAGAAAAAAAAAAAAAAAAAAGAAAATACCATAATAATAACAATAAAAAAAATTAAATAAAATAAAGAATATTAATAATAAGGGTAAATTACAACCACCTGAGGTATGGTCAATTTACAAAAACCCCTCTTGTTTGAATAATTACATCTAACCCCCTCAACTATGATTTTTTCTAACACCTCCATCTCATGGTATCAAATTCAACATAATCATCTAAATTTCATGGAATGTGCTCTAGTTTGTACTCTTTTTGTGTAAAAATACAGTTTCTGATGAATCACAATCTGATATATACAAGCCGAAAACATATATTATGATCATCTTGCTTCAAAATGTGAAGTTCGAATGGGAAAAACCAGGTTACAAAAGTGATAATATTCCATATAATCTCAAACATTCCACTAAATATGAAACCGCAAGGGTGGACGTGTAAAAATATTTGTAGTTAAGGGGATAACTGTAATTACTCAAACACGAAGGGAGTTTTCGTAATTTAACCATACCTCAGGGGTGGTTGTAATTTACCCTAATAATATTAATTCGGTGTAGGTACGTACGTATGCAGACGTAGTTGTTAGGAGAAGGGATGTAATAATGGGAAGAGTGCAAAACATCCACTAGATTTGATCTATATTTGGCAAAAAAAGAAACCCTAATTCTTCTCCACTCTTTCTTTAAGCAATCCCCCATTTTTAGATACACACATTTTGCAGCCTAACTACTCTACTCCTCCATCAATAAATACTTCTTCATCACTCTCACTAAACAATTACATCCTTCTCCTTCTTCTACATCTATCTTACTTTTTTTCTTTCTTGATTAATTCTTGTTTTTGTTTTTTTCGATCTTATCGACAACAAAAAAAAATGATGGAGAAGATGAAGTGGGTCTCGGGGGAGAGGCCGATGAAGGATCCGACGACAAGGGACGGTCGTCTTCGACACCATCAAGGTATAATTACGACGACGACGACGACAAACGATCAGAATCAAAGCTGCTTCGAGAAGGATCTGACAATGTACGGGGGATTGTCGTGGCCGCAGAGGAACTACAGATGCAGCTTCTGCAAGAAAGAGTTCAAATCTGCACAAGCTCTAGGTGGTCACATGAATGTACACAGGAGGGATAGGGCTAGGTTGAGACAGCTGTCACCCCCTCCTCCTCTTATTAACCCTAACCCTAGTTTCTCTCACCTCTCTTCTTCTGCTCCCCCTCCCACACCTCATCATCAACATCAACATGAATTCTTGTTATTACCGAACATGCCCTCGTCTTCTAGTGCAACTAATTCTTATTATTCGCCTTATACGAAGAGTAACACGGTAGTCTGCAGAGGAGATCATGGCCGGGAAAACAAGAACAAAGGGGCAGCAGTGCTTGAGTTCATGAACAAGGTGGAGGATGCTAGGGTTTCGGATAATCGAAATGATTTTGTTAGGTTGGATTTGAAGCTCGGCTTGTTTGATCAAGATAATTTAAACCATCAAGATTTGGATTTGGATTTGGAGCTTAGGCTTGGCTCTTCTTAATTAGCTCTAGATTCATTTATTATTTCAAGATTATATTCAGTTGTAAGAGAGATCAATCCTTAATTAACATTCACCGTTAGTTATTATGTTTCTATATATGTATTTGCTTCGGATCCCGATCGAGAGGTAGAGGGACTTGTAGGAACTGTACCCGTTTGTTCGTTTTAATTTTCTTCCTTCTCTTTTAGTGACTGCATTATAAATCGATCTTGTCGACGGTCTAATGTAATTAATTATGTACCTAATGCATTTTTTTTCTCTATAGTTTTCGACATGATCAGATCAAATGATGATTTTTATTATTATATTTTTTCTTCTGAGTTTTTGGTTTCGGCAACAAATTCTTGAGATGCATGCATCAAATGAATATTATATTGATATAATTAATATATATTGTGATCTAACTCTTTGCTTGATAAATGACGACTTATAATTAATTATATTGCAGTGCATCAAAATTCAAAAGTTGATTAATTTTGTGAAAACTAATTAATAAAAAAAAGTGATGATGAAAAAAACATGCATTAATTATATATATGTAAATGTTAGAGTAGCTGGCAAATGTCCAAATTCATGATTCAGATTACCTAATACATATCAGTCACTCCAAACTTCATTAAATTCCTTTCAGCACAAAGGGAACAACACATCATACATATTTCAGAGTACAAGATCCACAAGCTAATATAAAATATATATATTAATTAAAATAATTAATAAAATGGAAAAGACAGAGAATTAAGGTTAAAGTCAATTGAGAGTTGATCATGATTTTGTGACATGATGATGATAACTGCTAGTCCCAGTAGTAGTAGTGGTGGTGGTGTAGTAACTAGCTAGTTAAAGTACTTTTGTGTGTGTGTGTGTGTGTGTTTTTTTGTAATAATAATAATAAAAATGAAAAAAAAAAAAATGGGTAAGGGATATTTAATTGCATTTTCCAACATCTGTTACCGTTTGCATGTTCCCAACAAATGCCTGGGTGTCAGTGGCATCATGACCTTTCTCTTTTTGGTAACACATTATTAATATTTTACTAGTTCAATTTCTTCAAAATATTAAAACACCATTTCTTCACTTAATTGCTAAGTGAGGAGAGAGAGAGAGAGATCTAGAGAGAGAGAGAGAGACGTAAGAAAGGATGGATGGATATTCAACAGGTGAAAAAAGGAAGACAAAAGAAGTAGTAGTTTTGGGGAAGGATGAGAAATCTGGCAGTGGCAGAAGTTGTATTGTTTTCGTGAAAGTTAATTTATTTTAGACAAAAGTTATCATCACAGAGTATGGGTATGCATGCATGTCATATAAAGCTAATTAGGTACACACATACATGCATATATATATATATATATATATGACTGTATATATGTCATCACCCACCTTTAATATTTTTCTCTGCAATCAATTTCTTCACCATTCATTCATGCATGCATGCATGTCATATGTCCTATAATAATATATAGCTAGTCCCTTTCCCTTCACTAAATTTCATTACATACTTTCTCTACTTCATTTTGTATCTCTACTCCCCTCTCTCTCTCTAGATCTCTCTCTCTCTCACACACACACACACATACAGAGACAACAGTACTTAAAGTCTATCTGATTGATTCATTTTTAAGGGTTGGTCGATTTTATATAATAATTTATAATTACTTGCATGAATATATGGGCCTCTGAACTTCTGCATTGACGGGCTTTCCCGAAAACTAATAGTGGGCTGAACTAAAATTATTGAGCCCATAAAATATTCGGCTTTCTCAATTTGGGCCCGGGCCCGGGCCCGAGCCCTCTCCATTCATTGTTAACACTAATACTAGTTTGTGATTATTATTATTATTATTATTATTATTTACTAGTAATATTAATATTTTTTTGAAATCTTCTCATTGTCCTTGAACTAATTAAGAAGCCAACAAAATATTCTCAACAAATTCCAAAGTGATTAATAATTGAGACCAAGTCAACTTTACCGTGAAAAAAACATAATTACTTACATCACAAAGCACTAATTCATATTAATTAATACAGAACATTAATGCTAACTACTTCCAATCCCTTTTGTCTTCCCTAAATCCCAGGAGACCTTGTACCAATATTATACTATCAATTTACTTTTTATATCTACTATTATTGACAACGTATATAATTTCAAAATTATTTTAATTAATTAATTAATATTTTCCAAATTATTTTAATATGATCAGCCTAGAAAACTTGCCAATTCAATTCTGACTGAAAAGTGAAAACCCGGCCGGTCCGGTTATAGCATACTATATTCTGGGCCTGCAGGAGAGAGGTAGAGAGCATATACTGTTTGTTACCTTCTTGAATTCTCATTACACTAATTTTATAAGGTAACATGCAATAATATAATATATATAGTGTCTGCTGCCATTTTAATATGAGGTTAATTAATTAATTACTAACCAATATATATGGTATTAGGTGAAATATATGAGTTTTTCCATCAACAACAGTTTTCAATTAATTTAGGTGATATATATACTTTACAAAAGATTAATAATTGCTGCATCTGATTTTGATGCATCTGAGATCATGGCTTAGTTCATCATTAGATATTCGGGATGGATGGATGCATATGCAAATAACAGCTGATGCATGCAACATTGAAATTTAGTAATTAATATTATTATATATTAACTAGAAATTAAATAAGACAAATGAAAACTACAAACTGTGATATATATATATTGTTATCCCAGGCATGAAGGATCTCAAATCTAGATGTTTAATTATATGATGCATGACTGAAAAACAAATCAAATCCAAGCCATTTATTTATATATACCTAAAATGTGTAGAGAGAGAGAGATCAATATAATTAATTAAATGGTGTTTGTTTGTGTGTGTTTGTGCTTGGCAATTTGCAATATAAAAGAAAAACGATTATCTAGCCGGCATTAAGAAAAGAAACAGTCTTTCAAACAAAATTCAAACTTGACCGTGTCCCTTTTATATTATATGTGTGTATATATATATATATATATATATATATATATATATATATATATATACCTAAACCCCTCTCTCTCTCTCTCTCTCTCTCTCTCTCTCTCTGTCTGTAGCTCTAGCTCTCTTGAAGAATTAGACCATATATAGATATACTTTCAGAAAAGAATTGAGTTGAGAAATTCGAAGAAAGTTGTAAGTAATTATAATTAATGGGATCCAGTTTTCATGAATCGATTGTAATAAACTCACATGTTGAGGAAGGGACGCAGTACATGATGACGTCATCATCATCGGAAGAAGGAGAAAAGGAGGAAGAGGAGGAGGAATTGGCGGGGGTGGGAAGATCGTACGAGTGCGTGTTCTGCAAGAGGGGTTTCAACACTGCACAAGCTTTGGGTGGCCACATGAACATCCACAGAAAACATACTAGACCTTCTTCAAGAACCTCTAGTACTAATATCATTGCTAATCATCATCCTCGTACTACTAATAATAATCATTATCATAATAAACCTAGTACCGCCACGTCATCGAACCAACGAGAACGACAAATGTTGTACAACACAGGCGGCCCCAGGATGTACCAGCAAATTATTTCACCTTCATCAGCAAATCATTTTGTTGCATCTCATCATCATCATCACCAGCAACCCAGTTTCTACAATAATGAATATCGACAGCCGTCCGATCATCCAATAGTGGTTCCTGCAGATAACTGGCGGTTGAGATTGAGCTTGGAATTCTCTCCCATGAATATTGTGCAGGAAGAAGATAAGAACAAACAGGAGGTGATGATGAATCAAAAAGAAGAGGAGCAGCTGGATTTGGAGCTTCGACTTGGCTATAGCTATGATTCATGAACAATATGTACTTACTTATAAGTTTATGTATGTATACATCTTCAAGATGTTTTGTAATAAATGGTATTATTTGTTTTAATTTCCAAGATAAATAATTAACATTAATGCATATATAAGGAAGATGATATGTAGTATATATATATATATGTATGTGCAGTCCAAGAATTTGGTGATGAATATTTCTTGATGGGATGATTCATTATTTACTAATTTGTTGGTAAGAGATTGTTTATAATGATAGTCTTGTTTCCTTCTACAGTCTATATAGCTAACCCTAATTTAGATAGCATTAGGGTTTATACTTGTGTTCGTAGTCGTGCAACGTGGATCGGAATTGATTGTACTCCATAATTTGCTTTTTCATACTCTAATTTCATATGCTCGATCGTTTAACCTTTGTCATCTTGTTCCTTGTTTCGATAAAGTTTCTTTTTCTAGGGTTTGGATTCCACTCAAAACACACCTGAGAATATGCCCATCCTGAGAATCTATTGGTTCCAGTTCTTTAGGTTTGAAATATTCTCCAAATTATTCTTCCAACTTGAATATTTGTCATTAGGAATATATGTAATAGTTTATTAATTGGACCGAGTCAAATCGCCGTCACTGTTACGACGTTTAACGCAAAAAAATACAGACAAGAAAGAGACTCCGCAGAGTCTAGTCTTCATTAACTCAGACAACACTCTTTCCTACCAAAGCAAAAATGATTTGAAAACAAAACATAAGACAGGACAAAACATATGGTCCAAACAACTACCTGTTTAAATTAATCGCAAGCACCAATCTCTATTCTTTACACATCACAGATAAACACGACGACTTAGAACAGAAGTACATGGTTTTGATTATTGGAAACTTGCTCGTATATTCTAAGTAACGCGTATAAGCAAAACGACCATGACGAATATGCACATCATGGCAAACATGAGTAGCCATGTGAAGCACGACGTTTTCATGCTCTGAGAGTAGACCTCCATTGCACGTGAGTTTGCATGCCCAGTGCTTGCCAAGCTGTGCTCGACAGCTTTCTCTGTCGAGTCGAGTATCTACAATTCATGAAGCATGTGTTGATGTAAAGAAAAAAGAGCAACGGAAAAAGAAGAGATCGACTGAGCCATATCACTAAACAACATTCAACTCACATTCTCGGTGTTTTTGATGGATTGATTCATCATAAGACTACTTTCTTTGAGTTGTCTTGCCAAACCAACCATTTCATCTGTCAAATCTTCTTGTAGTTTTCTGTACCAAGAAATATATATCACTTCACGTTAAATGCATGTATAATCACGAAAATATTTCATCTTCGACAAACTTCAGAAGCAGTGGAAAATACTAACAATACCTGTGTTTCTCAATATGAGCCTGTGCTGCAGTATCCAATTTAACAGATTTTGTAGTATCAGTATCCTCAACGGTATTCGGGGTTCTATCTTCCGATGAAGCCCTGCATGAACAGAAAGTTAGTTTCGAAACATTCGTGACAGCATATAATGAAAAAAGATAGCATCGATGTCATTTGACGTACAGAAATCTTCTTCGTAGTCCTCTTGGAGAGCCAATAATTTCTTTCTCTGATGTAGAAGGGGATTCCCTCACCTTAATCTCAAGAGAAGGCTCCGGAGAAAATTGAGTACTGGGCTGGAATTTTCCCAGGAAACAAGGGCCGGACCCGTTAGAGATAAAATATTATACTATAATGAAATCTAATTAAAACACTATGAGTTCAAAATGTTGAGATAATATTTTATAATCTAGTGTTTAATTCAAGGAGCCGCCAATCGTGACACAATTACAGCTTTTCGCATGTTTTGCATCATAGACGGGAGAGAAACTCTTGAGCCTCGAAAAAAAGGAAAAATAATTCAAGTCTGATTTCCCAAGTAAAAGTCAACTGTGAAACTCTTAGTAAACCAACTGCAATTTACTACAGAAAATGTAAAGAAACCAAAATTCAACAAGTAAACACCTCACAACTAAACGCACCTCGGTGACTGCTAGTTTGGCTGCTATAGCTTCAATTTTCTCTGAATATTCATTCAATTGAGCTTTTGAAACTCTGTAGAAAGACTGACACAACAAGAGTTATTAAAGGAAAAGGTAAGTATAAGACTTCCCGATTTCATCTAGTTACAGACTTGAAGACTAATGTATAAAAGGAAAAGGTGAAAGCAGCATGCTAAAAGCAGTGAACTTATATGCCAACTTACAGTGTAGCATATGAAAGAGAATGAAGTAGTACAGAGGAAGTGCACTAGTGTACGGTTTTTATCCAAACCCACAGACGTTAACTAATCAAATTGACGGTTTTTGTTCATACTGAGCAGTCAATTAACGAACAAGACTCTTTTAGAATTTCTTGTCTGGTATGAAGGGATAAAGCAAAAGACAGATTACTTCACTAAACAAATCATACATAATCTCCATTGTTCGAAAAGAGACGCTGTTATCTTTAAGGCCCTTATCAATCAAATGACACCATTAAATCCATATAACAGCTAAAATATATATAGTCATCGTAGAACTAATGACGATAGCAATCTTGAACGACTCACTGTAACAAAATCTCTTTAAAAATTTACCATCTTTACTGAATATCATCAACAACATGAATTGATAATTATAACTTTTTATGGTGTACACTAAAATTAAAATCACATGCTTAAGAAACTGAGCAATCAGTTAGCTAAAGGGGATTTTATGCACTCAACAAAGAAGCAAATGATAGAACCTCATCAATACAGCAACTTATATTGTGCATTCGTATCACAAATATATTTTTGATCTAACATAAAAAAGATCGAAGATAAGCCACCAATCTTATGTGCAGTAGCTCATTGAAGTGTGAAATGTGATATAATATTAAAGCTCAAGAGAAAGTGACACTAACCTTGGCAGACCTTCAGGACTCCTCTCTTCGGCCAGTTGCTCCAGTTGCTCGCGCAGAGTGGCAACATACTATACAGTTACCATCACATACAAAAGAATAAGTACCCATTTATCAATATGTATAAAAAATGTAAGATGTCAACAGAAACCCAAGAATTATACAACATGTTCTCCCTGAACTGTTCCAACATTAGCTACAAAATGCACGTAGATACATGCTTAAATGGAAACAGAATACTTCTTGAACTATGATCATTGAACATTCGACTTTTGAGGACTCAGAACATACATGTACGAGTTTTGTTTGATTTTGTTGCTGTGGAGCTGCTGCAAGTAACCGTCTCAAATTCACTTCAGTTTTGCTCGACCCCATCACACAATCCTAAAAGCTACACAAGAAATGAAAGGCCAATTAAATAAATAGCTTGCAAATTAGCTGAATATGAACTAATTACGTATTGAGTGATTGAGTCTGTTCAAAATGTACAACGTTATAATCACGATAACAAGGTCAACCATCACAGCCTCATAGGTGTCACGAATGTAAGATAGGAAAGAAAAGATAAGCCAGAAACATTTGTGTTTTCTGCTTTGGCAATGGAATCCCAAGATTATGGTCACGGTTTCGATCATAACATGATCAGTGCTTCGACTTCTGAATGCACCTATCTGATGAAACGGGCAAGACATGCCATACAATGCCTCAAACTAGTTGTCAAGCTGGATCCGACAAGCAAGAAAAACAAACGAAAACATTCTGACCGGAATTCAAGAATTTAGGTTTCTTTTACAGAATTGATTGAATAATCTATCAGATTTTGGTTTTCTATGATAGAAAAGCACACTAAAATGCACAATCAGCCCAATCACCACAACATATAATAAGGATTTAAGCAATAGTTTACTCGTCCCAAAAGGTTTTCTTTTTCTGATTAAATCCTAATCAAGGAAATGAAATTGAAAAAGGAATACAGAAGAAGGGGGAATAATCCATACCTGATTCGAGGAACCTCAAAATACCTCAAAGCGGTGGATCAGCGGAGATTCAATTAGCAGCAGATCGGCGCAGAACAACTGGTGAAAAACGCTGCTGATTAATGAGATTCAAACAAATGACAACTCCGACGGGAGGTGACAGCGGTGTCGATCGTCGCAACTCGCAGGCACCCACAGTTTTTGTGGTCAGAGGATGTGGGTCGAGTTCGGGCTTTACAAAATGGGTTTTTTTTTCCGGGTCTGGTTTTATTTTATAGTAAGTCGTGACCCGAACCCGGATTCCGACCTTAACGGGTTCCAGCTTCAAAGTCGGTATAAAGATTTCCGCGGCAAAATAACGCCACCCCCAATCAAGTTGGGCATCAAAACCCTAGCAATCTGTGAGTTTCATCTTCGAGGGAGCTAGGGTTTTGCTCTATTGAAATGGATGCCCAACGTTCATTCCAAGTCTCGCCGGAAACGGAGAAATTTCTGTGCCAGCAATTGTTGGATCAAAACCAACCAATCTCAGAGCGATTTAGAGCCCTCTTCTCTCTCCGCAACCTCCGCGGCGCTGCACCCAGAAATGCGCTTATCCAAGGTATATATGTTCGTAGACTTACAAATATTCTGCTGAATCTGATTGGGCTTTTTAGGTTTATGAGAAAATCGAATTTCTAAAGCTACGATTTTTATTTATTTATTTATTATTATTTGGGGATTTGAAAGGGTGGAGATGAATGCTGAATAAGCTCTTCAATTTTTTAATTTTTTTTTGTTTAATATGTGATTATGGGAAAATGAGCTGCACCATAATTCTTTGATGAAGTGAACATTTCTAATTTCAGCAACTAGAGATACCTCAAACCTGCTTGCACACGAGGCCGCGTTTGCTTTGGGTCAGATGCAAGATTCGGAAGCCATCCCCGCTTTAGAAACTGTTCTGAATGATCTTTCATTGCACCCCATTGTTCGCCACGAGGTATTGTGATTTTGACTCTTCGATGTTTTAGCATGTATCACAAGCTTTATATTGTTCGTGTAAACTTGTGCAGGCTGCAGAAGCTCTTGGTGCAATTGGATTAGAACGTAATATTGCGCTTCTTAAGCAAAGTTTAGCCTCGGATCCAGCTCAGGAAGTTAGAGAAACCTGTGAGTTAGCCCTGAGTCGAATTGAGGAGATGAAGAATACAACTATCTCCGAATCATCCCCTTTCTTGTCGGTTGACCCTGCTGCCGCTGCTACTTGTTCTTCTATGCGAGAACTTAGGTTGTCTTTCTTGACACATATTAGATAGATTCTTGATTTTTTAAGTAGCTTCGTTTTGTTGCTTGATCCATTTGTACAATTTTTCAGGGAAGTTTTATTGAATGAAAAGAAGAGCATGTACGAGCGTTATGCTGCTCTTTTTGCTCTTAGAAACCTCGGGGAAGATGAAGCTATCTCTGCTATTGTGGAGTCCCTAGGTGCAACTAGTGCTTTGCTACGACACGAGGTTTGTTGTCCTTTTCCGGCTGTACTTGTCTATTTTATTTATGTTGTATTCAAAGTTATGAATTCTGATTGCTAGAAATTTTGCAATTTGCGAGTAGAATTTGTTGTGCTTGATGCCGTAGTTATATTGGAGTTCACACTGAATATGGTAACGAGCAGATATAGCTGCTTTTTGATAGGCAATGTTCTTGATGCCAAATGATAGCCCAAATATTTTTATATAATCTTTTCGTTAAGTGGAAGATTTGTCTTTAAATTATTTATTAAGCACTCTGAACGAAGCTATTAGAGTATCAGTACTTATCATCGAATGTTGTTAGGTAGTTACAAAGAAAGAAAAAAAAAGCCTATGTATAAATTCTGATTGATTTTGTAACATTTTGGAATTCTGTGGTCAGGTTGCGTATGTATTGGGGCAACTGCAGAACAAGAAAGCTTCGGATGCACTATCCGATGTTCTTAGAGACGTAAATGAACATCCTATGGTTAGACATGAAGCAGCTGAGGCTCTTGGTTCGATTGCAGGTTTAGCTTCTCTCTCTACATGTGTGATTGGATTCATGTAATTTCTTACAAGAAAATAAATTTTTACTACTTTTTAAAATTTATGTAGACAATCGATGCATTGCTCTGCTCGAGGAATTTGCCAAGGATCCAGAGCCTATCGTCTCGCAGAGCTGTGAAGTTGCTCTCAGCATGCTCGACTTTGAGAGATCGGGAAAATCCTTTGAGGTAATTAATTGAACTCTAAATTGAAATTTCGTAATTTATGAATACATTCTCCATCTGAGATTAATATATTGTATTCTTCTGCAGTACCTTTTCATGCAGACCCCTCAAGTGCAGCAAGCTTCATAGTAAAGTTGCATTTGCGCTTCTTCCGAGCCGTTGAAGAACCAATTCGAGCCTTTGATCGAACAAACGATCGTACCCGAATTTCTGAGTTCTTCATTATGGAAAAAAAAAAAATTATACATTTTATGGAAACAAAATTGGTATGTGCTACCAAGATTAGTACTTATTTATATGAGAGTTCAATGTTGTATTGTGACAATTGTTTTTTTATTCTTTTTTTGTCGAATGAGGATGGACGGTTCACACAAAATGACTCGATTTTGTTCTGGAAAATAAACCTCCGAAATAGAATCATTATTGAAGAATGAAAAGTATAAATAAAAATATTACAATTGAATGAAGGAATCAAACTACATTATGGAAAAGATTAGGGGTAGTTAATTGATTAGTAAAAAAGCCCAAAGACGCAAAAATGTGCCTCTATATTGCAGATAAAGAGCTGTATGAAAAAAGAAAAAAAAAATCGATTTTAGAAATATACAATAAGAAATGAAACGACGTCGTTTTGTAAGATTTCTGTGTTCCTTTCTTGGCAATCTGTTTGAAGGTTTAGGGCTCTAAAATACTAAATTAAATTAGTAGTAGTAAACAATCCCAAATGGGTTGCTGCTATGAATGAATATTATTAAAGAATCGGGCGTTTAATATTTCTATTTCCTAAAGATTCCCTTGTTCCTTCCATTGTACACTGTGTTTTATTAAGGCTTTAAAAAGCAATCAATCACTCGAACGAACGAACGAACAGTTATTTTTCTTGAAGAAAAGTGGGGAATGGCGAACCCTCCGAAGCCATGGAAAGCAGAGTATGCAAAGTCATCAAGATCTTCATGCAAGACTTGCAAGATTTCCATTAACAAGGAGATTCTCAGGCTCGGCAAGATGGTTCAATCCTCCCATTTTGATGGCTTCATGCCTGTAATTTTCCCCCCTTCCTTCCCTCTTTCTCTCTCTCTAACTTCCCATTTTATGATAATTAGTAGTCCTTCTTAATGTTTCTTGATAAAACCCACTTTCCGGTTTTTTTCTTTTGTTTTGAGAATGTGGGTTTTTTCCCTTTTGCTTCAATTTTTCAAGTTTGTGTCTGTCTAAGGTTTATTTTTCAGGGGTTATTTCTGTATTGCCGGTAGTTTCTGATGTCTTTTGAGTTTCTTGAACTAATTATTTTACCGATTCTTGACTTAATTCTTTCGAAAGAATATCGCATTATCAAGATGTTTGTAAAATATTAGTCTTCATTTACTTTATGCCACTTGACACGAGATTGTTTGTTGTGGAGCCAGATGTGGAACCATGCTTCTTGCATCTTGAAGAAACCGAAGCAGATAAAATTGTACGTATTTCCGATTTGAATCAATCCTTATCTTCACTAAATAGTAAACTGAAAATAATTGTTCCCAGTACACATTTCCCAATTAACGCACAATCTTGTGGTTTCAGGGTTGATGATGTTGAAGGGCTAGAATCGCTTCGTTGGGAAGATCAGGAAAAGATCAGAAAGTATATTAATAGTGCTGCGGTGTCGAATTCTCCAGCTTCTGCTTCTGCTTCAGCTTCAGCTTCTACTTCTGCAGTTGTACAATGTGGCATAGAAGTTTCACAAACATCTCGTGCTACTTGTCGCTGCTGTAACGAAAAGATTATGAAGGGAGAGGTACATAATTTTACGACTTAAACTGATAATTTAGGGTAATATATTAAACTTAAATTAGTTTTTAAGGTTGCCCTTTTTTCTTAGATTCGGATATCAACCAAGCCTGAAGGCCAAGGTGCAAGAGGGTTGGCTTGGAACCATGCCAAGTGTTACATGGAAGTATCGCAGAAATCTCGAGTGGAGAGCTTTTCTGGATGGGAAAGTCTATCACCCTCTGACCGCGCTACAGTTCTTGCATTCGTCAACAAGAATCCTCAGACAGCAAACGGTTAGAATTGTTTGATTTTGTGTTGACTGGTTGGTTTCTTTTGTCCACATCACTCACATTTTTTTGTTTCAGAGGAGAAGGAACTTGTGCTCGAATCCTCAGCAAACAAAGGTGGTGCAAAGAGGAAAAGAGCCGTCGAAAATGATCTGAAATTGAAAGTTTCTAAAGCTACAGTGAATGCATGTTCGAACTCAAGTAGCGTTAAAAGTAAAAACTTGGAAGATGAAAAACCTGAAGCGGCTGTTTTGGAGATGCAGACTAAGGATCTGTGGACCGTTAAAGATGATCTGAAAAAGTACGTCGTTACATCAGAGTTAAGAGCGATGCTTGAAGCCAATGAGCAGGACCCGAAAGGATCAGAGTTCGATCTGAGAGAACGCTGGTAATATTTTCGTTCCTTATGTACAGTTTTCGGAAATAGAAGTTAATTATTTAACATGGTATATGAAATTTTCAATCGTTTTTTTTTTGGCGTACTGGTCAGTGCTGACGGAATGTTCTTTGGAGCACTTGACAAATGCCCAATGTGTTCTGGATGGCTCCGTTATTCGTCGGGAATGTATAGATGCGGTGGATATTTGTCAGAGTGGACTAAGTGTTCGTATTCTACAACCGAGCCTCCACGTGTTAATGGGAAGTGGAAAATCCCTGAAGAAACGGGCAATCATTATCTTCTCGAGGTAAGTCGGATGACTAGAGAAGCATTAGTTACAAGCGGGATTACTTACTTCTAAGTAATGCTTAAACAAATCTAAAATATTTACAGTGGTTTAAGTCGCAAAAGGTGAATAAACCAAAACGAGTGCTCCCTCCAAATTCACCTTTCGGACCATCTGGCAGCGGTCAACCCTCTAATGAGCTAAGTCAATCGTTCAAGGTTGAAAGTATTGGAGACTTACAAGTTGCCATTGCTGGAATACCTAAAGAATCAATGGTAAGTTTTTTTTTCCTATTATTATTTTTTTTTCCTCGTTCTCTCGTCTTATTCAACAGATAATAACTGTAGCGTTTATGAAGGGCTTTCGTGATTAGTTATAAATTTATTTATTTTTTTGGCAGGAGGAGTGGAAGAAGAAAATTGAGGGAGCAGGTGGACAATTTCATGTGAAAATAAAAAAAGGAACCAATTGCTTCGTTGTAAACGGTATGTTGGACGACAATGCCGCTGAGGTAAAGAAGGCAAGGTAATGATGCTAAATTGCAAAACGTAAGACACTTTCCATTAGTCGCGGCCCGACTTTTCCTTCTCAGTCAACTGTTCGTTCCATGTTGACAGGAGGATGAAATTGCCAATTGTGAGGGTAGAATATTTGATCGAGTGCTTTAAAAGACAGCAAAAACTCCCCTTTGCCTCGTACCTAGTTGAGTCCATTGAAAAGACGCATGGTGTGTCGACTGTTAAGGTGAAAGTTAAAGGGCAAAGTGCTGTGCACGGGTCTTCTGGCTTACAAGATTCCGGGCATATTCTTCACGACGGAAAAAGTATATACAATACAACGTTGAATATGTCCGACTTGTCAACCGGTGTTAATAGGTAAATTCTTTTTTCTTATTGCCTCTTCTCTTTATTTACTCGTGAAGTCTGATTTTTGTGTACTCCATGTGAAGTTATTATATCCTTCAAATCATTCAAGATGATAAGAACTCCAACTGCCATGTGTTCCGGAAATGGGGTCGAGTTGGAAACGAAAAAATTGGCGGGACAAAATTGGAACACATGTCGAAAACTTGTGCCATACAAGAATTCAAACGGTTGTTTCTAGAGAAAACTGGCAACTCATGGGAGGCGTGGGAAGATAAGAAAGATTTCCGAAAGCAACCTGGCAGATTCTATCCTTTGGACATTGTACGCTAATTTCGTTTTCTTTCCCCGTTAGTCGGAATTTTATTTGTAGCAATAGAATCAAAATCTTGAAATGCTATAAATTTGATTGTAGGATTACGGGGTGAAAGATTTGTCTAGAAAGCAGCTTAATTTCAGTAGCAGCAAACTTGCACCTCAGTTGGCGGAATTGATGAAGATGCTTTTCAATGTCGAGACATACAGGTATTTGAATTTGTTTTGTTATGATGAAAAAAAAATACAAAAATTACGATTTTTATGATTTTATGATGGATCTGATCGATCGAAGTTTGTAGGGCTGCTATGATGGAATTCGAGATCAATTTATCAGAAATGCCACTGGGAAAACTTAGCAAAAGTAATATCCAAAAAGGTGCGTCTTATCTATCGAGCCTCGTCGTATCTTCCTCCAAAGTACCGATGTGGAATTTATGTTTATAATTTTTGCAGGTTTCGAGGCGTTAACACAAATACAGGATTTGTTGAGCAGCACTGCTTATGCTCCTAGCATCAGAGAGAATCTTATAGTTGATGCCAGCAACAAATTTTTCACGGTTATTCCTTCTATCCATCCACGCGTTATTAAGGACGAGGACGACTTTAAATCGAAGGTACAATCTTTTTTATAAAAAAAAATGGATTTATTTCTTTCCGTCGTCTCTTAGCAGTGCAATGATTTTTTTCATTAGGTGAAAATGCTGGAAGCACTACAAGACATTGAAATAGCATCTAGCCTCGTTGGTCTCGATACAGACAATGACGACTCAGTTGACGACAAGTACCAAAAATTACGTTGCGATATTTCTCCTCTTTCTCGTGACAGTGAGGAGTTTCAACTGATTGAGAAATATCTCAATTCGACGCATGCTCCTACTCATACAGTGGGTCCCCCGTTTTCTTTTTCCTCGCTACTCCCGTTTTTCTTTACTTTTGTCGAATTTGTGTTTTGAATATGTACATCATTTTGCAGGAATGGGCTCTTGAATTGGAGGAAGTGTTTTCTCTTGAAAGACAAGGAGAAATGGACAAGTATGCCCCTTATCGAGCAAAACTCAAGAACAAGATGCTTCTCTGGCACGGTGGGTTCATATTGTATCTATTATGCATTACGATCACTATTTACTCGGATATATATATCTTCGAGCATATTTACGTAAAGAAACAACTGGGGACGAATAAATAATGTATATATTATGTGTCATTACAGGGTCAAGGTTGACCAATTTTATTGGTATCCTTAGCCAAGGGTTGAGAATTGCTCCTCCAGAAGCCCCGTCAACTGGCTACATGGTTTATTCTAATTTTTTTTTTTTCCCTAATGTTTACTTGTTAGAAATCATAATAGCAAGATTAGAAAAAAATAATAATAAATAAATTATTGGATGTGTGTAGTTTGGGAAGGGAGTTTACTTTGCTGATCTAGTCAGCAAAAGTGCTCAATACTGCTTTACTGACCGAAAGAATCCAGTGGGACTAATGCTTCTCAGCGAAGTTGCCTTGGGCGAGGTTCATGAGTTAACAAAGGCGCAGGTACAACCATAAACTCGGGTTTTTTTTCTCCTACATTCTTGGAATATGTGTTTCCTTAATACTAATTTGTTATCGTTTTTTTTTTTTGGAAACTAAATTATCAGTATATGGATAAGCCTCCAAAAGGGAAGCACTCGACAAAAGGGCTTGGGAAGAAAGTGCCGCTAGAATCGGAATATGTGGAATGGAGGGACGTAGTTGTACCTTGTGGAAAACCGGTGGCATCAAAAGTCAAGGCATCCGAGCTTATGTATAACGAATACATTGTCTATAATACAGCTCAAGTAAGTATTTCTTCTGTGCTGCAAAAAAACCAAAAGTTGTTTTCGAGTGAGGGTTGACTTTTTTCTGTACGATGTTCCTGTCTGAATCTCATGTTTATTTATTTATTTATTTTTTATTTTTTTTATGCAGGTTAAGATGCAGTTCCTACTGAAGGTGAGGTTCCATCACAAGAGGTGATAGACCACAAAAAATCCAGGGATGTATAGTACCTTTTTTTTCTTTTTGGGGGGTTCGTTGCAAATTTGGTGAAATTAATTTGCAGTTTTTGTGTAGTGGGAATTTAATATGAGTTAGTTAGATCTCATTTTGGGGTTTGCTGGAGATCTAACTCTCCTATGAATCTTGGTCTGAATTAGTGTTTTCTTGAACTACTGCAAGAAAAAAATGCACTTTTGTGATTCTTTTTTGTTTTTTGTTTTTTTTTTTTTTTTTTTTTAAGTGGCTTCTTGATTAAAGCCATGCATTAATTCCTTTACAATAATATAAAGGGTAAATTACAAACACCCCCCTGAGGTATGGTCAAATTACAAAAACACCCCTCTTGTTTGGATAATTACAATCACCCCCTCAGCTCCTCAAATTTAGTGGAATCTTCGAGATTATATGAAATATTATCACTTTTGTACCCGTTTTATACCATTCAAACTCTACATTATGAAGCAAGATGATCATAATATGTGATTTTTAACTTGTGTATATCAGTTTGTGGTGCATCGGAAACTGTATTTTTACACAAAACGAGTACAAACTAGAGCACATTCCGCGGAATCTAGATGATTATGTTGATTTTGGCACAATAAGGGTGGAGGTGTAAGAAAAAATCATAGTTGAGGAGGGTAGATGTAATTATCCAAACAAGAGGGGGTTTTTTGTAATTTCACCATACCTCAGGGGGGTGTTTGTAATTTACCCTAATATAAATAACTAAAAAATAAAATTGTCACTGCAACTTTACCTAAAACCTGACCATTTCGATAATATATGTACATAATTTTGCGTAAATTATGGTCTAACCCTTGTGGTAAAGTTAAATTGCAAAAAAAACCCTATTGTTTGGGTAAATTACGATTATCCCTCAATTATGAATCTTCTTATACGTCCAACTATATAGTGTCATATTCAACGTAATCTTCTAGATTTTGTGGAATATTATCTATTTTGTGCTCTTTTTGTGTAAAAATGGAGTTTTTTTATGCACATCAATCTGATATTTACAAGCCAAGAGACTCATCTTACGAGTTGTTTCAAAATGTGGAGAATGGGTTAAAACGAGTATAAATTGGAGAATATTTCACATAATCTAAAATATTCAATTAAATTTAATACCACAGTGCTAGTTGTGTAATAAAATTTATAGTCGAAGGTTATAATTAGCCTACATGAGTGTTTTTTTCGTAATTTATCCTATAACTTTTGAGGCAATGTGTATGTATATGAATCCACTTATAATAAAATGATTTTGTGGCTGACATTGGGATTGCCAAAAGGCTTAAAGCTTTCATTAGTAGTGAAAGCAAACACACGGTTGAGATAAGTATTTATTTAATTAATAAATAAGTACTATATAGTATATATTAATATGAAAGTGGGCTCAATTGTCTAGGGTTTATGAACTAAAGAGTAGTTCTACCTAATGTTAGTACTCTTTGTTTATAGCATTTTTATAAAATATTCGAAATATTAATTTTTAATAATTTCTTGAAGAAGAAAGAAATTATAAAATAATTTCACTAACACAAAATGTAGTGACATACATAGACCATGTGTCCCTAAATTGAGAGCATTGTACCACATGCTTTAATGATGATTTGGAAAGTAATTAATCAACTTGATAAAGAAATTAAACACTACTCATTAATCATTAAAAAAATTGATGGCTAATTTATTCGAAGGGTCGTCGATACAAAAAAAAAATTGAATTAATTTATTTAGTAGAACTTTTGAATTTTGATTTACGATAGTTTTGGATTTTTTTTTTTTAATTGCTGGAATCAGAATTATATACTATGTTGTTTTGTACTTGTGTAATTACTTTTAGCAACTCTTGTTTATAAGTAAAAGTCGCTTTTCTTAGTCAAGCGGCATGTGACCACTTTCAGACCTCATTTCGGCGTTAAGGCATTGAAAATTGAAATAACAAAAGTTGTCCGAAAGAAATTCCTTTTTTTGATGTTCATTTGAATCCAAACATGACTCCATTAATTTAATTAATACTGAAAATTTGTTTTGAATTGCATAATGGTCAGAGAAGAATATCAAGGAACTAATTATAGGAAGAATTACATTATTAATATATTTAATAATAAATCAATTGCAGAAAATTGAAAAAAAAAAAATTACGATTAATGGAATAAGAATGAAATAGAGCCCACACACAGACACACGGATGCATATAATTAATCACATGATGCAGAAGAAATATAATTTAATTACAGATAAATAAATTAAACTATAAAAATGCATTAGAAAAATGTTAACTGTATTCAAGATTTGAAGCATTGTGACCAGCCATGCTTCCACTAATTAATTAATTAGCTAGAATAATTCTCAATTGAAATACATAATCTTCTAAAGTAAACAACTACTTATAGTTATTAAACAAAAAAAAGGCACCTTTTATATAAGAAATTAACAATTAGCTCACAGTTAATAATTAGCAGCTGCAATTTGGTATAATATATATCCAGTTGAGCACAGAAGAAACATTTTACAGGTATAGTCAAGAAAGTAGTATAGACAAGCTACCAACCGCCTATCGATTCATCGGTTCCCGTTACCGAAACCCTCTTGTTAATTAGATTTGCATCAATATTATTAGTACCTGCCAACAAGGATTGTAATACAATGTTAATTAATCAAATTAACAACTGGTAATTAACTAGCAGATCTCTTACAGTACTTTAATTTATGCCTTGACCCATCTGCTGTACATTAACTCATTACAAACTGCCAACGGCAAGAGCATTGCCCTAGCAGTATCAAAGTGAAGAGGGTAGTGTACGTTAGATCACGGGTTTTATTCCGTTGGGTTCGGTTGTAAGCCAATTTTATTAAAAAAAAAAAAAAGAGAGAAAAATTATTACAAAGAGATCATGCATAATAAATATCTAAAACAGTATTCATGATTGAAATGCGCAGATAAGTGCAGGCATTTATCATCATGCATTAATTAGAAAAAATGCATCTAGACCAAAACTAGGTTATGTTCTGGCCCGGCATAGGTATTAAATGAGTAGTATAAAATATTGTCTATATATATATATATATATATATATATATATATATATATATATATATATATATATATAGAGAGAGAGAGAGAGAGAGAGAGAGAGAGAGAGAGAGAGAGAGAGAGAGAGATGGGTAGGTAAGAATGTTCTTCAGGTTGTGAATGATCAGAAAGTCATTAGTCATATGAAAAAGTGATGATGAGATGTGTAAGAATGTTGCTCAAAGATCAACAGCTATACCTAATAATTAGGTTAATCAAATTAAGGGGAAAGACTGTAACAGAAGAAATCTGATTAATTAGTGTCTTAATTAGGTTTAAGAAATCTAGGTCTCAATAGCTGGACCTTGAACAACAGCATAAATTAAAAAAAAAAGTATGATATTATTGTACACATGGTCTAATCAGAAAAGAAAAAACCAGGTTTTCTGACAGCACAACATTTCTAGGGTTTCCAGCTTAGCTGCATATATAAATGCTTGTCATTAAAGGTTTGAAACATTTAAACTAATACAAAATTTGACAAGAATCATCAATAACTCTTCGATCGGATCAATCGATCTTCACCCGTGATTAATTATTACGTAATAATAATATATATTCTACTGATCATGATGAAGCCCTAATTAAGAGATTTTGATCAAGAATGCTGAATATATCTGAAGGCCAATGACTGGAGTTCATCCGTATCGTGATCTTGAAACGACCACTGCATCGTCCCATTCGACTGCATTTCGATCGAGTCCATGCTCCCGAACGACGAATTCTCTTCCGGAAAACACGAGTTCTCGTACTTCACTTGAGAAGGGTTGAGATTCGTGTAGTAGTTTCCGCTCGACGGATTATTGTAATACGGCACGTGATTCTCACTAACGTTGTTGTTGTTGTTGAAATTTGGATCAAACATATTAGTTGCGCCCTGATTTTGCAACAACCAGCTCTGAACATCTTGCGGAAACGAATGGCTATCGCCGAAGAACTTGTGATTGTTGTTATTATAATTAGGGTTTTGATCAGCACTACTAGTGTTGGAGCTGTTGTTTAAGATGCTTTGAGCTGCCTGTTCCTTGAGTGAAGCTAATTGTGCTTGTAAATTCACAACCTGAGTATATATATATTTCAAGAATCATTAAAAACAATTTCTTTAAAATAAAAAATGATCATCACCAAATGAAAAAAAAAAGGTAAAGTTAAAATCACCTGCTGTTGGAGGGCAAAAATATGTGAAACACAGCCATAGATGGGATCTTGAAGCCTAGCTTGAGCTTCATAAGAAATGGTGACGGCAGCCTCACACCTGTCAGTCACAGGCAGGTGAGCGAGAAGTTTCGACACGTTGCTCGCACCGAAAACCTTATGAATGGCTGCAAAATGAGTGGCGCCTTGTTCATGGCAGAAATAAGGGGCGAAAACACACCCCCTCACGCATTTCCTCCTCAAGAATTTGCACGCGCCGCATGGTGAACCTGATCCTGTCATATTCATATCACTTTCTTGAAAAAAAAAAATTTTTTTTTTTTTTTTGGATGTTGTCTGAAGATTAAATTGGATTTTTTCTTAGTGAAGTATGTATGTAATAAATGGAGTTTTTTTTTTGTTAATTTATGGAATGATGATGAAAGGTGATTAGCATACACCAGTGGTATATATGCAGGGTGAGGGAGAAGGAGGTGACTATATTTTATTGTGTAAATTATTGAATGCTGTTCCCTTATTGGGCAGCAAGAATTCAATATTTTAATTCCTTAAATAATAAATAAATAGTTTTTCTATTTTTATTTTTTTCTATTAACACCATCCGTCCAAAATGTTATACCCTGGTTTAATTTTGAGATTCCAATTTCAGTATCATCAAAGGACAAAAGTGCTAACATTAATAAAACAAAATTAAATAATAATTAAAAAAAAAAAAGAGCTATCATTAATAAAAACCGAACCCTCCCATTCTCTTTGCTCCACGATTGGATTATCATATCCCTCCAATTTTAATGTAAGACAAATGATTGCCAAAGAGGTTTTGAATATGAAAATTAATTAACCATTATATTTATTTATTTTATTTATTTTTCTTTTCGTTAAAAGTATTTTCATCTGCAAACACGATTTTTATGTTTCGTCTTCAGTTTGACTTTATATAATTAGCTGGCTGTGAGTAGTATGATTTTAATTTTAGTTTTAATAACGCAATGTGCAAGTTTCGGGTTTTATTTGAATTAATGGTCCTCCAAATTATACTTGTCGTATTTTTTCATTCAGAGCCGAACTCGAGCCCGAGCCATTTTGGATTAAAAAAAATTATTAGAATTTTATTATTGTAAATTATAATTAAAAAATGACCTGTAATTTATTATTTAAATTATTTATATGAATTCTATTTAATTTTAGTTATATTTAAAATATAAAATAAATAAAAAATTAAATTAAATAAAAAAGTCGCAAGCTCAAGAACAGGTAAGAATGAGTTCAGATTCGACACGTCAGAAAGCTCGAGCTCGCGAGTTCGTTGACTCACCGAGCTTATGAATCGGTTCAACTCATTACACCCCTAGAGTCGTGTGTGTGGGGGCATGAGTAGGCCTATATCAATAACATGAGATGACGGTGGTGGGGATTATTTCACACACACAAAAAAAAAAAAAAACATTTTGCATTAGCAAAATTAATGCTTATTGGCTAATTAATTGTCTCCTACAAATAATAAATAAATTGCAATTTGATGAATAATTTTAAACGAATTTATGGGACAAATAAATAATGCAACCACATTAAACTTTGACTGGTATTTCATTCTCTAGTACTATATTACTACTATATATAGGCAGGTAATTATCATGTATACAGTTGCTCGCCGTGTCGATATTGAACCAAATTTCTTTGACCATATGTTAATCATTCTTTAGAGAGAGAGATCTAGAGAGAGAGAGAGAGAGATAAATATATAATTAAATTAAAATTAGTAGGGCATAACTTTTGAAACACATAAATAGAGATATTTATAAGTTTCTGTTATTTTGTCAGTGTCTTGATCAATGATTCATCAATTAATGAGTATATATAATTCAGACAAGCTCGTTACCCCATATAATCTCGAGATTTTAACTTATGCATTTTTGTGCTTCATCAATTTCGAGCAATAAATAATATTAGTACAAATATGTGTGTAATTTATTATAATAATATAAAGAAAATATTTTGAATATTATATATGATGAAATAAAGAAAATCCAAAGTAGAATGAAACAAAAGATAGTGCGACTAGAATAGAGAACACCTGACAGAGGAAAGCACATAACATGGAGGTTTTAAAGTTTAAGTGTTGGAGATCACAACTTGTCGACCAATACCCATTAATAACACTTAGCTTATTTATTAATTACTTATTTAATGCTACTCCATATAATTTAGTGATTGGATATATTCTCATTCTAGAAATCTTATCCTAAACTAAAATTCATGTCATTTTTGTAAAAAAAAAAAACAAAACCCTAAATGCAGTGCCGTTTGTTTGCATTTCCAAATTGTATTTTTTTTCTTTTACTTTTATTTAAAAATTCGATATTTAAAATTGTGATATTTAAGAATTCGATATTTAAAATTTCTATGTTATATTATACACCTTATTTCCATTTTTAACTTTTTTATTTGAAAAAATTATTATATTTATTTTCTTTCTTTGTTTAAAAATAAAAACAAAATTATTTGAAAATCGAACTGAACGAATTTTATACACGCGCACGGCGCATGTACAATAATTAACATAAATTACCCCTCTAGCTACTTCTCTCTAGCTAGGGCTAGAGTATAACTCAAATTAATTAAAAGACTAATTAATCTAGAGTAGAGATGATTAGAAAATTAATGAAATGAAGTCCCAACGTACAATGAATTAACAGTGTTTTCTCATTCTTGCATGGCATCGCCCATCTGGCACCCATTACCCCATTACTCTCTCTCTCTCTCTCTCTCTCTCTCTCTCTCTCTCTCTCTCTCTCACACACACACACACACACACACACACTAATGGCCACTTGAAGCAAGAAATAAAAAGAGAAAGAATGATTGCAGACAAGAAGGCATGTTAACTAATTGGGATCCTTAAAATAATAATCAACTTTGAAGGCAATAATGTATAGTTCGTTCAACTAATCTTTTATAATTAAAGCTATACATACTTATCTATTTAAGTATTATTTAATCCCACTATATGTTTACCCTTTTTATTTATTCCTTTTGTTTTTTTTTATTATTACTAGCACTTTTCCGTCCGATGCACGGAATAGCATTCAAATTAATTGATGATTAGTTTAATACATGATAATAACAATTACAATAAAATTTATTGGTGATATCTATAACAATATCAATATTTATACGAATTGAATAATACAAACTAGCTCATTCAAAAAGAGAACTATAAAAACTTAATTGTTATAATAGGATATTGAACAATTAATAAATGAAGCAATTTTTTTATAGAAAAAATAGGCTGGAAAATAGAAGATAAATTAATAATAATAATAATAATAATAATAATAATAATAATAATAATAATAATAATAATAATAATAATAATAATAATAATAATAATAATAATAATAATATAAAAAATATAGATGTAGTGGATTATGATTTTGCTAGCCGAGATTTGGTGTTAAAGTAATTAGAAAACAAATGCTGCGAAATAGGAAATAAAAAAATTATATATACACATGAATTAATTATTTTTACAAATATTTCATTAAAATTTCTTAGATTATCCTAGGGTATCTTTCTTTTATATATCAGATTATTCATTTCTCTTCATTATGTAAAGCCATGTTTCTACTCACTGATAAGACACATTCATATTTTCGGAATATCGATATAAAAAAAATAAAAAAAAAATCGTGATTTAAATTGAAAAAATGGGATTAATATGTCATTAAAAGCATAAACTGACAAATAATTTAAAACCCAAAAAAAATAATTATGACCTAATCATTTGAAGCATGAAACTCTGACAGAGTCAGGGTACGAGAATAATAATACTACTAGCTAGCTAGGTTAACTAACTACTAATTAATATTGAGGATTAGAAAGGAGATTTTATAAAGGTTTTGGTTTAATCAATATAATTATTAGTAATTTATTAATTATATGCACTGATTAATAATTACTCAAATGGCTGTCCACTAACCAATGTTGAACAGTGTGCGTGTGTATTATCTGGTTTTAAATTTCAATTAATTAATTAATCCTCAAAATTAATTAAATTAAACCAAAATATATTAATTCTTTATAGGCTAACATATACGCACAACTTATAAACACAAGTATATATATACATCAGTACATACAAACCAACCCCACCAAAACCACCTGAACCAATTATTTTCCACAGATTTAAGTGCTACCATGTTTTTGGTGCCGTACATTCTCCAACTCATAACATATATCCATCTGTATCTACATTTTTATTTATCATTATTATTATTATTACTATTTATTTATTTATTTATTGAATAAATATTGGCATTAATAATGTGATAATGGTAAATAATATTTATAAATAGATGCATTATAGTACTACTTTAATTAGCTTCCATAAAATGATACTTGTCCGTATGCATATTTACAATGCATCCAATACAAGTGGGGGGCAAACTTGACAACCACCTTAGCTTTAAGGAAACCCAAAACAAATTAAAGTTTTTAATATAACTCGAAATTTTGTTCTTTTATCACAATATATGTCGAATTATATATATATATATATATATATATATATATATATATATATATATATATATATATATATATATATATATATATATATATATTTAAATAATTATTATATTGTTCCACATTCTTTTTTCTGAATAATGTAGTAGAGGGCTCCTATCAAATCATTAGTGATTGGGGACAAAAAAATTTAAAAAAAAATAATGTATATATATATATATATATATATATATATATATATATATATAGAAATGGCCAAATTTATAGAATATGGTCCTCCTCTTGTTGGTCTCGAAAAGAATATATTTTTGTTTAGATTAATTAATCTTTTTTTGGTATATAAAATAATAAATTATTAAATTTAGAAGGAAATTATACATATCAATTGTCACGCTTGGCTGAAATAAATTGAGAGGGATTGGTGTTGGAAAGTGATGCTGACATGTGGCCACACGATGACCGGTCAAGCAGACAATCGGTTTGCACGTGGGACCGGTGCACGTGTGTGGATCATTGTAATTCATTTTTGTTATCAATCTAGAAGGAAATGAACAAAACAAAATCATTATTAATGTCATTAAAGAAAAATTTAGAATCGAATTAATTCTAATTAAATTACAGGTAATTTTCTTGTACAACTTACGGATGTGAAATAATATTGTATATAAGATAATCGGGACTTGGAATTTGAACGAGCAATTTTCGATCCGACAAGAAAAATGGGGAAGAAAACGCAATTGCTTGAAGATTGAGAGACAAAATTAGGGAGCTTCATTTTCAAGAGTTAATGACAAAATTATACAAATATTGCATTTTAATAATTGTTCGAAACTCACTATTAATGTTTTAATTATACTTTGATGTAGTTTGAAGAGCAGGCAAATCTTCAAAGTCCAAACCATAATATAGGGGGAGGGGACTCATCATATATATATATATATATATTATATATATATTTATATAATTTTTAATTATTATTTAGTAATATTGAAGGAAAGGGCCATTTGAGGATGTAATGAGGGAGTTTGAGAGGGATGTTTTTGTTGCTGTTTTCATTCAAGTTTGAACATAATTAATAATTGATATAGCTTTGAATCTATAAATTATTGTAATAATAAGACAAGTATTAACTGCAAGCGATTGGTCTATTATATTGACACGTTACTCTATTTAATTTGTAAGTGCAGTACGTACGTAGGTAAATCTCCACTCTCGTAAAAATTATAAACGCATGCAAACCACGCGAGAGATCATACGCATGCAAATTAAACTAAGTGCGTGTACACTAATAGCGTTAAGTTATTTGTGACAAATTCGACTTAAAAAACGTAAGACGAACGGATTCGAACTCGGGTCATTTGATTAAACCAAATATTAAGCAACCCTCGTGTTTGTATTGAAGTCTTGTTTGACTAGAAAGTCATGTAGCCGCGTATAAGATCAGTAGCTACAATTTTCAAAATTGTCATCATCTGTATATATAATGCATCCAAGCTGTATAATCAATTTGACAATTAGTTTTTATTTATTTAATTTCTTGATTTTTTTTTTGGCAATTTTGAAGAATTTAATTATAATTAAAATTAAATCCCATTAATTAATTAAGCTAAAAATATATGAATGTCTAGCTGCTCTTTGTCGACATGCTTTTGTCAAGTTTATTCTCTACCTAGCTTTTACCCTTTGGATTATCTTATATATTATTCGGACCCAACCCGACCCGACCCGTCCCGACCCGACCCGACCCGCTTAGTTATGTATTACATTTGGTTGTACTAGATTCTGGGTTGGTATATATATATATATACAAAATTATTAATTATGAAACTATACTTTAGTTGTCTCATAGACAAACTTGCAAAAACAAATAACAAAAGGTTACATTACATACGTCGTAGATATATAGATAAAACCCACAGGGCCAATTGTGTCTGAATTTCTTTACAGATTAATTAAATTTATAAACTTTATTAATATATTGGTAATTAACTAACTAATTATTAAACATTTGTTGACTTATTAATGGGCTTCAAAATTTCAATTTTTATTTGAATCTTTTTAGTGGCCCAACCTGTCTTTTCTCTTTTGTAATGCCCTCACTCGTGTGCTACTATTATTAATTAAATAAATAAATAAATTATATTAACAACATCTAGTAGATTAGCACTATGGATTAAACTCATCGCTAATCATATTAACTATTAAGAATTAAAAATGTTTGGTTCTGGTCAAGTAATTTTATTGGTGAATAAAATTGTATATATATTGACCATATTAGTATATCACTATATATAAATTACTTTTACTTTATGTTGTGGTGGCCCAGTCGGATGGTCCACTTCGTGATGTAGAAATGATGATTGGTCGGCTATGTTTGCTTGGGAAAAATAACGGAGTTGTTTTTGATGATGAACTGCTTGATTTATTGCATCTAGCGTTGTCATTTGATGTTTTGAATACAATTAAACAGGCGAGAGAGCTATTGAGATCAATGATATATCCTATGCAACTTAAAGCACAATTGGCAAGTCTCGTTGTTAATTTTGATTTTAATGGTGATCTATTACTGGGATGTGTAGGTGAAGCTCAAAATTTAAATGGAGGTGAGTGGGTTTCTGCAGAGAAAGATTGTCATCATTATTCTTCTTCAGATAGCAATAAGAGGATTCCTATTGTGTTTTTCAATGAGGAAGAATGTCAATTATGGAATAGATTGGTTATTGATTTCAACACTCATGGCATCTATTTATCAAAGTTACCACGTCCTCCACCAGAACCACCACCTGAGGCATGTAGATAAAAGAAGCCTTGAGGACAAGGCTCTCATAAGGGGGAACGAATGTAACGATATCAATCCAAGAAGAACGGTGCCGTTTTGGGGAGAGAAGAAACGATGGCGTTTTAAGAAAAGCGCCCTTCTACTTAAAGAGTTGTTTCACGCTTTTATCTATTTTTCGTATTCGAGTGAACGACACCGTTTTACTGGGTCCTTGCAAGTAATGGGCTATAAAGGGCAAGGTGGGTGGACGGGGCAGAAGAAGGAATTTCAGAATCTAGTTTGTAGTTAGGTTAGTGTAGCTCGTCTTTTAGCCTAATTTTCTCATTTTTCCTATCTTTTAATCTTGTAATCGAACACAATTTCTGAGCAATGGATTACTGTTATTATGAATCTAATTGGATTCATAACAAATGGTATCAATATAAACCCTAGGGCTATGACTAAACATAGCCACTAATTGCCTATCATCTATCACTAAACTCGGGATTAGTGGATCATCATATCATTACATCAATAATTAGTCTTAAAAGTATAACTAATCTTGATTAGATAAGTCCAAATCACATATTATATGAAGACTATATATACCACTAAAACTTCAACTTATGTTGGGGGTTTCTAGTTTCTATCTTAATACTGGTTTGAAATTCAAACTCTTTTTGATGCATTCATGTGTTGTAATGTCATGTAATAGGTCGATAAAATTTTGTCACTATAATATTGTCACAGTTATTTTATCATTAATTCAATACAGTGACAAAAAAAAATAATTAAAAATTTCAAGATTGATTTTCGAAATAATATATAAATGGGTTCTAGAGTCAAGAAATTTTATTTTGAAATTTATTATACAAGTGATTTTTTTTTTTTTTTTTTTTTTTGAAAATGAGAAAATAAATGGACCCTAAAATCAAAGATCCGGTTGGACTTCCTCATCATCAAGCATATTGGGCTTTTGAGCCCAAGGGGCTTTCGGTCCTTTTATATATTTTTATGGGCTTTTTCGTAAACCCAATAAATTATATTTTGATGGATATGGGCCGGAAGGTATGTAATTGTCCATTTCAATACTAATCCGAATTAAATCCATAATATAAAAAATCCAAAGCAAATTTAAAGAAAACGTGTATTCACTTCGACTCAATTCGTTTACATCCATGATGACAAATGTTGATTTATACCCTTTGTAACAACTTACTTGTTAGGACAATAGTATGTTGTAACTATAATACGTGTAGACATGTATTATAACTACCAAAAACAAAAATAAATAACACAAGAAAATAGAAATTTATATAATTTCTGTGTAGACACGTAATATAATTATAAATCATATGTCGTTCTTGTACATAACTCGAACGCGTCCAGACGTTTCAAAAGTGATGGATGGAAAAAGAGATGATGACATACATAAACTTGGTTGCCAATTTTGCAGAAGAGTCCAAATGATGGCTTCTTGTATGTTTTGTCATGACTCAATTTCCATCTTAATTTTTAAAATGTGAATCTCTAAAATAATGATTTTTGGTCTCCAATTTTTCTGACACTTCCCATCCACTACTGTTCATTTCTCCTCCCAATATAAAACCAACCCTTTTGGCGCTACTCTCTCTCTCTCTCTCCTCTCTCTATTCTCTCTCTACAGTCTACACCCTTTCTCTCTCACACACAAACACACACCACCTCACCTCAAAAAACCTCCATTCTTGAACCAAGGTAAGGTAACACTTAACATCATGGTTTCAGTCAACCCATATTTCAATTTTTTTTTTGGTAACTTCATCATATATGTGTGTTGTATTCATATTAGATATATTTTCCGTGTAATTTCTGATTTTTTTTTTAATTTTAATTTTTAAAACCCCATTAAGAAAAAAAAAAAAACCAGTGGAATAATCCTTAAAGATGTCTCCTTTATTACAGAGTATGTCCTGTTTTGGCGCTCTCACTTCATATATATATAATATATATATATCAAGAAAGAATCTGATTATGTGGTTCATACGCCAAGACAAGTAATGCTCTTAATTAAGTAATTAATTGTGCATTATTAATTAATTTCCCTCAATTGTTTAGTGTTTTTCAGTTAGGCCACATGCATATTTTCTTGGGTTGTATCTATCTATCTGGGGACAGCTATTTTGTTTTTGCATTAACTATTAAGCATGTTTAGACCTTTTTTTTTTAAGTTTAGATTCTACCCCATCTAAATTGAAGTTAATCATGTCATTAATCACTATTATTCAACGTTAGTCCTCATTTTCTTGAATTTTCTATAATGTAAATAACAGAGTACTTAAGTCAACTGTCTAGCTAGCAAGCTGTCACTCATCAAGAACAGCTGAGCTTCAAACAATCTTGTTCCCCACATGTTTGCTTCAAACTGAAAATTTAATAATTATTAATTAAAAAAATCCCAATGATTAAGCATCTATATATTGATTGATAACATGTTTTGACAAACAGCAATTAAAAGCATATTCACATTTTCAAGAAATCAATAATGGGAACCGACTCCGATTACGAGTGGGAGAAGGAAGTTGAGGAGTTTCAGAAAACGAAAGCCGGTGTAAAAGGGCTTATAGATTCCGGCATTACAAAAGTTCCGAGGTTCTTCGTTAGTAGTGCGTCCCAGAGGTTTTCGAACGTAGCTCAAACGAAGGATGAACAAATTCAAGCTCAAATTCCGGTAATTGATTTTCGAGGAATCGAGAAAGGCGGTGGGGCTCGACGGATAGAGATCGTCGAGGAGATTCGTAGAGCATCGGAAACTTGGGGGTTCTTCCAAATGGTCAACCATGGAGTGCCTATGAGTGCAATGGAAGATATTCTAGAAAGTACTAGAAGATTCCACGAGCAACCCAAGGAGGCGAAGATGGACCTCTATTCTTCGGACGGTAGGCAAAACGTGAGATTCTATACCATAAATGGACATCTCACGAAATCGGATGTAGCAAGTTGGAGGGATGCATTTGCTTGCACGTTTTTGGATGGTGTAATGGACCCCGATGTTATTCCTCCGATTTGCAGGTACATTTATTGATTGGCTAATGTGTTTTTTTTGTTTATTGAATTTGAAGATGTTTTTCATGTGAATTTCCAAGAATAACTTAAAGCCTTGTTTGGTTGGTCGGATTAGCCATGATTAATTAAATAAGTGGACCTAATTACTTATTGGATGTTTGATTAGTCCAATAACTTTTCGGGCCGGGCCGAGCCGCAAGTATATTGTAGAAACGAGACCTACATTCTAAATTTAGTGGTTAAAAAATCTTGCATTGTTCGGTTTCTTGGAGAAAAAACGGCTCTAATGTTGCATTATGTCCCTTATAAAAAGTCCTAATTTATCGTCCGATTTGAATTGGTTCAAAAGGGAGGAAATCACCGAGTACATGAAGCACATGATAAATCTAAGGGACATTTTATCGGAGCTATTATCGGAGGCTTTAGGGCTGAGCCAAGACTTCTTGGAGAAAATGCAGTTGATGAAAAGTGAGTACTTAACATGCTTATATTATCCATCAAGCCCCGAACCAGATAAAACGTTCGGCACAGTCAAACACTCCGATCCAACAACTTTGACCGTTTTAGTACAAGATAACTGCGGCGGCCTTCAAATACACCACTGCGGAAATTGGGTCGACGTGCCTCCAATTCCAGGTGCTCTAATAGCCAACATTGGAGATCTTTTACAGGTACATTTTTATATACTCGATATGTTTATTATCAGTATATCGAACTAATTAACGAATGTTCGGTTTTTCCTTTTTTTTTGGGGGGGGGTTGAAGTTAATAACGAATGACAAATTCAAGAGTGTGGAGCATAGAGTGGTGGCGAGGTCGAGCGGTACGAGGGTATCGGCGGCGTGTTTTTTCTATCCGAGCGGCGAGAAGATGGTGAAGGCGTACGGTCCAATCGAAGAGCTTGTGTCCGAAGAGAATCCAGCTATATACAGACAAGTCACATATTTGGATTTTGTTACACACTACCAGAAGAAGAATGTACGAGGTGGTCGTTCTTCTGCACTTCCTAATTTCAAAATTTTGAGTCTTGATCAATAAATTAAAGAGGTTGCTCTTAAATCTTAATTAATTCTGCCATCAAATTATTTACAAGAATTCTGTAAATCCTTTTTTTTCTTCATTTTAATTGTTGTGCGACAAGAAATTAGAATCCCCAATTTGTTGTTTAATCGGAAAAAGTCCATCAATTTATTTGTGTACCTACCTCTTTATTTTTTTTTTTCTCTTTAATTTTTTTCATTTTAATTTTGATATTAGTTATTTTAATACCGTTGGCCCATATCTACAAATAGTGACTTGTAAGAGCATCTCCAAGAGGGGAATGCAAACCTATATTTTACATAATATGCACAACCAAGAGTAAAATAATCATCTCCAAGAGAGAAATGTATAATTTGTAAATTGTCTAAATTGTAACTTTGCCTTCTCAAATTTGAGAAACCAAAACTATCATTTAGCAAATCTAGAAAATATTAAAATAATGTTATATTGTACTTTATAATATATTTATTATTAAAAAATATTTTATATTATCTTACTTGCTTCTTATATTTTATAGATGTACTAAAGATAATTATTATTTTACTTAGTATGTATAATAACTAAATATTAAAAAAATTATTAATCATTTTAATTAACATAAAAAAATATTTCATAACGAATTATAAAATTTTAATATTTATTAATATATATCAATTAAGTTATTGAAATTTCTTGTATTAAATTTAAAATTAATTTTCTATACTTGTTAATTAGTATTATTAGTTATTGGTATATTAACTAAAATAAAAGTCAAATAATTTTGTAAAAGAAACAAAAATCATGAAAGATTCTAACATATAAATATATTGTTTAGAATAATACAAATTTTTATTAATATTTTATAATAATTGTGCAAAATATAAACAATGTTGTTGGAGTGCAGTGTTAAAAGTGGAATGCTAAAACACTGTTCATTGGTTATATTATAGATATAGACAACCGTTTTTAGACAAACTGTTAGAGATGGCCTAAGAACTTGGGCTACAAGAGTTGATGCATAATTTAGGGTAATGGGCCGTCATCATTTTAATAATAATAATAATAATAATACTATAACAAAGTGGGGCCCACAAGAGTGGGCAAGAATTGACTGGATACACATTTTGAGTAAAAAAAATATGAATTGTGTTGGTGCATCTGTTGGCTGTTGTTTTCAAGAACCGGTGTCCGTAATTTCGTTATCAGTTCTTGATTCTAATTTCATTTAAGGAGTAATAAAAAGTAAAGGAAGTGATAAATCGACACGTGGTGTAAGAAGTGCACAGTAATTCCAACTGTTGGGCATTCTCTCTCTAACCAACAATCTAGAAGGTCGGAAAAACAAGCCCACATCCTTTTTGTTTCACTTTGAATTCAGAATTTGTGTTCTCCATTGTTTTTAAACATTAATTTTGCTGAGTAGGTCAAACAAATCACCTGCATGCACACCTAATTCATGCTTTGTCTTTTACCTTGTTTCTTAATTAATTACTACTCTCTACAGTTCACTACACTACTGTATCTTCCCATCTCTCTCTATATATACATTGTCTATCATCCTTCACAAATCACATCTAGTTATTGCTAATACATTACACTCTAGCAAAATCAAGAAATATATATATATATATATACTTCTTAGCACTTATAAAAAATGGTGGGGTACGATTGGGCAAAAGAGATGAAGGAATTCGACTCGACGAAAGCCGGGGTTAAGGGTCTCGCCGATGCTGCTCTGTCCGAGATCCCAAAACTCTTTATCCATTCACCTGAGTTTTTGCACAGCAATCCAATACTCAAACCCACCGATGCTGGCGACGCGCAGCTCGATCTCCCCACCATTGACTTTCAGGGTGTGGCGGAGGAGCAAGGACGGCGGCAGGTGGTGGTGGAGGAGATCCGCAAGGCGGCGCAAGAATGGGGGTTCTTCAGAATAGTGAACCACGGCATTCCTTTGGAGACGATGGACGCCATGCTGGACGCTACTAAGCTATTCCACGAGCAGCCCACCGAAGAGAAGAAGCCGTTTTACTCGTCAGATAGCAGCAGGAGAGTCAAATTCAACAGCAATTTACCTGTCCTCGAAAACAACGCCGCCTGTTGGAGGGATGTTCTCAGCTGCGTTTTCCTCGACGATCAACTCGACCCTCAAGATTTGCCTTCTGCCTGCAGGTATTTAATCATATTCAATTAATTATTCATTTACAAGTAATAATAAATATTTAACAAATGCAGAAAGGAAGTGCAAGAGTATGTGAAATACATGATAGAACTGAGGGAGGTAATGGCGGAGCTGCTGTCGGAGGCACTAGGGCTTCCGAGCGACCATCTCTCGAACATAGAGTGCATGAAAAGTCAGGCACTTGCATGCAACTATTACCCAAAATGCCCTCAGCCCCACAAAACAATTGGCTCATCAAAACATTCAGACACTACTTTTCTAACACTGTTGATGCAAGACAGCATAGGGGGGCTCCAAATTCTCCACAACGATGAATGGATGGATGTGCCGGCGGCACGTGGGGCACTCATAGCAAACATAGGAGACCTGATGCAGATAATAAGCAACGACAGGTTCATAAGCGTGGAGCACAGAGTTGTGGCTCAGTCTGTGCAGAGGGTTTCGGTAGCGAGTTTCTTCACACCGAGTCTGAAAGCAATGGGGAAGCCATTTGAGCCGATAAAAGAGCTTCTCTCTCATGAAAATCCGGCACTCTACAGAGAGTTCCTATTCAGGGAATACTGCGAACATTACAAGACTAAATTCCAGGGCGTTACCTCTGCCAAGCCTCATTACAAGATCCGATGATTATATACAGTGTCGCGGATTTCTTCGATCGATCAGCTACCAGCAATAATAATAACAATAATATTTGTCGTCCTTTTTCAGCATCTTCATGTAATATTTATGTACTTGCATTTTAAGTGTTTTTTATTGATTGTGCCTTCTTTGTGAGTTAAGTTCCTTTTTCAATTGCTATCAGAGCTTGGAAATAAAGAGATATCAATTTATGTAAGCACATTTCTCGGATCAAAGATGACCAAAAAGTACCGATATATCGCCACGAATACAATAATGTTACAGCAAGACCAAAACTAGAACAAGCACAAATATTCACTCTCACTCAATAAATAGGAGAAAAATAAATATCAGACCAGTAAAAGAAGGCACAAAAATACACTAGTATTGAACACACACAGAGTCCATGTGTAGAACATATAAAAGTCGATTGCTCGAGACATAAATCGAGAATCATTGATAGGTAGATTGATAGATACCGTCAGAGATCAATTAGATATTTTGGGTTGCAAAAGCTGCATTAGCGACCATAACACATCCATCCTGTGCATGCTTCGGTTATTCTGCCCCTCGTAAAAAAAAAATGAATGTATTATAAATTTTATTAACAAATATATTAAAGCAAATAACCGATTGCGTTTAGAAATAAGGACATATGATGTTTACCTCGACCACGAAACACACCCACGTCTTATTTCCATAGGCTTCAGAAACGCCTTTCAAAATGGTCAGACCCAAGCTTCTGATAGTTTCTGCTATTTCAAGAAACATGGTGCACTCTTCACACAACATCTACATCATGCAGGACAGTTGTAGAATTTAAGGAAAATACTACGTGTTTCAGTCGGATTTCTTTTCTGAAGAAAGAAAAAAGAAAAATGAAATTTAAAAAAAATCGCCGTTACCTCAACCAGCATGTGCCCATTCATATTTATATTTTCGACTATTATTGGGTAAACTTTTTGATTATTGCCCACTTCCACAGCCCAGCTCGAACCCTGCTCAAGACAGGAAAATCTCCGCATACCTGTGTCCTTGTCGAGTAACTGAAAAAAAAAAACGCATATTTTGTAAATAAAAAAACAAAGCACATGCGTTACAATAATGAAAACTACGATTGTCTGAATCTGGCAGGGCAACGTGTCTTGTGGCATTCAAGTAAAAATATTCAAATAAACTATGAGCCAAAGATGTACGTAAACGGTGATCATTACCTCTGATGCAGAGCATTTATGTAGTTTATCAGCATGCTTGGTAACGCTTTGCAAGAAGATCATGTGTTTAATACTCCGCTCAAGAAGCGAATCGATACTGCACTGTGCCATTCACGAAAAAATTTCAGCAACATAACGCGTTTAAAACAAATCGAAAAAAATATCAAAAAATCACCTTTGATCCATTCGGCACAAGCTCCCTTAATTCCTTAATTCGATCTTGGATCAACTGTCTATCCCTTGGCCTCGGCCTACAACTTTCACCAGGTTTAGCTCTCTTTTTACTCGTCTTAGTACTCCCTCTAGTACTGGAACTGGTTGAAGAAAAGCCCGTCATACTAATAGTATCCATACTATTGCATGGTGTTTTTTCAGCAGTCAACTCGCTTTGTGGGCCCTCCCCCTTTTGACTAACTTTGGCAACCACAGCATCAAGAAGGTGCATGTCACTATCATAGTTTGACATCAGCAGATCGCAGCTCTCCATTCCCTCGGACATGTCAGCATCCATGTGGGGCCCCTTTTTTTCTGTCTCCCAAACATGATCATATTGCTTCTGAAAAGGTGGGCCCAGTGCTTCGTACAGCTCGTAGCCAGCACGAAAACTGAAGGGCGATATCGGCATTTCACTGCAGTTAGATTGCACCGGTCGTTCTGTATTTTCGGAGGTTGAGGGAAGTGAAATCTCATTCCCAGGAAATGAGCACTGATCTCTTTCGTGTGTATAGATATTAGGTGAAAGGAATTGAGACCACAAATTGGCCTCATCCTCATGAAAGCAGCCTTTCAATTTAGGGAGGCAATCTTGAGCAGTTGAAACTGGAATTCTTGTGCATGTATCTGGCTGGTTGAAAATGCAAATGTATAAGAGATGAGAAAGGAAATAACTATGCATCGACGTGTGTGTGTGTGTGTGTGAGAGAGAGAGAGAGAGAGAGAGAGAGAGAGAGAGAGAGAGAGAGAGAGAGAGAGAGGCACCAAAGAAGAATTCACTGTGTTGCTTATTATTGAACTCGGAATATAGCGAGCTAAGGAATCTTGCAGCTCAGCAAAAACGTTTCTGATATGGTCGACGAGCTTCAAATCCTCAGCAATCTGAACCACCGGAGGATGCAAAATAATAGGCGTAAAAATTTAGTGTGTTGTGGGAAAAACTAACAAAAAGAAATGAAGATGGGAATCGACTAATAGGCCGGCCAACACACTTTATCTAGAGAGCCTAGTTGTACAACTCCATGTGGCATGACAGCAACAACTGCAACTGTCTGCAAAACGAGAAAACGACTATTACACATTGTTCTTCTAATTTTTAAAGGTTATATTAAACAAAAGTAAGCAGTAAATGTAATATAAAAATAAGACGAATACTCAGTTCACCTTAACGCCAGCTGAAAACTGAGTTTGCCACCCACCAGAGGATGAGGAAGAATCAGCAACATGCTGATCCGAAAATATCCACGAATGCTTTCCAGAAACTGCCACCTGTCCAACAACTCTGTCCGGCCAAAAAACAAAAATATTTTTTACTATTTAAACTATAACATATATATAAATTTGCATCTCGACATGCATATATTAACCTGGCAACACAGCAATAAAGCAATAAAGTTTTACAAAACATGCTTAATTTGTACGAGGATAAGTTTCATACCCTTCCCCAAGAGAATATACTTCATACGGCATCTTTGCCATAGCTAATCCCAAAGGATCATGTGAATAAGCACCTTCACTTGTGGTCCCCACTGTTTCAATAAACCCCTTCTTATCGAGGTAACCGTTGCCATCATAATATGCATCCTCCCAAGTAAGCATCCTGCATCAAGTTTATATTCATGAAAAACCGAACCGATTTTCTAATTCATGTAGAAATATACGATGGTTGCACATGTTAAAAAGTGTAGAAAGATAAAGGGACTCACATTCTTGCTCGATGTTTGAGCTTCCAAAAAACTGCATATTTCCAACCAGTTTTCAAACAAAGGCTCCTCAACACTTGCTGCAATCGGCTTTCCATCTTCTCCTGCTCCTAGTGAGCAAATATCCAAAACACGAACACCCCAATTCTAATTTGGAAAGAACCCCCAAAAAAATCCCTATTTCCAACCCCTCGTTCTTGGTGCGTAAATTCTAAAACCCTAGCTCCCTCTGTAAGATCCTCTTCCGGCTTGTTTCCTTCTCAACCGTCTCTTTATAAGAGGTCCCACAGTTGGCAACAACATTCTATCATCTTTCCCCATCTTCTTACCCCACTCCCACACACACACAGTACTAAAACCCTAATTCCCAAATCAAACTACACACAATTTCTTGAACTAACTCAAAAAATTTGTAACGAAAACCATCACACCAAACTGTGAAATCGCAATCCGAAATCCGATGCCCACCCTCAAAATAATTCACCACAGTGTCTCCTTCAACAGCTAAATAATCTCACAGAAACCCTTACAACAATATTTTCTGATAACTCCCCCACTAAATTGAAATTTTTTTTTTTGAAAAATCACACCCCACCGCAAAACAAAAAATAGCTCAATCACAAGTAAAATCCAACAAACCCTAATGATGCAATCAAGTAGAAAGGGGCGATTTCTACCGTATATCAAATGAAATTAAGCACTCCATTTTGCAGTTCCGTTGTGGTTATATATATACGAATTTTTAGTCTTATTATAACTCAACTCTAGAAACAGAAACGCGAGAACGAGAGTTCCGTTTGTTTTAACAGTAGACTGTTTCAGAAGAGTACCTTCGCCGCTCAGTAAAGAAACTCTGGAAAATAACGGCGTTTGCTGCCATTTCCGTTTCAGAGAGAGAAACAAAGCACACGAAACAGCGACTCGGGTTGAAAAAATTAAATCTTTTTTTTTCCTCCGCTTTCAAACTGAAAAAGGCTGGACCTTTTTTTATACAAAAAGAATGAGCTCAGCCCTTTTCGAATGTACAGTGCCGGCGTATGCCAGCATCACCACCAGTCCACCGTACCTTTTTCTACACTTTCGCCGCGTAATATGAAATGTCCTTTATACCCCTGTATTATTGTTTTTCTTATTTCGGAATAATGTAGTGAATATGGTAGAAAGTTTTGGTAATTATATGAATAAACTGTAATTAAAAAACTAATTCACTCGACCCTCGCTCTCCTCGTATGGGAATTTATCGCCTAACAAAATCCGTCCAACTTTATGAAATAAGCCAATAAACTGAAAGAAAGAGATACAGTTACTACGATTTACGTACGCGGATGATACATAGAGCCATGATTACAAATGGACGTATGCATTAACAGACTAGTTATTTACGTATAAATAAATTGGACCTGAGCTTGTAATTTTATGTAATTACGGTTTTTTTTTTCCTGATTTTCCCATTAGTAAATGTACTATTAATTTATTTCTTTTTAAACAATAAGATCAAAGTGGAGGTGAGTAAAATCAAAATATATTTGTGACTACATGATGAGAAATGAGGTGGTCTCCTCCTTTGAGTACTTAGTCACACTTATATGGCAAACATCATTATTTACATTGTAATAAAATGCTTCTTATCTTCCTATCATCTACCAATGCAAAGCCCCTTTTCAAGAAAATCATTTTTACTGCTAAAAGTTGCGATACACACACACACACACCTCCCATTGTTATTTGTCTCCAAACCCTAATTTATGGTTTCCAACTGTAATTTTCACTTCATTATCAGCTAACAAATTCTAAATATTAGTGGCATTTTGGAGATTAATGATTGGCAGACCAAGTTGAGGATCTATTAAAATCATTGCAAGTAGATATCTTAGCTTAACTTTTAACTAGCATGTAATTAAGAAGTGTGACTTCTTAATTAGTCTACATGGTAATTGAGTAATATATTGATACAATACATACTCCCCCTAAGTCAATTTGGGCAGGCGCAATAATTGATGTCCCCACTTTAATTCTTGTTCAATTGAGAGTGTGCTAAATATATATTAGTGGCAAATAATTTGACCAACAAATGGCAAATATGGTTAAATATATTTAGTACAAAGTGTTCCTCGGGTTCTTTTTTTCATTAGAGACAATCATACTAGCATATTTAAACAATTAATAATTACATAAAATTTCATCATATAAAAAGTTGTCTTGTGTGGTTACTTTACATTGTTTTTGGAATTTGAATTGATCTACTCACTATTTTAGATTGATTTACATAGGTGCTACGAGCTAGGACGACCAAATACTCGAGTAGTTAAAGAAAAAAGGTGGGGTAAATCACAACCGCCTCTAAGGTGAGGTAGGGTCAATTTACAAAAAAAATCCTCGTGCTTGCATAATTACATCCACTCCCGGATTTTGTTAGGCGTAATAACTGAATGTATGGACAATAAACGCAATGAGGCCTATAACGGAATAAACTGATTTTATAGGCCCATTGACCGTACATTTTTAAAACATGGGCCCATTTAGGCCCAATAATGGAATATATGGCTTTGATTGGCCCATTAATAGAGCATATTTATTTAAATATAGGCCCACTAAGGCCCGAGAACGGACTTCACGGTATTTTATAGGCCCGATTAGGCCTAATAACTGACGCAGTGAGGCGCAATAACCGACTTTGGCCCTGTATGGTGAGGCCCAATACGGAATATACTGATTTTGTAGGCCCATCAATAGAACATATTTATTTAAATATAGGCCAATTGAGGCCCAATAACGGAATATACGGTTTTTCATAGGGCCGGATTAAACCCGACCCGTATCCAACTACCTGTCAACGCAAAACCCTATAAACCCTAATATTGCCATTTGCCCAGCCCAACCTCTCGAAATTCCACTGAATTGAGTCGAAGAAAATGGAAGTAGAAGCAGAAGCAGCAGGAGTAGTGTCTATGGAAGAAGAAGATAACGAGTTTACCAAACGCGTGATATGCCAGCTGACGGACTCAGAGGGTGCACCTCTCGGAGCGCCGATTTTCCTACCAGAAAATGCTGGCCCGAAGGAGCTCCAGCAACTGGTCAATAAACTACTCAACAACGTAAGTTGTTCGTGTGATTTGAATTGAGGTTACTGAAGCTGTAACGGCAAAAGTATTGTTTTTTTTTTTAGAAATCCGGAAATTGTTGAACGAAGTTAGCTTAGTTACTGCTGAATTGCTTTTACGATTTGGTTCCATCTTTTCTCAGTTACTTTGGGCTTAAATTTTTGTCGAGAAATTGAGCTTCTCAGAGTTGATGTTTGGAGCATTGAGTTGATATCGTATCCCTTTTTTGTTTATTTATAGGCAAAATAACAAGTTCGGGATTTTGAATTCCTGAGATTCTATTTTTAGTTAATTTTCTTTGCACGTGTTGTTATAATACAGAAAGGTAATTTACACGTTGGTAGGCTTGAATTTGATAATGGATAATTGATGTATTTCAGGAGGAAAAATTGCCATATGCATTTTATGTATCAGACCACGAGCTTCTGGTGCATCTCGGAGCATATCTTAAGAAGAATAAAGGTGAGGATTTCCAACTATATTGCTAATTTTTACGTTGATGAAATCGATGCAGTGTAGTGTTGTATGTCAAACAAGTTGCTAAGATTTCTCACTACATATTGATTGATGCAGTGTCTGTGGAAAAGGTCATCACAATAGTTTACCAGCCACAAGCAGTGTTCAGAATACGTCCAGTGACTCGCTGTTCTTCAACTATTGCTGGTATGGATTTTTTTATCTTATTTATTTCATGTGGTCACACCATACGCTAACCATTAATGTTATTTTGATTTGTTCAGATCTGTTTTATACACAACCATGATTCATCTCTTTCTGTACTCTTCCATACCTACCTTTGCCAATACTTTTTATGACCCTTTGTGGTTCTGTCACTGCAGGTCACAACGAGGCTGTGCTTTCAGTTTCCTTTAGCCCTGATGGGCGTCAGTTGGCTAGTGGATCGGGTGACACAACTGTTCGTTTATGGGATTTGAGTACGCAGACACCTTTATTCACGTGTAAAGGTCAGATCTATTATTTTGTATGTCAGAGCAGCATGTTCTTACGTATTATTTTTGATATAGTTTTGAACCTTGCTATGATTTGAAACTGCAGGACATAAAAACTGGGTTCTATGTATTGCTTGGTCACCGGATGGTAAATATCTTGTTAGTGGAAGCAAGACTGGAGAATTGATATGCTGGGATCCTCAGACTGGGAATGCATCGGGAAACCCACTTATGGTAAGTTGATACCTAAATTAGTTAGCTTAGACCAACTTTCTCCTGTGATCTGATTATTTCTGGATTTTGTTTAGATAAAATACTGTTTGAGGATCAATATGTTCTAGAGAAAGACAAATCTGCAAATTGTGATTTTCTTTTTCTTTCTTGGGAAAAGCTTTGTATATGAGCTTAATTGTGATGCATGAAAACAGCTCTATACATTTCAAAAATGCTCTGCCATGGATATACAAGGTCAAGAAATTTGTAGTTGGAAGGACATAGAGTAGAGGCCAACTTATATGCTGTATCAATAGCTGAATGTTTTCTCAGATTTAGCATTGCAAGAATTCAAAATTTCTGGAACAACATGTGACCTCTATGTCAGTGTCTCTACACATAAAATTTCATCTCCTGGTATCTTTATGTTATGGACAATTTTCATCTTCTAAGATTCTCAACAGCTATGTGTTGACTATTTAAGTTTTTTTCTTTTCTATCAAATATTCAAATTTGGTACCAACTACCAACGCAAATGCATACTCTATAACTGAATTGATGATTATGTACCAGAGTTCTTAAACACAAGGCAACAATCATCCGGTTTCTCTGCTTGAGTTCATGTAACTGATCAACTATAGCTACGGCTTTATTTTCCTGGTTTTGTTAGAGAATTAATCAGTACTCATCTATACATGTCTTTGCATCTCTTGAAATGGCTTGCGTTGTCTTCATTGTCATTATTCATGTCTCAGGGGCACAAGAAGTGGATAACTGGAATTTCATGGGAGCCGGTGCATCTAAGCGCCCCATGCCGTCGCTTTGTAAGTGCAAGTAAAGATGGTGACGCAAGGATATGGGATGTAACATTGAAAAAATCTGTTATATGTCTTACTGGACACACACTAGCCATAACCTGTGTGAAATGGGGTGGAGATGGAGTGATATATACAGGGTATGCTTTTCTATCGTTCATGAGAACGTACTAGCGTAATGAAAATTGTTTTTGTGGTTAGCTGTGACATTATCTGGGTGTTTCCTATCCTTAATTTGACGCTTTATTATGCTTGAAAAATATGTACAATATGAGGCTAATCTTATATGCTGGGGTAATAAATATTCTGAATAGTTAATTGTTTTCTAGTGAATACGATGCTGTTATGATATCTCTATTGATTTTGAGGTCATGCCCACAATAAAAGAGGCCATATCTTCGACTGGGAAAATTACAGTTCCATCCAAAACAAGCCATTTGGGACTTGGAAATGAGTTTTACTTCTGTATGGAAATCTTATCAGGGGTTTTGATATGAAGAAATTGGTCACTAGCTTTTTCCTGGCATGGAGTAGAAGGGATGTGTTGGGGGGGGGGGGGGGGGGGGGGGGGGGTTGTTATATTAAACGTGAAGGACCAATTTATGCGTGCAATTTATATTCTGGTTTTCATTTGCAGATCTCAGGATTGTACAATTAAAATGTGGGAAACTACACAAGGGAAGCTAATACGGGAACTTAAGGTATTCTCATAAAATATTCAACAATCTTACCTCTGAACCCTTTTCCTAATTTTGAAAGCGCGTCTCTCTACATTCAGTACTTGTTGATCTGAACTCTCATATTACTACTAGCCTCTTTGACAGATATTTTATGTAATTTGTTGTGAACAGCATCCTCATTCTGATTCTTATGTTGCACTTGGTAAAAGCATGAGTAAAATTATGTCATATCATATCTTTTCTTATGGTGACTTACTGAGTTGTTGCTGTACTCTTAAAATTAAATTTTGTGCTCCACGAGAAGATTGTTCCAAAAGTTTACTATGTTCAGTCCTAGAAGTGTATGTCAAACCATCTTCCAGTGTTCTGTTAAAATGCTTCCTTCATAAATGTTATGTTATATTATTTTCTCAATGCGAGGCCAGGGCCCTCTGCATACTCTTTGTTGCTTTAACTTTCTTTCCCATTCTCTCAATTTTCTTGTATTCTCTCTCTCAGTTTTTTCATTCTTCATATTATGTAGGGACATGGGCATTGGGTGAATTCGTTGGCACTGAGTACTGAATATGTCCTCCGAACTGGTGCCTTTGATCACACTGGCAAACAAAAGTATTCATCTCCAGAGGAAATGAAGAAGGTGATTAGTTGGTTTTCGACATTTATGTGCCAACAAAGTGATATCATGACTTATTTTCCTTTCTTGTTAAATGCTTGGATATTATGCGTCTTTTTGTCAATAGATGCTGAGGCATGTCAATTTTATTGTACTGATATCACTTTGAAAATTAATGCCCCAAAGTCAAATATAATTTTTTTTTTCTTAATGTACATGTATGCTTTGCACTTTTGACTGCATATGTTATTTCAGCCATTTTAAGCCCTACTCTTGTTCTAACAGGTGGCTTTAGAAAGGTACAATAAGACGAAGGGCGGTGCCCCTGAAAGGTTGGTCTCAGGTTCAGATGATTTTACCATGTTCCTATGGGAACCCACTGTCAGCAAACAACCCAAAACTCGTATGACTGGTCATCAACAGGTACAGTTTCTGCTTTCCACGTCGCTTGTTGTTTTTGTTGCAATGCATAATCACCGTTAGCTCTGTACCTGGACAGAACCAAACTTTCTTCAAATGTTTCCGAATGCACTTATTGAGCCCTTTGGCTTCCAAACATATTACACTTAGTTGATCAGGCAGACACGCAGACACAAGAGAAGAAAAAAAGAACTTAGTCAAGGACTCAAGTGGATTCTCCTCTCAAGAACAATAACAATCATGTCTGTTTACCCTAGTTTCCCAATCCCATTTTTTCTTCTCCCAAACAAAATGGGACGGAAAATTAAATATATCTGATTTTTCTCTCCCAATCACTAAACAAATATTGGCTTAGCCCAATTTACCCCCCAATCACCTTCTCCCAGTTACCATCTCTTAGTCACTCAGAATCACTAACAAAACATCCCCTAAATGATCAGAGCAAAAAATCCGTTAGATGCTGATCCTCATGTTTTGTTTAACCACGATTTTCACGTACTAGTATGTCATTAATTGAACCTTTGAACATTCGTCGCTGTGGGTTCCAGGGGTGGTGATTGTGAACCATTCTTTCAATTTAATTTCCCGAGCACTACCTCCTCTCCCTATAGAAGTTATTAAACATACTTATTTGACATTTTGGTGATAAGAAATTCGAATAAAAATCTTTCTTGCCCAATTCCTCATTTCAGAATTTATTCTTCTGTAGCTTGTGAATCATGTTTACTTTTCTCCTGATGGCCTATGGATTGCAAGTGCCTCGTTTGACAAATCAGTAAAATTATGGAATGGAATCACTGGGAAATTTGTGGCTGCCTTCCGTGGTCATGTTGGGCCCGTCTATCAAATAAGGTTCGGACTTTTCTGTTAATACTTTTATCCGTTTAGAGACTGTAGTTCTAATCAGCATGTCTTACTACAGCTGGTCGGCAGACAGTAGGCTGCTTCTCAGCGGAAGCAAAGACTCAACATTAAAGGTAAATCTTCTTTTTTGATAAACGAATCATCTCAAATAAATTTTCCTGGTTTACTGTTCTGTAAGAGTCTTAACTCTGGTCCACCAAAACAGAACAGATACACAAGTTGAATAAATTTAATCCCTGGTGCCTTCTCTTATGTTGAAATTACAATCTAAATTTTCTTCTGCTTAGTGCTTTCAGATTTTCTTTTTTCTTTGGATTTGATATTAAAAGAGGACCTGCGTTATGAAGGTTATATTACTGACAGGCCAATTGTGCTGATTTTTGGGTGGGGGTTTGATTATTCAGGTTTGGGATATCCGGACACAGAAGTTGAAACAAGATCTTCCTGGGCACGAAGATGAAGTAAGGCCTTCTATTCCCTATCACAATAAGAGAGGGGGACATTTTTCTCTCTCTCTCTACACACACACACACACACATTTTTCATGTTTAATTATATTCCTAAACCTCTTGGGAAGAGTTGTATGGGAATTGGGAAGAATAACGGTCTTTGGTATTCAGGTATTTGCAGTTGACTGGAGTCCAGATGGTGAGAAAGTAGCATCTGGGGGCAAGGATAAAGTTTTGAAGTTGTGGATGGGCTAGACATTTTCAGTTTATGGAAGAATTGGCTCAGATTATAGACTCATATAAATATGTTTTACACAGTTTGGACGGGGTCCAAAAAGACAAAAGTACCCGTAAAATCGAAGGGATTGATTATATTCCTTGGATTCAGGTAATTACTGCTCTGCTCCGCCAAATTCCTTTCACTCGAGTATGGTGACAAGTCATTTATAGGAGGATCTGGTGGGTGGTGCTTTTGCTACATCTATTACAGATTATACAGTCCTCCCTATTGCATTTCCCTTTTTCTTGTACTTGTGTAAAGGAGCACCTCTTCTTTGAGTTTTCTTCTTTTTTTGTTTTTGTTTTTGTTTTTTATATTTATTTTCTATATTTGGGTAATGAAACGGAGCAATCTCGGTTTAATACAGCATAGCATACTCAAGATAAATGTTTATTGCTATTGTGTTATGCTAATCAGTCTTCTGTACCATAATCTGAGTTTTTTTCATTTATCAATGCGTAAACGATGAGTTGTGAGTCTTGTTACACTCACAGCAAAATTTTCATTGTCGTGAATTTTGTTACGATTCTGTTGTTGCCCGATATTTGTCAGCTTGGATAAGTACATATTTGTCAGCTTAGATAACATAATATCCGTACAAAATCCAGACAATCAAACTTACTTTCCCTGGAAATGAGATTATAAACTTTGACGAAAAAAAGCGTTATAAGCTTACTTTCACATAAGCTTCTACAGAACGAAAACGAAATAAGCTATATACTGGGGCTGAACCGAAGAATATCGATAAATAGGACTTGAGATGAAATAATTCAGACACATGAAAGTATAATTCTAAAATTGAAAATTTCTATTACCAAGGATGCTGGTACAATGTAACTAACCTCCAAAGAACATCACATACAGTTCTTCAACGAATCACCGGCACCTTGGAAAAAGCAACACGAGAGAGCAAAATCGGCAATAAAAATCCCGACAAGAGACACAACCACAGCCGAAGTAGTCGATTCACCGACCCCTTTCGCACCCCCCAAAGTCGTCACCCCCCAAGCACAGCTCACAACAGATATTATAGCCCCAAACACACCCGACTTTATCATGGCGCTGATTATATCCCACGAATTCAGAGCTCTCCGAGCAGAATCCAATATTATATTAATGCTAATCCCATAAACACTGTCTGAAAGCAAAGCACTAGAAGCCAACCCAACCGTAAAACACATCAACGTCAAAAACGGGAGCGCAATGCACGAAGCAATCACCCTCGGTGTGATTAAATAATCCACCGGATCAGTTCCGAGTACCCTCAAAGTGTCGGTTTGTTCCGACACTTGCATTGTGCCTAGCTCGGCTGCAAAGGCACTCCCGAGGCGGCCCGCAACTACAATCGATGTCACAACGGGGCTTAGTTCTCTTGCAAAGGCGAGGGCGAGGACCCCACCTACTGATCTGTTGAGGCCTAATCTCGTAAATTCCCTCACGAATTGGATCGTGAATGCCATGCCTACGAAAGCTGATGTTAAGAGACAAACGCCGAGCGATTTGGGGCCCACCCTCTTGAGCTGCTGGAGGGTGTTTTTCCAGTGGATTTTGCCCTTGATTGTTCGGATAATTACCTGCCCTGCCAGGATAAGGACGGATAGTCCTCTCCATAGGTACCTTGGAGGTGACCAGTTAGTTAGGAATGTGTTCGGTTCGTAATTTACGACGTAGGGTTTTTCACTTGCTTCTTCTTCTTCAGAGACGGAGGCACTCAAATGGCCGTCGTATGTGTTCACTACAAAACGGTTGTTTTCTCGAATGGGAGAGATAAGTTTGTCGATCTTCTTTGGAAGGTGGTGCTTGAAGTGGAAATTTGTAAATTTTGCAGCGGAATTGAAATTAGTAGAGCTACCTCTGCATACAAGAATGTGAGTTAGATAACATCCATATAAACACGTTCGGTCGATGTTTAAAAGAAAATAAGGGAAATAGACCTGTGATAAATGTGAATGACGGGACGAATGTGCCCAGCAGCTAGCATGTTAAGACGTAGAGGAAGATGCGGTCCTCCGTTTTTTGCTTCGAAATGAAAGAGCTGTCAAATGCCTTCGACTGTATATTTCATCAAAAGACAATTCCCGAAGCCTGTAAAAACATACACGGACAATTCACGATTAGCCGAAGTTACAGTAATGTCAGATAAACTAACTTAGATAATACGACAGCAATTCAAGACTAAACCACTATACGAATCCCGCATTTCTTCTTGTAAATAAACTCTTTGAGTAATGACAGCATTAAAAAAAACTATTTGATTGACATTACTAACCGAAACCGAAACCGAAACCGAAACCGAGTACTACTTAAGCAAACATCAAAACTTCTATGCATCTTGATTTTTTTTTGTACTAATTACAAAACTAATGCTTTTTGGCAGCTACAGGATTAGTAAGGGCTTACTGCCTAATTCCTAAATCTCATTGTCCGAGCTAATATCACCAGAAATGGTAACGAATAAAGAGCAATCAAATAACCCTAGATTCATCAGTAAGCTGGAAACACAGACAAAACAGTTCGAAAAACAAAAATTAACATAGTATCAGAAACAAAGAAATCGGCCATCAATTTCATAAGGGAAAAAAGACAAACCTGTGACAGAGAAATGAAGCATGTGAATTTCCAGTAAGAAGACGAACAGAAGAATGAAGAAACAAGATAGCATAAAATATCCAGAAATCGACCAAAAGTAGAGCAGATTCAAGTTGAAGAAGAAGAAGAAATCTGGGTTTTTTTTTTTTATTAACGAATTTTATCTAATAAAATAAATAAATAAATAATGTTGGCCTGATTTTATTTAATGGGCCATTTTCTAAGTTATGGGCCACTTACAAAATGGGCTAATCTTCAAGCACTATTCTATAGTCAATTGCTTATAGTTTTATAGGGCTGGCTATGAAATAAATTTAGTTTCAATATTTTTTTATATTTTTTTAATTATAATTATTATTATTGAGAAAATACTAGTATACTACTCCTATTCTTTAGCCATATATTTTTCCTTTTATCTTGAACTAATTATGGACTGATTATCATGTCAATATATTTCAAATTCAAATACAATATAAATGATGTATATAATAATATAATGCATCCATTTAAATTACTTAAGTACACATCGGATTAATAATTTTTATTTATTTAAATTATAATTTATAATTCAAGAAAGTTAGAAAGATGTAGAGAGAGAAGAGAGAGAGAGAGACACATTCTCCGTCCTCACGTCTCCTTTCTCTACAATAAAATAATAAAGAAAAATATAATAAAAAATAAAAAATAAAAAACAGGGAAAAAATAAAAATTGATAATAAGCAAACAACAAACGGAAGGGACTAGGGAAAACTTAAGAACAAATAAAAAGGGAATAAATAAATTTTAACAGCGTATCAATATTCTGCTCCACGCAATCAGAAACCCTCTCTCCGTCAATCGGTTCATCGTCCACGTTTCGACTTTCTTCCAAGAACAATCCTTTGTTTATTTGATTGATAAAATTATTTTTTTATAGTTGAATATATCCGATTCTCTTTTGTTTTTGCTTGAATTTTTCGTCAAAAAAAAAAAAAAAAAGTGAAAATTCCAACTCTTTTGGATTCTGATTTAATTGCGGCGGCGGTGTTTGGCTTCATCGGAGGTAAAATTTATTCTTTTTGATGTTCTTAGTTTACTTAGTTATTTTATCTGGCTTTTTTCAAGAATATTGGGTGATTGTTTTCTAACTTGTTGATTATGGTTGTGCTTCTTTACTTTATTGATTTTAATTTTTGGGTATATGCTTAGTGTGGTTGATTATGATAGATTTGGGTTGTGGGTTTCTACAGAATTTAAGGTATTTTAGCTACCGTTTTAATTTGAGGAAACGAGACGAGGTTTTTCGATACTGCTACGTTGTTGCCAACTAAAGATTGGATTTTTATGCTTCTGGCAGCTGAGGGATGTGTTTTTGTTTATTTTTTTCTTAGAATTAGATGTATTTTGATTAAATTTCTCGAAATAATTATTGAGATGAGTTTATTGAAGTCTTTGGGTGAGCCCTTAAGGCTATTTGTTTTTTCTAATTTCAGATGATCAATGCCCTGTTGTTGATTGGGTTAGGGTTTCATCAGATATTATGGTATTAAACGACAAGTTTAACTAGCTGAAATATAGCTCAATTTGGTTTTTAATCTCAATGTCTTTAGTTGTTAATTTCTCTTTTGCCACTGTCTTTGCCTTGATTATAAATCTTTTGTCAGTTGATCTGACTTTGAGTTAAGTTGAAAAGATTTTTTTCAGCTGATAGTTGTATAGATGCTCAGAGTGAATATGGAGATACATAATTGACAGAGATTCTATTTGGTCTGGCAAAATATGTTGTTCATAGCGTAAAATTCATTTCAGTAGTCTTAGTGGAAAAGTTTTTATCTACTGTTTTTGTTATGTGTTCACACCTAAAACATTCGTTACATCCGCATTTGGAGAGTGTAAACTTTGTTTGAAGTACTTTGTTCTTACATATTGTTGATCGAATTGTTTGACTAAAATAATGTAACACGGCTTTTAGTTTCTTTTGATGTACGTATGTCATAATTATCTTCGATTGTTACATTTCAGGACCAAAGAAGAATCTCCCTTCTTTTTATTCGGATCTCCTACTTCCTTTCGTAGCAGTCAATCAAATTTTCATAGTTTTGCTGAAAGTTAACTAAGGTAGTTTTAATTTTTCAAGGTTCCATTATCTGTTAACTAAGGTAGTATATATATTGTAGCTACATTCTTGATTAGCCAATACTTAGTGCTGTTTCATTTGATCTGATTATATGCCCGAATAATTCACAAGTGCTTCACCACTTTATTAGTAAACTTTAATCTGATTCTGTTTTGCATTATTCAGCATGATCCTCTGATTAATTCTCCTGGGGAATGGACTGGCTTTTTTCGCCTGCTGTCATTGTTTATGAGTGATGTTCAGTGGGCAAAAAGGCATTCATGCACTTAATGTACTTAAGTGGAACTGGCGTAGTACTTCATCTCTAACTACTGGTCTGCTTAATGATAATTTCAATCAAGAAATCGAGCTTTCCGATTATCACAAAGCACCGAGTCCAGGCAGTGAAAGCCCGTCTGGGCTTCTTGATGGGGAGACTTTGAATGGCGAACAAATCGAAGATTTGGATCTCTTCTTTGAGAGGATTTACAATTATTACTGCGAGAAAGGCCTCTGGTGCATTATTATCAAGTGGATATTCGAGCTTCTGAGCTTGGCTTTTACCATTTGTTTTTCGGGTTTTTTTTTGCTGTACGTTGATTGGAATGGCCTACGCAATGCAAAATGTGGGATGGATGCAGTGGAATCTGGAATCAAACCTTGCGATTTGTCTAAAGAAGCTTTGCACGAGCATCCATTGACACCTTTTACTCTTGCAAAGGCTATAATTATAGGATATTTGGGAATATTCTCCATCTACTGGATTTTCTGTTTTTTGAGGTTCTTTGCACAATTGAAGGAGACTCTTAAGATCCGTCAGTTTTACTACAACAGGTATGACTTTATACGACAGAAAGTTGTGATTTTGGTGAGTAATTTGGTGTGATTAAATCTATTGAAATATGTTTTCTTTATGCAGTCTGCGTGTGACGGACAATGAAATACAGACGACTCCATGGTCGTTGATTCTTGAAAAAGTTGTTCGAGTGCAGCGTTCGCAGCAGCTATGTGTGGTGAAGGATCTTTCGATTCACGATGTGATGATGAGATTGATGCGCAAGGAGAATTACTTGATTGGGATGCTCAACAAAGGAGTGCTCGCCTTCCCTATATCTCGGTGGGTCCCAGGTGCCGGTACAGCTGTCAATGTCGGTCAAAACGGCGGTCAACATCGTCTCGTACTGCCAAAGACCCTTGAGTGGACCTTGAACTGGTGCATACTGCAGAGCATGTTTGACCGGTAAGTTTTACGTACTCCCTCACTGCAAAATAACATTCTGACAGGCAAATGTAATTTATCTGCTTTTGTTTCTGTACAGAAACTTTCGCATAAGAAGGGATTTTGTTTCTGATCCGCAAACATTGACGAAGAGGCTTATGATAGTGGGGTTTGCCCTGCTTCTTCTCTCTCCGTTTCTTGTTATTTTCATGCTGGCATTTCTTTTCTTGAGGCACGCCGAACAATTCTATAATCACCCTAGTACAGCTTCGTCTCGTAGATGGTCAAATCTGTCCAAGTGGATGTTTAGGGAATTCAACGAGGTATTTTCTTGAATTTTAATCTCGTATTTGATCACTAAATCAGCTGGTTTCAATCGTCTACTTGTGTTCATTTCCGCAGGTTGACCATTTGTTCAAGCATAGGATCAATAGCAGTTTACTACATGCATCTGACTATTTGAAACAGTTCCCTTCGCCTATATTGGCTATCGTTGCGAAATTCATCTCGTTTGTTTCCGGTGGATTTGCCGCCGTGCTTATAATAATTGCTTTCCTAGAGGAATCTCTGCTCGAAGGCCATGTAAATTCAAGAACCTATCTTTTTTAAATTCAAGTACCAATCTTTTTTTCTTACATGCTTCCGTTTTTTTAATAACGTTGCAGATATTTGGTCGGAATTTATTCTGGTACGCGGCAGTTTTCGGAACAATAACAGCTATTAGCAGGGCTGCAATGATGGAGGAGCTTCTTGTACTTGATCCACAGGGGACGATGTCATTGGTTGTCCAACATACTCATTATATGCCTAAAAGATGGCGCGGTAAAGAGAATGTCGATACTGTCCGTCTCGAGTTCGAAACTCTTTTTCAGGTATCCATTGTCTCATATATATATATATATATGATACAATCTTCATTTAGTGCAATCATGTTTTTTTTTTTTTAAATTTTATTGACTGTCTAAGCTGACACATACGATTTTCGCGGTGCAGTACACAGGAATGATGCTATTGGAGGAGATGGCCTCGATCTTTCTCACACCGTACTTGCTTATATTTGTTGTTCCTCAGGTTTTTATTTTTCGTAAAGACAATTTTTTTTCATGATAAGAGAGTTACTTTATTTTTTTTAATACGATATTTTTTATGTTGCAGCGGGTGGGCGACATCTTACAGTTCATTAAGGATTTCACCGTTGATGTTGAAGGTGTAGGCCATGTTTGTAGGTACATTACAGGCACTTGTCTTCTCTTCATTTTACCTGTCTGAAAATTAGCCTGCGAAAACTCATCAATGCGTATTGTTTTATTATTCATTATTCATCGCAGTTTTAGTCTCTTCGATTTTAGAAGTCACGGAAACAGAAAGTACGCGTCACCGTTTAATTCAACTAGTGACCATAGAAGCTCGCAGGGGAAAATGGAGAAGTCGTTCTTGAGGTACATTTTTTTTTGTAATAAAAAAATAATAAATTCCCGGTTACATGTTCTTGTTTTTATCTTGAATCTTTCTCGAAATAAAATGCAGCTTTCAAATCGCCTATCCTTCGTGGGAACCTAATTCCGAGGGGAAGCAATTCCTCGCAACATTGAAAACATTTAGAGATCAAAAATTGCAGCAAGGTCACGGAAGAACATCTTCAAATATGTCGTCTGGTAATAATCCAAATTTCCGAGGGTTTGGTTTGAACGATCGAAACAACAGCTTTTTCTCAAGGGAAATGCCTTTCACAAATATCGGAAACTTCAACCAGTTAGAATCGATGTGGCTGATAGACGGCGAACAAAAGAATTTCCCGTACATTTTAGATTGGTATTACACCTCACAGAATCACGACAGAGACGATAGTCTACGAGATACGCCACCGAGGCGCGACGAAAATATTCACCCGCAAGATTTGTGGGTCCCGCCCGATTTAACAAGAAACAACCCGGAATACGACGAGAACTGGGGCGGCATTGACAATAATTTAGGTTACGATCTAGAAGGTTCTAGATCAGCTCCTCTTTTCCAAGAAAGCGTCTTGCTACAGCAGCGTAACGAATCGGACGATTCCAGAGATGCCCCCGCCAAGAGCCTCTGGTGGGCCCGACAAAAAACGCAAAATGAAGGCGAAACGAGTTTTATCGAGCCCCCGAATTTCTACGGTGCCGAAAATACTTTTCGGGGTGGTTACGAAAATTTGTCGGAGAGAAGTGAAGAGGAAGAAGAAGAAGAGGAGCAGCTGGACTTGAGAAATTCGAGGGGTTTGTCGAGGACTTTCTACATGGATGACGTGGACGGCGGAGATTTCAATCTTCCGTTTGTTGATATTTACGGGGCCCACGAGGAGAATGCCAACGAGGGTGAAAACGACGATCCGTTGAATATTGTCTGATTATTATTGTTATTTGTTATTGTCTTGCTTTTCTTAGACAACTGAAGATGTATAAGGGCTTTCCTTTCATGGTTTATTATTATTATTTTCTAATCTATTTTCCATGGGAGACGAATTTCGGAGCTCTGTATTCTTTCTTGTATATAATTTTGTACATAATTCGAATTATGGACCTTTTCATCTCGTTCCGATGGATGCTAACGACATCGTTTAAGTCACAAATTGTCGTAGGGATTTGATTCTTATCGTTTATTATTTATGTGGATATACTAGTTGTTTTTCCCTACTTGTATGTGAGAGAAGACTAATGAACTAATTTATGAAAATAACTATAAAGTTATTTCTAATTTTTTATTTTAATTGACCTATTTTCCCCCCTTTTTCTTTAGATTTTTGTAATTTCCCATATAAATTGATATAAATTAGGGTAAATTACGAAAATCCCTTGACCTTAGGCTAAATAACGAAAAATATCCCCATCTATCCGTAGTAACCAAAACCCTCATCTGATTAACTGTTGGTCGAGTTTTTTAGCTGAAATGTGTACGGCGGAAACAAACCTCAGGGGTTTTTGGTAATTACGAATAGGTAGGGGTGTTTTTCATTATTTAGCCTAAGTTAAGGGGGATTTGGGTAATTACGAATAGGTAGGGGCGTTTTTCATTATTTATCCTAAGTTCAGGGGTTTTTTCATAATTTAGCCTAAAAATTATTTTGGTGATAAAATATAATAAAAAAATAATAAATATATTTACATATTTCCAGGGTTTTTCGAAGGGTTTAACAATTGACTCTGCAACTACGAACAGTGAAACAACATACCACCGTTTCTTCTTCTTCACAGATCGCTCGCCATGAGAAAAGCTTTCTCCAAACTTCATTTTTACTTTCAAAAGCCACACACTAGAACCCCACTTCCTCTTCTCTCCAGAGGCTTCGCCGCCGCAGTTGATCGCACTTCCACCCGCACACCAAAACCCAAACCCCATGTCGAATCTCGCTCCGGCACTCGGTCTTTACTCAAATTCCATCGGATTCAGACCAGCCCATCTCATAATTTCAGCACCCTCGTCGACCCAATTGCTCAAATTTCTTCGCAGATGCCATCAAGGCAGAGAAAACTCAAGGAAATATCAGATCTCGAGGAGAGCTTCGAGTCGGCGAATTCCATCGAAGAAATGCTCGATGCTTTCAAAGAAATGGAGAATTGCTACGAGGAGAAGGATTTAGGTATGGCCTGCTTGAAAATCGGCCTCAAACTCGATCAAGAAGGCGAACACCCTCAAAAGGCTCTGTCTTTCGCCGAAAGGGCTTTGCGAATTTTCGACGAAAACGATAATTCTAGTAGTGTTGTAGGTACTAGGTTGTCTTTGCCTCTTGCTATGACTCTGCAGCTGTTAGGTTCTTGTAGTTTTAGTCTGAAAAGGTTTAATGACAGTTTGGGGTATTTGAATAGGGCCAATAGGGTGTTGAGTAAGTTCGAGGGGGAGGGTTCGCGTAACGACAATGATCGAGTTTTGCCGGTTTTACACGCGGTCCAGTTCGAACTGTTTAATGTTAAGACAGCTATGGGTAGGAGAGAGGAGGCTCTTGTTCATCTTAGAAAAGCTTTGGAAATCAAGGAGAAGACTTTGGAGGAAGATAGTAACGAGCTCGGTAAAGCCAATCGAGATGTGGCAGAGGCCTACGTTGCCGTTTTGAACTTCAAAGAAGCGCTGCCGTTTTGTTCAAAGGCATTGGATATACACATGTCGTACTTGGGTCATAACTCGGTGGAGGTTGCGTACGATAGGAGGCTTCTTGGAGTTATCTACACTGGGTTAGACGAGCACGAAAAAGCTTTGGAGCAGAATCAGCTGTCGAGGAAGGTCTTGAAGAAATGGGGTCGTAGTTCCGATTTGCTCCGTGCAGAGATCGACGCTGCGAATATGCAGATCTCGTTGGGTAAGTACGAGGATGCTATCGACACTTTGAAGGGCGTCGTGCAGCAGACCGAGAAGGATAGCGAGGATCGAGCTATGGTGTTTAGTTCAATGGCCAAAGCTTTGTGCAACCAGGATAAGTTCGAGGATGCAAAGAAGTGTTTGGAAGTTGCATGCGGAATTCTAGACAAGAAAGAGAGAAGTTCGCCTCTTGCTGTGGTGGAATCGTTTATGGAAATCTCGATGCAATACGAGGCGATGAACGAATTCGAAACTGCAATATTGTTGCTAAAGAGATCGTTGGCAATGTTAGAGAAGCTGCCTCAAGAGCAGCATTCTGTAGGAAGTGTTTCTGCAAGGATTGGTTGGCTGCTTTTATTAACAGGGAAGGTGGAACAAGCGATCCCGTATTTGGAAGACGCTGCAGAGAGGTTGAAAGAGAGTTTCGGCTCGAAGCATTATGGGGTAGGTTATGTTTATAATAACTTGGGGGCGGCTTATTTGGAATTAGATAGACCGCAATCAGCTGCTCAGGTTTTTGCGTACGCGAAAGATATTATGGATGTGTCCCTCGGTCCTCATCATACGGATTCGATTGAAGCGTGTCAGAATCTATCGAAAGCGTACGCAGCTATGGGAAGGTAAAAAGTTGCTAAAAAGTCGTTTCTTTGATTCTGAATCTAGTTTGTTTCTTGCTTTTACTGATTTAATTTTTTATTTTTACATAATGTCATTTGTAACCAATTTCTTTCGATTTAGCAGCTATCCACTAGCAATAAACTTCCAGGAGAAAGTAGTCGAGAGTTTGGAGGGACACGGAGCAAGCGCAGAAGATGAACTGAAAGAAGCGGTTAAAATAATGGAGCAGTTAAAGGAGAAAGCTAGTATTCAAGTCTCTGAAGCTCTTTTGAGTTCCATGCCTTTTCCCGACAACGACGATGAACCGTTCTCTTCCGATAATTCACAGCCTCGTATTTCCTCTTCGAAAAGGTAACACGACGACGGACCCCCAATATTTTATTATACGACGAACAGCAACGAGGACTTCTGATCTGGCACCCCCGTTTTCTTGATTATTGATTTACTCTTTGTTTTGGTTAAATCTTGATTTCGCATAATAATAATAATGTATTCTTGCATTGTATATGGTGCTTTCTAAGATTTATGTATGTTAATGTACAATGGTGAGATCATAATGTATGTCTGAATATATATTATGATCTCATATCAATGGTCAAAGGGGGGAATTGGTTGTCTGTGCTAAACCTTGTGAAGCATTTATTAAGCATGTGCAAAATATATTGCAGATTTTTAATGGCTTAGATGAGGAATTTTTTTATAATATATTTACTGTTTTTTTTTTTAAACTAATATATATTTTTTAAATATTTGTTTCTCAGCATTAGTGTAGGGATGTTGGCTAATAGTATATGGAGCATGTGAAATGTTGATTAATTTGGAGAGAAATGTGTACTTTCTTTTAGAAGTTTGAATCTGAAGCTTTAAATGCTATTCTGCATGTTACATATATTTATATATATTTTTTTAAAATTTTCACACTTGACTTATAAGGAAGTCAACACAAAGAAATAGAGATGGAAACACTCCACGTTTGTTTCATACTATATACTCAGTGAACGTGTATAGATCCGTACATATTTTGCACACATCCACATGTATGCGTGTGATTGTGTGTAAATGAAAGACGAAACGAGTTTTTTTTTTACGTACAAGATCAACACTCGAATTGGCACATTTTGTGCCTCTCCAATTACTAATGAGATGAAACATAATCATTATCGTTCATTCATGAAGAATTATACGACTCCTTTTCGTCCCCTGTGTAACGTTCTTGTTCTTACAATCAAATGCACCTTTTAATACTGCAATCTTAATTCCTTCAATCCTACTCTAAACACAAAAAATAGACACACAAAAAAATGGAAAAAGAACCCTGTTTTTTTTTTTTTTTTTTTTTTTTTGCAGTGTGCTAAAACTCGAAGGGTAGAACAGACTTTCTCGAAGAACCTCGTCCATGTCCGAACGAGAAAATCGACCTCCTGCTTCTGCTACCACTGCTCTCGTCATAGTTCCTCACCTCACTGAGCTGCCTATTCTGCCTTAAAATCTCTTGTACCGACAAATAAACATGTCTATCCGCAGCAGAATCCATCGAAAAAGACCTTCTAATTGGCTGCACACCGCAAAACTGCTCGTCTTTCTCTCTAACAACGTTAATCCCTTCATCTCCCATAATCGAAACATGATGGGATTTTCTAGGTCTAGACCTCTTCTGCTCGAAAAACTTCCTCCACGAATTGCTTCTCGACTGCACCAAGAATCCACCCGAATCGTCATCGTCATCTTCTTCTCCAGTTAGCTGAATCTCCACAAAATCTTCGTCACTTGCAAAAATCGGATCTTGAGGCGAAGAATTCGGGGCAACGATTCTGTCGAAACGAAACCGGTTCCTGCCGGAAATAGTTGACCGGCATAGAGGGCAGTTGGAGTTCGTTTGGAGCCAGATATCGATGCAGTCTAAATGGAAAGCATGTCCACATTTAGGGAGAATCCTTAACATATCTTTGTCTTGAAATTCGTTAAGACAAACGACACATTTGGACAAGGTTGTGGTTGTGCTTCTGCTGCTGCTTTCTCCGAGATGCTTATTGGTGTATTGGAAAGTGGGGATTTGCCGGATGAGGAGTTCGTTGAGGCCACGGGTTTGCCAGGTGGCAGGGGAGTAGGACGATGCGAAAGGGTCGTCGTTCAGTTGCGATTGTTGTCTGGTGGTGGAGAAACAGCGCGTCAAAGGGTCGATGAGTTGCCATCTGAAGCAGCACTTTGTGACGAAGATGTAGTAGCTGATTAGTAGGAAAGCTGTGGCGGCGATGCCTAGTATGGCGACCGCTATTATCGGGACTCCGCTGTTGTTGTTGTTGTTGTGTGAAAAGGGTGGTGGTGGTTGGGTGGTTATGGGAAGAGAGTGGGAATATTCCGGTGGGAAAGTGAAGGTTTGGGAGGCAGCCATTTTATGGAGAAGGTTTCAAGAAATTAATACACTCTACTGTGTTTGAATGATGATGATGATGATGTTAGGTATAAGCAAGAATAAGATCAAGAGAGAGAGAGAGAGAGAGAGAGAGAGAGAGAGAGAGAGAGAGTATGGGGAAATGAAAAGTCAAAGGTTGTAAAACATGTGCATGAAGATGCTGAGACATGGACATGGGAGTTGGGGAGGAGGAACCCAAGTTGACCGTCAACGCATAGATAGAGAAGGGTTCTCATGGGACATGCTTCAATTTATTTATATTTGAAATATCTAAACTGCCCTTTCTGATTTTTTTCATTTGACAAAAAGTCAAAGTTTCTAATTTCTCTCTCTAGTACTGAATACTGAAATACTGATGATATATTTTCAGTTAAAAGACAGAAAGTCAACGAAACGAGCATCTATGCATTATCAAGTGTGTGTATGCATTAGTAACATTTTCTATGGCACGGAAAGATTAGCTGCACTGCACTCATTATATATTTCTCAATTTAATATACATTACATGCTTATTATTATTATTATTATTATTATTATAATAGAAAAATAAATTTAATGTTGTATAATATATATAGGAATGAAAATATAATCAATTAGCACCGGCCAAGCTGACCGATATATATATAACACCGGCGTGGGTGACGTCATCCACCACCACTATTTCTTTTATGCTTTTGCACGTTTGGAAGTTGGTAACAGGTGCAATATAACTATATATATTTCATCAATTAGTGTGTGTATGTATTTTTTTTTACTTCGTAATTAATATTAGTGGCGGCGGAGCAAGTATAGGGTCAGGTAGGGGGTCATAGCCCCTCCACTAATTTTTCATTATGAAAAAACTAGTTCAATTTATGTGTACTTGACGAGAGAAGCTTATCCACATTATTCATGTATATATTTAAATGTCCAAATTCGGTAGAATTTAGCCTTCAACAAATTTGACTTTATTTAATTTAATTTTGGTAATTATTATTTTGGAGCTAACGTAACAACCACCACCAAATTATATATGATCAGGGGAAGTGCATTTGCACCTTAATTAGGACATCCTTATATATATATATTTAGTTGTTGCTACACAATATTTTACTACATCATACATTATCCCCTCATCAATTTATTATTATTCTATTATTCTATTTCTGTTGCAAGAAAATTAATTGTTCTACTTTTCCCTCTCTTCTATCATTTTACCAGTAACCAACTTACCAACTCAAATTATTCATTCAGTTAACATATATTAACAAAATAAAAAATAAAAAAATAAATGTGCATTCACAACACTCTGCATTATGCCCATTTCTTGATTTTTATTTTTTATTTTTTATTTTTATTTTTATTTTTTTAACGGTAGCTTGTTGAGCATGATTTCCGATTACGACCTCCTCAAACTCCCACAAACATAGCTGATAAAGACATCTTCCTAAACAATAATGCATCATTCAATTATCACATATATATATATATATATATATACACAACAATCAGCATCATCAATATATTAGAAGTACATCATCCCTTTCAGAACTAATAATCATAAAAAATGTCATTGAATGGCGGTGACGTCCTCACCACCCTCACTTTTGGGAAAAAAAAAAAGATAATTCATTTATTTTTTGCAAGGGCTCTTTTATTGGAAAAATTGCACTTTTGCCCCTTATATATTTTAAGAAATTTCTTGTGAACCCTTTTTTGGTTTTTACACTCCTACAAGTATACTTTCCTTATAAAAATATGTCTTAAAAAAATATGCGTCGCAACAAAGCACTGATTTTATCATATTTTTACTAGATGATTGACTGACTTCAATTTACAGAAGTGTCAAAATGTGAACATGCCATGGATTGTAATGCAATTTGCAAAAAGTTTTGAGGATAATTTCGTGTAAAATACACTAATATAGTTGCATTTCTACAAATATACGTAATCACATGGGGGCCATGGGGCAAATACAGAAAAAATAAAAATAAAATAAAAAAAAGCATAGAAATTTTCTCCATGTGGGACCCTTATTTTCCCTAATAAGATTTTGTAGCTAGCAAACCATAATTAATAATTCAAAGTTGCCAAAATCTTGTTATTAGAATAAGCTTTTTACAAGGTAAGATAATCACAATTGTGTTTCTTTGAATAAAATAAAGAAATCCTATATATATAATTGGATATATATTATGTTATACTTATAATACATATAAATATCAACCAAAAGTCAAGATTATTGCAAGAAATCATTAAATTCCAAGGCAATAATAATGGAGATTAATGATGATGATCATGTGTCAAGAAGGTGGTTTAATGTTGAATCTGTGCCAAAGAGTCATGTTTTTTCCGATGAAGATAGACCTGGGAATCAACAAATCCCTCTCTGTAACACTATCCCAATCATTGATCTTGAAAACAATTCATCCAACTTATCTGAAACATTCATTCAAGCTAGCCAAGAATATGGCTTTTTCCAGGTAATATAATTATATATACATACATATATATTAAAGTTATAATTAAGGTTTGTAATAAATGTTAATATTAATTAATTAAACAGGTGATTAATCATGGGGTTTCTGAGGATGTAATAAGTGAAGCAATGAAAGTAATGGAGGAGATATTCAACATGCCTATGGAGGAAATCAAGAAAGAGGTGGCTAATAATTCAAGTGGTTGGGTTTATATGGGAAGTACAAGTTTTGCAGCCAAAGGTGCTCATTTGTGGAGAGACAATCTTAAGCATCCATGCCACCCTCTTGACGAATGCATGCATCGTTGGCCCCGAAACCCGCCCCGCTATAGGTATATATATTCATTCATTCATACACATTTTCAATTATCGGATCGGAAGAATCATATTCAATCGAACGTGTATATTGATTTTTTTGGAATTTTCAACGTATCGCGATTCGACAAAGGGCAAAATGGTAATTTGACAACAATTCTTCAGACGGCTGTCGAGTTTGGATTCAAGACAGTTACTATTAGTTGAAGCAAAATCACCAATAATTTTTAGCATTATGAGTTATGGGATCATCGTATAGGCCCTCAAAAGTCGGTCCGATTGCTATTTTTTTAGTATGCTTCAAATTTTAATATCTTTTTGTAGTAAATTAAGATTTTAATTCCGTAAACCGGGTTTTTCTTAGGATTTCAAGTTCTATCAGCTCCAACTTTTTGATATTTTTTCTATTTTAGTTAGATTTTCTTAGTACATTTTGATTAATAAATCCAAAATTAATGAAACACTAATATATGTTGTCGTTTTTGTTGTAGAGATGTTGTGGGAGCATACATAAAGGAAATAAGAAGATTGAGTTTAGTAATCCTGGAACTGATTAGTGAAGGATTGGGATTAGAGGAAGGATACCTAGGAGGGATAAGCCAAGTCCAATTTCTTACGGCGAGTAATTATCCGGTTTGCCCGGATCCAACTCTCACACTAGGATTACTTAATCACTTTGATCATAGCCTAATCACAATTTTGTACCAAGGAAATGTTGAAGGCCTTCAATTTCTCAAAGATGGCAAGTGGATTGGAGTTGAGGCTATCCCTAATGCATTTCTTGTCAACATTGGCACCCAAATTGAGGTAATTTTTAATAATGTTATTCCAAAGTTGATAAAATTTACGAAATTCCGTCTCGGTTCGAACAATCAATCGTCTCTCGGGTGAAAATAGTTTCTTGAAGTTTGGAATCTTTTGTATGTTTTGTGCAGATTATAAGCAATGGGAAGCTGAGAAGTGCAGCTCATAGGGTGGTGACAAATCAAGAAGCAGCAAGAACAACAATTGCTACATTTATCAATCCTAGCCCGGATTGCATAATCCAACCAGCAAAACTTCTGATTGATGAAGATAATCCTCCAATCTATCAACCCTTATCCTTCAGGGATTTTGTTAATGTTTCCAAACCTTTTGGACCTTTTACTGATGCACTTCAAAATGGTGTCTGTACCTTAAAAAAGTAATTAATAAATGGACAATTTTCATTGGTTATTTTCCCAGTTTATGTGCTGACCTCTGTTGGCACTAATCCTATAATGTTTTTTTTTTTTATTTGACAAATAGTTTTATTAAATAAAAAATACATTGGGCTGATATATGATAGAAATCAGCTGATCAAAATTATGTACAAAGTTAATGGGCTTTAGCACTACCCATTTTCATTAATTTTATGATCCACGGTCTAGTCTAACCAATTGGTGGTATAAGCCCAAATACATAATTATGAACCGAAAGTCCAATAAATATTTACTATGTAGGGGGTATATTTATAAACATTAAAGTATAGGGGGTATATTTATATATATATATATATATATGTTTTTGTTTATATATAAATTATTTTTCTATATTTTCATAAAAATATATTCATATAAATTATACAATTAACTATCAATTTGCAGTTGATCACTATTATGAAGATAATTAGGGAAACAACAAAAAAATTTGAAAATTTGCTATTGAAACATGTTTCTAACTTTCTATAAATTGCAAAATAGTCCGTAAAGTGTCTCGCAGGTGTCTTTAAGTTTCCGCCACGAAACGTTTCCGAACACGAAAAGTTATTTACAACTTCAAAACTTATTTATGCAATAAATATTTACAAGTCCAAGTTTTTTACAAAAATAAACAATTTAACACATGGTCGGCTAATACACCAATTAGCCATCAGAATCTTCAATTTATCAGGATTCTTTTATTGAAAAATAAAAAATAAATAAAAAGTGACGTCAGCCAATGATGCCAAAAAAACGTCATCATGATGACATCAGCAGACTAAACAGTAAACACATCTGAAGTTGAAAAACTGTACATCAAGATTCGTTAACTTTCCCAATTGGGGTCCCTTTCGATCTGCCTACGTTTTCCGGAATTTCTTTTATTTCTTAAATAATTCAATCACCCAAATCAACAATATTATTTAAATAATAATAATCTCACAGTCCAAATAAAATATTAATTAATTAATTACCCATTAATGCGTTCTTGTACTAGATTACTTAGGCCATCATCAACCCCATCTGCTGGATTATATTTTCTCAGGACCACATTTACAATTTGACCATTTTAATTAATCCAGTTTTTATATATATTATGTATATATATAATACGTGTATATACGTCAATTCTTGGCATAGTTTTTCGATCACTGTGTGTGTTTTTGAGTGAACAGAGATATAGAGAGAGAGAGAGAAAAAAAATAGAGATGGAAGGAAATTCCAAAGACAGAGCAGCAGCAGCTAAAGAAGACAAAGATGGCGGCGGCGGCGGCGGCGGAGAAGGAGTGAAATTCCGGGGAGTGAGGCGGCGGCCGTGGGGGAAATTCGCGGCGGAGATTAGGGATTGCAATAACCACGGGGCGAGAGTGTGGCTGGGGACGTTCGCCACGGCGGAGGAGGCGGCGCGAGCTTATGACCTGGCGGCGTACACCATGAGGGGGTCCATGGCTGTACTTAATTTCCCGGAAGAATATTCCTTCTTCACCAGTACTAGTAATAATTGTCATTCATCCACAACGACGACGTCAGCATTATCCACGTCAGCATCATCCACGTCAGCATCATCCTCGTCAGAACAGAGGAAGGAGGTTTTCGAGTTCGAGTACTATGATAACAAGCTGTTGGAAGACCTTCTTGAATTTGGAGAGAAAAGAAATCACTATGCTTCTGCTTTTCACTGGAAATAAATAAATTAATACTCTGTTTTTTTTTTTTTTTTTTTTTTTTTTACTTTTGATTTTGGGATAATGATATTATATACTGCAGTTTTTTTTTTATTTTTTTTTTGAATTTTTTTTTTTTCGATTTGTAAAGCTATGGAAAATAATGTACTTTTCTTGCAAGTTAATCATAAGATTTTGTACTTCGATCTGCCAATGTTTATTGACTAGTTTTCTGAGTTTCTTGATTGCGTATTATGCATGTTGATGTCGAGCTTGACTAACCAAAAGTCAACTCATAAAGTCTTCCTCACCCGGGAAAAAATGGTTGACTTAATAAAAATGTAAGAGTTACTACTACTGTGACGAACTGCTTACGTCATTACCCCTCTGTGCAATTTAATTTGTAGTTTAAAAACAAATAACTTTAATATAATTAACAGACCTCGATCATTGTTACGTCACACCTACCAAAGTACGTACCTCACACTGTCGTCACTGTAAATTATTATTAGATCGTCATTATGCATACGATTAGTTGCTAATGATGTTAATATCATGACATCACTGATGACTAATAAAGATTAACTAATTACCACAAGACTTTGTCAATTTAATGAATTAAGTAAGTACTAATTAACTTAATTGCTAATGATTTATTGATGACGCACATGCCATTACGTTGCTTATTACATCAGCTGTATTATGACAACTTTCGTAAATCTTGGCAGTGTATGCAAATTAAATTAAAATAGTAGAAATTGAGATTGTGAGTAAATATCAAAATACTGTATTTAAAAATAAATCTGTTTTAATCAAGTGCAGGGTTTGTCAACAAACTTCAATTTTCAATTTATTTACATATAAAATCAATTAATTAAATGTCCCAATAAAGTGAATTAGATCAAATTGATAATAAAAGCATTCTGAGTGGGATTTGTTTATAAATTCCCATCAGCATCAATAAATTAAGTATCATTAAAAGGGTACAACAAATTAAAGCAGGGATTGTTTGAACATTTAATAATTCTTAATCTTACCAAAACCGTATCTTATATTTAATAATTCAAAATCAGCATATGACTACGTGAATGATGCATGAATGTGATGATTCAACGTGACGTATCGAAACGTGACGTCATCTTCTTGTTTGTATATTATTTATTTTATTATTAATTATTATCATATTTTTATTGATGAATCAGAGTTTTTTCACTTATTTGACAAGTTTAGTGGTTAATAATTGTTTGTACATGCACACTGGTTTTTCGTTGTATGATTCATCTGTTACAATAAAAACAAATAAAAATGTTTGAAAATTGATGGAATATTAAAGAAAAAAACAAGAAAATAATTTCAAATTTGAGGTGTTTGTTGTTGACTTTCAATGGTACGTCAAGTTTGAAAAGAAAATCAAAATTTTGAAAGTGGTAATACTTCAAAACGGGACCAAAATATTATTACGGATTGATGATCTCTGCCACGTGGAGCTTGATAATGGGACGTTTTCTAATTATTTAATCTAATTACAAATTAACAGAAATATAAATTAATCCAAAAAAAAAATCCACGTAAACGTAAACGTAGAGTGTTATTTCTACACTTCACTGTATCTTTTGTAGCTAGTGTTTTTGCTGTTGTTTGGTTATGCGTATTAAAGTCCGAGCACATTATTAACTGTATTATCGCCTGAACTACGTCGATCAATTACGTAATTAAGAATGTAACACCTGAAGTAGGGATTCTGATGTGATGATGATCAAAGCTACCTCATGATGTATAAATATACCACTTATAATAAAATTCACTAGTAATTATATGATAATAACCATATTACGAGCGAGTTGATATTACAAACGATTCTTTTTCTTGCGTACCATCTGTTATTGTGCCAGATAGTAAATATTGAATTTATTTTTACGTAATTTCGTCAATACCCGAGTGAACTTATGCATAACCAAATGAGGAAATTAAACAGCTTGGATAGGTTTGATTTTCTTTAATTAGCAATTTTAGATTAAAAAAAAGGGGCCTTACGATATAGGTCTCTAATAATAAAACTTATTAGAACTAAATGACAAGTATAACAAAACATTTGCTTCACATCTTTTATAAATTTTATCTCAAAAATGCCCTCCACACACAAAATATAAAATTTGCATCAAATAATATTTAAACTGCGTTTATCATTTTTTATTATGCATTTAACATTTCATTTTGCATCGAACATTTTTTTTTTTGACGTAGAACACATTACTCTTTTTTATTTTATTATTCATTTTCGTATTTTTTTCAGTATTTTAGGAATCTATTTTTTCCATTCTTTTCTACGTAATATTAAAAATTATGAATTTAAAAAAAAAAATCGGTCTCAGTCATGTATAGACACCCATAAGAAACTGTAGTAATCCATAGTAACCCGTAGTAATCCATAGACATCTCCGATAGCATATTCTTGAAACCCTAGCATCTCCTTTTAACCCTAGCCGCCACACACCCATAGTAACCCATAGACATCAAATCGAAAAATCTTAGATCCATCCCACCAAACCCTAGATCCACCCACCAAACCCTAGATCCGTGACGCCAAAGACCACCCACCCCCATCCACGCCACTAAGGATATACCACCCACCCCACCCACGCCGTCATCACCTTCGCCCAACATCACCGGACCACCAACACCATTCTCGAAACTCCGAGCACCGCCGCTGGCCAGCATCACCCTCGAACTTTGAGCGCCGCCGACCACAACGGCTCATCCCATCGTTGTCGCTTTCTTACCTTGATAACTACCTTTCCCATGCCGCCGCCTCCACCGCTATGGTCGTCGCCATAGCCACCACCTTCTTCAATCACGGAGTGGTGCGAGAGAGAGTGAAATTGAGTGAAAGAGAGCCAGAGAAAGCGAGAAGAAGAAGAAGAATAGATCTGACGGAGAAACGTAAATAATTAATTTATAAGATTGAGGGTATAAGGGTAAGATAGGGGTTGTTTTTTATATAGGGATGTGAGGCATATATTATTTCAAATTATGGATTTAATTAAAAAAATGGATTTAAACTTGTCATTTAGTTCAAATTATGTTTTGTTTGAAGGGCTCATAGCATATTAACCCTAAAAAAAACATTAAACTAAAAAAAAACTCTGAATCACAGGGCATGCCCTGAATTAATGGACTAGCCAATTATATACTTATGAACCTCAGTAGTCATCATGATAAACATTAATTAGCAGCCAATTAAATTTAATTTGCACCCCCACAAAGTTAGTATATACAATGTATACATATACATATATACAGATATATATATAGATACACATACATATTAATTCCATTCTTACTAGCTAGTGGTGTGCAAGATGATTTAGTCGATCAATAGCTAGGCTAGACAATCTGCTCAATCGATCATGTCTCTTTCAGTCGATCTCAATGTTCGGGCAACAACAACCTATTCCAAAATTTTCGATCAACTGTCCAATTTGATAATCTCCCAAATTTATCAATTTCAAATGATTCTGCATTACCAATATATATATTGTATTGTTCAGAAATTAAACCCGAAACTAAACTTCTACAAAACAAATAAACATGTATTCCCTGCTGCATTCCATTTTATCATGAGTAGATATAAAATGCCATTATTTTTGCAAGAGATGATTGATTTGAAAGGAATTAATTAAAACAGGCCATTATAAATAATGGTACGTAACGTACTCTTAAGAAGAAATAATTAGGGTGTTACATATATAAATAATTAAATAAGAACAAAGAACAAACAAAAATGAAGAAATTAAACTACCAATTATTATCTGATGATCTCTTGTAATTACAATCATCTTCCTGAAATTGTGTCGAAAGAAGATCGTCAAGCAACTTATTATCATAATACTCCAACTCAATTACTTCCTCCCCGGCCCCCCTCGACGGCCCCACCTCCTCTCCGGCGTACTCCGGCGACGGTTCATATCGAAGCGCCGCCTGAGGTGGCCGCCCCCGAGTATTCGCAATACTGCCACTCGGCGCCAGGCGGCTGCTGCTCTCTGCTGGCGTATTCCGGTAATGGCCGTCGTTGGGGAAATTGAGAATCGCCTGATGACCCCTCAGAGCATACGCCGCCCTGTCGTAAGCCCTAGCCGCCTCCTCCGCCGTCTCGAACGTGCCCAGCCACAGCCGCGCGCCGTTTCGGTTGGGGTCCCGTATCTCGGCGGCGAATTTACCCCACGGCCGCCGGCGAATGCCCCGGTATTTCACTTCTCTTTGCCCGCCGCCGCCGCCGCCGCCGCCTTTGGATGCTTCCATTAATAATTAATAATTATATATACTTTGATTTGTTTGTCCAGATATAGCGTCCGAAATTGATTTGTAATTATGGGATTATATATATATATATATATATATATATATAGGTTGCTGTAAGGAGGAAAGTCAATATTTGATTATTCGGTCAAACGCGACGGTGTTGACTCTGACCAAATATGTAGGGATCATGTCCTAGACATGGAATATTGTCAATTTAGGTTTAACATTTAAAAATATTATAAGCCCTAATAATTGTTACTCTTCTAATTGGAATATGTCCTTATGAAGAAATAATCAAAGCATAAAACACTAAAAATAAAAAAAAAATGTATTAGTGATTTATTAGAAAATAGTTGAGTTGAAATTTTCTAAAATCTGAAAATTTACTAGGCGAGTTGTCTATTTCAGTAAGACGAAATTTCAAGTCTACGATACGCCATATTGTGCTTACGGCTTGTCGGAAATCGTCTCCCAAGAAAGGGTGGGTAGTGTGATTATTTGCAGACAGCAGCCCCAATTGTGGTCGTGAAAAATAGGCTGTTGATTAATTAACGAAGGCAAAGCGATTTTGATTCTAACTACTATACCTTTTTTGTTTATATATATATATATATATATATATATATATATATATATATATATATATATATATATATATATATATATATATATATATATATATATATATATATATATATATATATATATATATATATATATATATATATATTATTACATTCATGAACCTAATGTTCTTATAACGAATTGTTTTGGATTAATTTATATTTTTGCTGACTAATTAATTCATCAGCTAGTTAGTAAGATGTTTGGTTTAATTTCTCGTTGTCTGATTTCGGCGAAGTCCAAATCACGAACATTATTGTAGTCATTTTAGTTAGTTCTCTAATCCAATATGAATCAGTTACATTGAATGTTGTAGGGCGATAAAATTATGCATGAATTAATTGTATTTCGAATTTTAGATGATTCAAATCATCAAAGTTGTAGTCGGTGTCATGACATCCAATCTTGTTGATTCAAGTTTGATTCAAAAGCTACCTCGAAAAACTACAGAGTTCGTGTTTTGCATTTTGCCTAACGCAGCATAAGAAATGGTCAAAATCACGTTTGAAGTTAAAACAATATTTAATTCATCACATCCCTTTAATTATTTATAGGCCCTTGCTAGGACTTTTTGTTGTGGACTAAGGCCTACACTGGCCTCTTTAATTTTGTAAGGCCCTATGGGTTTCTTTGGTCCTAAGGCCCATAATTAAGTTAAAAAACGATTATAACTTATAATTAAAAGATTTTTTTTTTTAATATTTTTTTTAATTTTTATTTCTTATAGTGCTAGTGTGCAACGATTCATCCCCCCTTTCTGCAGGTGTTCACTGTCAGTAACAAATTTGAGATTTGGACACGTCAGCTTAAAATCCAATTATTAATTATTATATTATTTATATAGTACTTTTAGTATTAATTAGCTGTTAAATGTTAGTTTAAATCATCAAATGCTAATGGTTATCTATGAAATCACTCAAATAAATTTAATAAACTTAGCACAAATTATTTATCTGCTTTAGAATATGAATAATGCAAATTTATTTTTATTTTTATTTTACCCTAATCCTCTCTTTTTAAATTTTATCTATACAAATTAATGTTTAGTTTTTAATTTCACATACAAATATTAATCTAATGGAGGGATGTGGACCACAAATCCTGGTCAACTTTGGGTCCATAAAATGATTGATATATCAAAATTAAAACAACTATTGTTTTTTACTACAAAACAGACCATAATTTATTTAAAACAAATGACCACGTACGATGAATCTGCTGTAATAATTTGTTTTTTGCTTAATTTCAAAAAGAAAGGGGGAAAATATAAAAAAAAAAATAAAAAAAAATGAAAGAATTTTCTTTGTTTAGTTGACAAATTGTGGGAACCACACTCCTCAAGACAACTAACCCAATTCCCAACTAACTTATTTCACTTTTCATGATATCAATAAAAACATGAATCAAATATGCATCCAAATTAAATTTATATATATATTTTTTATTTTATTTTATTTTATTTTATTTAGATAAATTCTATTAAAAAATAGTAAAGAAATATGGATGGGATGGTCTAGCCCAATGAGTGCAATTACTTGGCCCAACTTGAGTGCACTATTAATGAAAATATATTTTTTAGGGCTTAGCTCATAATCCATTTTTCTTCTTTTTCTTATTATTTTATTGAAAATGAAAATTCATTTGTCTATATCTCTAATAATTATAGGATGCTTTAAAAAGAAATAAGCAAGATATTAATAATTTAAAGTTATTGAAGAAAAAAAATAATTTAAGAATTGCCAGCATATGGGCCGAGGCTAATAATACTACGTCGCAGCCACTACACGACAAAACTCACTATCTACGTCACTATAGACGTAAGATAATCTAACTAGTGACGTAACAGTATCCTTTTTGCACCACAGGCCGTGGGCCCCACTTGTTTCTCAAAATCCTATTTTTTTTTTTCTTAACTAATTAATGTAACCTCAATTCTTTTAAGCTCGGAAAGAAAAAAACATATTATATTAATTCATCCATTAAAACAATAATGAAACCAGCATTGAAATAAGTGGTAATTTTTTTTTTAATGATTGTTGTATCAATGATTAAATTATTTTTTATTTTTTGTTAATTTTGGTGTAGGAATGGCACAATTTCAGGTTTAATTATCCTAAAGATTTTGAAACGACCCAAGGAAGCACAATGCAAGTGGGCCCCATGAAAATGAAATTTCTTGTCTGAAAATTGCAACTTGCCCATAAATAAAATAATAGCAATAATATAATGTCATGTTATGACCTCCAAAAAGGACCAATATAAATCATAATTGTAATTCAATTATTTGATTTGGAGTGCACATAATTAAATGTAGTAGATATTCGTACAACAACTTGTTATCTTATCAGGACTTTCAACAAGTATTTAGGACCATGACTATTTTTACAACAAAAAATAAAATAAAAATAATCCAGGGCCTGAATCTGGCCATTTTATTATTTTCTCAGTATATATTTATTTCAAACAAAAGAACCTTCGACTGATGCAGTTTTGGAATCATCCTAAATGTAATACTACATGTTTTTTTAAAACTTATTTTATTTAATTTTTCAAATTACATAAATACAAAAAAACATTTTAATTAACCTAACGGTAACGGTAACGTGTTATGGGGGGAAAAGGAAGAAGAACGAATACTTCGGAGGTCATTTTCAATTTTTCATAGTCTTAATTTATGTTTGACTTGACTGCCTTCAAAAGTTTATTCAAAATTAAATAAAAATATTCAGATATCACAAGAGTAATACTATTTATCCACCAGAATCATTAATTGCTGAGCTGAATTTTCAAATTAGAATAGAGAAACTTGTGAATTTCCAACCTAAATTCCATAAATTAAATAAATAAAATCTAATAATTCACTGATAAATGATTATGAGTGTAAAGCCGTGGTAAAGTGAAAATACGATTAATTTAAATTTCGTCAATATAGTTTTCCATGTAAGTTTATATTCAAAATAATTTTTAACATACAAATCTTATTTTAAATTTCAGGGTAAATTACAAACACCCCCTGAGGTATGGTCAAATTACAAAACCCCCCCTCTTGTTTGGATAATTACATTTACCCCCCTTAACTATGATTTTTTCTTATACCTCCACCTTTATGGTGTCAAATTCAACATAGTCATCTAGATTCCGTGAAATGTGCTCTAGTTGGACTCTTTTTGTGTAAAAAATACAGTTTCCGATGCACCACAAACTGATATATACAAGCCAAAAATCACATATTATGGTCATCTTGCTTCATAATGTAGAGTTTGAATGGGATAAAACGGGTACAAAAGTGATAATATTTCATATAATCTCGAAGATTCCACTAAATTTGATGAGTTGAGGGAGTGGTTGTAATTATCCAAACAATAGGGGTGTTTTTGTAATTTGGTCATACCTCAGGGGGGTGTTTGTAATTTACCCTTTAAATTTTAATAACTAACTTTATGGAGTACTGCAAGTGTAACATTGGAAATTACGGTGGGACCCTCCGCCGCCGTGCGTCATCGTTCTTGTTTGACTCACGTGTCATAAATTGAAACTAAATAAAATCATAAAATTCCAGTACAAAGAACTCAGTATTAACAACTCCCAAAAACATCCCCTCTTTCCCTCTAATTTTCACCTTTCCCTATCTACTGTAATAATTAATTAAATCCCCAAACAAATATATATTATTTATTTGTTTAAAAATTAATATAAAATAAAATAAAATAAAATATTCCACTAAAAGATCCCTTTTTTTCTCCGGGTATATAATGGCCCCCAGAGTTGAAATTTAAAGTAATGCAAAACCTGCAAAAATCAAAAATCAAAACTCAACTCTCAAAAAACAATGGACTCTTTTTTCTTCAATTTCCAAGATCAAGAATATCCATTCTATAACGATTACACTAACACCCCGGAATCGGAATTCCATTCCAATGATGGTGGTATTCCCAATTCCTGGGAATACGATTCCCTTTCCGGCCTCCCTTTCAACTTCAACGATTCCCAAGAAATGCTTCTCTACGGCGTTTTAGCACAAGTACAAGAAACCACCACCACCAACTCCAACTCCAACAACTCAAACTCCAGCTCTTCAGTCATGAAGGAAGAAGAGGTCAGCTCCTCCGCGGCAAAAATGGCGGCGGAGGAGAAGAGGGAGAAGCCCTACAGGGGAGTGAGGCGGCGGCCGTGGGGGAAGTTCGCGGCTGAGATAAGGGACTCCACCAGGAACGGTGTCAGAGTCTGGCTTGGCACGTTCGACAGCGCGGAGGCGGCCGCCCTGGCGTACGATCAGGCGGCGTTCGCCATGAGGGGTTGCGCGGCGGTGCTGAATTTTCCGGTGGAGAGAGTGAGGGAGTCGCTGCGGGAAATGAAGTGCGGGATTGAAGAGGGGTGTTCGCCGGTGATTGCTCTCAAGATGAGGCATTCCATGAGGAAGAAGAAGAAATCAGGGGCCAAAAAAAGTATTACCAAGAGTTTAGGGGGTGATGGTGATATTAACAACAAAATGGAAAATGTGGTGGTTTTTGAGGATTTGGGAGTTGAATATTTGGAAGAACTATTGAGTTGTTCATCATCTTTAACATCACAAAGTTGGTGAATTATTAATTAATTGTTATCCCTTATTTTTTATTTTTTCTTCTATTTTTTCTTGGTTAAAGGAAAAAATAAAAAGGAATTTTCCTCGAGATAAATAGATTGTTGGTACAATAGTTTCGTTATGCAATATGCAAATATATTAAAAGAAATTCAAATTTTGTTACAGATGAAAAAAAATACGAAGAGAGTAAGAATTTGAAGTTTGGTCCTTGATGAATTAATATGATCCAACAATAATGGATGGATGGAGATTTTGGTCATATTTAAATTTCTTGAATGGAAATGACATCTAATCCAAAAATCATGTCTCAATGTGGGGTTTTCGTTCATCTTCAAAGATGCAATAGTTGTATCTTTTTTTCTCGTTAAAGTTGAAAACGACCGAATACAAATAAGTCAGCACCGATTTGATGTATTAGTGTGTGTGATTATGTATAGATCTACGGTTCAAATTCACCAATGTAAATAATCAGCTATAAAATCTAATTTTCCTTGTATTAGTGGTGTCAGCACCATGTTTATAAAGTTTACTATTTTGGGAAAGTCTACCATGTCTATTTTGCAATTTCAGTTGAGCATAGTTTTGGCTATAATAAACATGAGACTCTTCTAATCTGCCAACTAGACTTCCACAAAATTTGGGGCATGTCATGTAATCGTGATTCAAGCCAACTAACCAATTGATTCTGTCCACGTGGCACACACTAATAAATCTGACTTTGTAATTACTCCTTTCGGTAAAAACAAATATACATCCACTAAAATCCGTCGCATTCAATTTAAAGAAAACTATAACCAGACATGCAATATATAGATGTTACACCAAAAATCTTAATAAACAGGAATTGTACATTGTATTCACTGCAATAATTAACCAAGACTAGAGGAAAAACAAACCCTCGTATTAATATTATCATTTGTTTAAACAAACCTAGTCGCACTTGCTCTCACCGTCGATCCACTTCAGCGATGGCATTAACTTAAACAAGAACGATCTCAACCTTTCATCTACAATTGAATTTCCCGTAATCTCTAATTGTATCAAATTCAGGTTGTCGAAAATTAGATAAGCATCCCAATGGTCCTTCAATGTGACATCCTCACTAGCAAATTTATCGAAATGCCATTCACTTACAAGTGCATGATTCAGAGGAGAAGAGCACAGATATCTTCTTGTGTCGATAGAGTGAGCACCGATCTCGTTATATGATATATCTAATACTTGTAAGGATTTGAGCTTCTTCAACGGCTCCAGGGCAGTAAAACTGCAGATTTTGTTGTTACTCAGGTTCAAGCAGGAGAGCAGTTGAAGAGTCTCCAATCCTGAGACGTGAGTGAAAATTGAAAACTTATTATTCCGTTTTTTTCATCCATAATAATAATAGTAATAATAATAAAAGGCCAACGAGCATGAAAAGATATTGTGTGTTAACTACCTTCAATTGATCGGAGTTTGTTGTGGCTGAGATCTAACATTTGAACCCACAATAAGTGCTCCATACTCCCGATTCGTGATAGTGAGAGACCATTTAGTCGTACACATAAATAACGATTCATGCTTGGTGGTGAAGACGTTTCTTGGTATTGATAACAGTGCTTCAACAAAGAGACTAAATTTGAAGTCGCCTGCAGAACAATCACGAAGTCAATTCATGCATATAAGTAACGTGATAATGAAAGAAACTACGCTACTGCACACATTTTTCTCACTCACAAATATTTGGAACAGATTATAGATTGGCTTTGCAATAAGTAGCTAACATACGTCAAATGCAACATTTAATCCATATACAAGATAACTAATGTGCTTCGGTCAACGAAAAGGGAGATTCACCTGCTTCCATAAGGCTAAACTGTACTCATCCTCGTAGTAACAAATATGAACAGGGTCCATCTTCATTAAATCACGATAGAGTGCAAGAATATCTTCATAATGGACCTCAGTTCCATCATCCGTGCTGCCGTATGTGATCAATGTGTTGCGGGCCATCCATAGTCTTGCAAGAGTAAGTTTTCCAATTTTACTACAGCAAAAAGAAAAATCAAAAATCGAGAACCTTAAGAAACAATAATCTTCTATAAACTACCCGTAATAAATAATCCAGTGTGGATCTAGCTTACCAATCTGTTGATGATAACAATTCCTGGCAGTGAGCTATTTCATTGGATATAGTCTCCAAACTCTGCTTACAAGTGGTTGGTCTGTTCACCTTTTCGATTTCCAGTTTAGATAGTGAGTGGACCAACTTTGCTTCTTCAGATTGTGTAGCAAGAGCTTTAAAGTTTTCTTCCTCCAACGATATTCTGTGAGCCGTTTGCACCTCAGGAAATTCTTGATCACTAGCAGGCACACACACAGTGAAAGATAGATGACAAGACCGGCTACATGGCATACCACTTGAAGAAATAATACCCGGAAAGTGTGCAACCGTAATCTTTACAGGGCAAGACTCTAAAGAATGCACTTTATCGGAAAACTTAAGATAAGTCAACCAGGCTCGGGAAAAACCAAATTTCTCCGGTGAAAGTGGTCTCCAAATAAGATCACCCCCAGCATTATATTCAGATTCAACAGTTACTGTAGATGAGCTTACACCTTCAACAGCTTTGCTGAAATATAAAACGAGAGGGAATGTTCTTGTTTTAGACTGAAAATGGAGTATAGGCAATGATTGTTGGCTGTTTAAGTAACCATCAATCGATAAACAGAGAGTAGATCCATTAGGAGGCCAGGAAGAAAGAAACAGAGGCTCCCGCTTCAATGTTTGCTCGAGAAGCCATAGATGATAAAACCAACCACTTTGGTCATCGGGGTCTGTGAAAAGAGCATTGCGTACAAACTCGTACTCCTCTCCCAAAACAGTCCCTCTACCATCATATCCCTTTCCTCCTTTTTCCAGTAGATTAGACAAAAGCACGCTGCAAGCATATCGAGAAGAAAAGGTCAAATAATTTCAATTAAATTACAGTTGACTAACATAAAAGAAGTTGTTTTATATCCACAATCTCTTCTGTACAAAAGTTTGGCTTAAGATGTAAATCCATTATTTCTATATCGGTAATATTTCCACAGTATCATATTGATGGTATAATAGAATATAATAAATGTGTAAAAATGAAAAATTCTAGTGTCGTCAAGCTATATATAACATGATCTGTTAAATTTTTTAGCTTCTTCCCATTGCTATGCTATAAATGTTTCCGGTAGCATGGGTGATTGATTTGTAATACATCATTGCTTGAGAATAACCAGTTCCAACACTAGTTATCAACTACAACAGGATACATGTATCAAAATGACGACAATATGATGCTCCAAGTAACAAGAAAAAACTACTAAATACCTTCGGTTATGCCACGCAGAATAGTTACTGAAGTTATCATATATCATATCAGTTGTGTATTGAAGTTCTTCTTCGTCTGGAATCTTCTTTAGTGCTGATATAAACCTGGAAGAGCCACCGCAAAAGAACCAAGTTAACAGATGCAACCATTAGTTTATCCAGTTGACATGAAAATTGCAGAACTTCACCTCCTGTAGTTCCATGCATGGAAGTTTCTAGAATCCAACTTCTGGAACTTGCTCAGAAGCCGTAATTCCCTGTCGGTGGACGAGTGGCCCTTGCTTAGGATCCATTTGCGGTGATGCCATGCTCCATAGGACTTAAAATTCCTCTTCAACGCATTCTCTACCTAAACAGAAAATCACACTCTAACCAGTCCATCAGTTAATATTAACAAATGTATACTACAAAACACACGGAACACCTAGTCGACGCTAGCATCAATTTCAGTCAACCGAGAAGAGCATAACAAATGAAAAGCAAAATTAACTTACAAGTCTCAGCTCTTCATCGAGAATTGATTGAATTGACTCGGAATCAACTCCGTTCTCCGGCAGGTGATCGAGAAGGTGTTCAACAGCGAGCTTCCGGTAATTCCAACCAGTGTAATGCTCGGGATTTGATTCTAATAGCTTCGCGCTGATTTCAATCGCTTCTTTCGTGTATCTGCAACAAATATTGGTGCAAATTAACCCCCACCAGAAGAAAAGAAAAAAAGAAGTAGGTCAACCGAAAAAACCCTAGCTAGATCAGAAAAAATACCAAAGAAATAAAATGAAAACATACATTTTGTTGCGGTGAAATTGAAGAACTTGAGATTGGAGATCGCGAAGTTTAACGGCTTTATTGGATGAAGCTTCTAGCTCTTCATCAGTAGGGGCTTTCCGCGGCCTCCCGTGCATCTTCTCTCTTAATTGTCAGAATCTCCAATCTGCTGACGTAAGAGTTCACCGGCGGATCGGCACGACGGCGGCTGCGGCGGCGGCTTGGAGGAAGCTAGTTGGATTTTGGTAGAAAAGGGAAGAAGAAACCATAGAAGTAAGACACACGACTTCGATGTGTGCCAAAGATGGGATCTTTGGAATTAAATCTGAAGAATGAAACGACACCGTTTCAGCTACTGAAAAAAGAGATGGGCTGAAATTGTATTGGGCCGGGTATTACAGATGAATAAGGCCCAAATTAAACTGATGGACTTAATGAAATGGAGGTTATCCAGCCCACGTGTCATAGAGGACACGTGTCGGCTTCATACTTGTCCATTAATATAGTTTCATATAGGTGATTTTACTAGTATAGGACATAGGTAATTTATAGGAAGATGGTATATAAAACGAATATAGCCTTTTTATCAACACAAATAGATTTAGATAGGGACTTAACCACAATTCAATGAATATGTAACATAAATTTGATACAAAACAACGCCTATGTACACATATCTTTTTTCTAAAACAACACAATGTTTTCCAAAAAATACAATCAAAGGATAAAGTAAATACGTACGTACACACTGGTCTATGAGATTCTACATACACCCAATAATTTTGTATCATAAATTTATACAAATAACTAGCCACTAGCCAGATCAATGGTGTAGAATCACCATCAATGGTGTAGAATCACCAGGTGCATTACACGAGATGTAGCATATCCAAAACCCGTACACATAACACACCCCTGTTTTTTGTCTTTGTTCCCTGCAAAAACCCCCCTCCCCTGTTTTCACCAGCTGCAGTTTACAGGGTTTTGTTTCTGTCTATCTTCTCTCACTACTCAATTTCGCATGTTTCTCTCTCCTCAGTCTGAAAAACCAAAAATAGAATCAAGAAAACAAAATGTAGTAAAAACAGGAAAAAGCAGAACAGAGCTAAACCTAGTATTCAGGACACCTTTGTCTTATCTTCAAACTTCAATGTCTTGTTCCTCTCTCTCTCTTCTTCTTCTTCTTCATACTTTTCAACCCAAAAGGTCAAAACCCTAATCACAGCAGTTGACCATTTGATCTTCTCCACCATTGATTTTTCCCCTAAACCCTCCGATCTCAAAAAAAATGGAAATAACAGAGCTTTCAATTCCACCCATCAATCTCGAAGTAGACGAAGAAGTAACCAAAGTATACGAAAACCAATGCCTGATAGGAAAGATCCTTCTCCCCTGGTCTGTAGATCAAACCCTAGTTCAATCCTTCACACACACAAATTGGAATTGCAGATTGGGGCTAACCGTCACCAAAATCGGCCGCAACATGTTCATGTTCGTTTTCCAGGACCAAAAAGATTTATTTAACGTCGTAAAAAACACACCTTGGACAATCATGGGCACTGGTCTCATGATTCTGTCGACTTGTACTTCAGGCGAAGTCACGCGCGAGTTGGAGTTCTCGTACTCGCCGTTTTGGGTTCAAGCCCACGGCCTGCCGTTGAACTACTTGACCCGGCGAAACGGGTCGAATGTCGGTTCCATTTTAGGGACTTTTATCTGCTCCGATTGGCACGTGTCGTGTGTCAAAATTTCTGATAAGGGATATCTGAGATTGAGAGTGAGCTTGGATGTTCGAAAGCCGATACTGACTGGGTTTTGGCTGAACCGACCCGGGTCGTTGACCCGGGTTTGGGTCGATTTCAAGTATGAGAATTTGGGGTTGTTTTGTTATCAGTGTGGTAGAATGGGTGATAGTTTTAGGACTTGTAAGTTTCCACCTGGACCCGAGAAGTTCGGTTCTTGGTTACGTGCCGATTTACGGGATTGCTCGAGTAATATCTCTCGTCCCGTTCCTAGGGCAAGATCAAGAATCATGGTTACATCAGTTGATCAAGATGAACGCACGAGTTTGCTTGCAGTAGTGCCTAGAAGCCCGGAGCCGAATATTCTTGATCAACCCTCGGACCTTGGTGTACGCTGCTCGATCGGTTTCTAACTATTTGTGGATAATTTTTAAATTTAAAAAACATGATATATTTTGTGTTTAATTCTACTTATTATGTGTCTGTCTATATTTTCTCATGTAGGATGCATCTTCTCAGCAAAGTATGCATTTTGAGCAAGATGAAACCGAGACGACTACTTCGACAAGGTTATCATTCTACAACGTCGATCTTCGATTTGATTCATCGGTTATCAAATTTGAATAATATTAATGTTTAAGCTGTTTTGTTTTTTTCCCGACAGAAATCTGTGGCAAAGGCTGATTATGAACGGTGTAGATTCCATGATCGTGTTAGAGAACTGGAATATCGTATTATCGCGCGTGACGAATTTCGATGGGGGAGAAGGAATTTGGACACTGTTTATCTTGATGGTTGTTTATCTCTTCCATTTGTACCACAAGTTCTTTCGTGTTAAACGCGATTTACGGTTCCTCAGAGCACGAATCTGGCCCACCCTTTCTGATGATGATGATGACGATGATGATGATCGTGATGGCAATGCACTCGGAGAGATATTAGTTTCGATCGTATTTCTCGTCTTGCTGTATTTCTTCTGATATATATATAATGTGGAGAAATTAAACATATTAACTTGTTGTCGGTGGCATTTAAGAAAAATTAACTTAGTTTTTGTAATGGTTGCATGTATTAAGAATCCATGTTAGTTCATTTAAGTGAATCTTTGTCTTATATTTTACAATTTTATGTTTGCCCTTATTACCCTTAGAGAAGTCATTAATTACGTACACATATTCATTTTAGTCTTTGAAAAAAGTTAGAAAAAAAGAGATTAAGAAATTTGACTGGTGTGTGGGTGGTGTAGCGTTTAAATAGGGAATATACCGGCGAAGATTCCAACATGCTGCGGTATCTCTGCCCTGTATATATTACCCACAAACCTCCCCTAATTCTTCCTCCACCGCCAAAAAGAAGATTTAAAACAGAGGATCTAAGGAAGGAAGTTAAAAATGTCGACGGAAGAGAGCAATAACTTGAAGGTGTTGAACGCCCTCGATGTGGCGAAGACGCAGTGGTACCATTTCACGGCGATCATCATCGCCGGAATGGGGTTCTTCACCGACGCATACGACCTCTTCTGCATCTCCCTCGTCACCAAGATGCTCGGCCGGATTTACTACCATGTCGACGGCTCGCCAAAGCCCGGAACCCTCCCGCCGCAGGTGTCCGCCGCCGTCAACGGCGTCGCCCTCTGCGGAACCCTTGCCGGCCAGCTCTTCTTCGGGTGGCTCGGTGATAAAATGGGCCGGAAGAAGGTCTACGGCGTCACCCTTCTCCTCATGTGCCTATGCTCCGTTGCGTCGGGCCTTTCCTTCGGGAGCGACGCCAAATCCGTCATGGCCACGTTATGCTTCTTCAGGTTCTGGCTCGGGTTCGGCATCGGCGGCGACTATCCGCTCTCCGCCACCATCATGTCGGAGTACGCTAACAAGAAGACCCGCGGCGCGTTTATAGCGGCGGTGTTCGCCATGCAGGGGTTCGGGATTCTAGCCGGCGGGATCTTCGCCATGATTCTCTCTGCAGCTTTCGAGGCCAGGTTCAACCCTCCGTCGTACGAGGTCGACCCCATAGCTTCGACGCCGCCGCAGGCGGACTACCTCTGGAGAATCATCCTCATGGTCGGCGCGATTCCGGCGATGCTCACATTCTACTGGCGGCTGAAGATGCCGGAAACCGCCCGCTACACTGCCCTAGTCGCCAAAAATGCGCAACAGGCGGCGAACGACATGTCGAAAGTTCTCAACGTCGAAATCGAAGCGGAGCAACAAAAGGTGGAGCAAATAACCGCCCAGAAAAAGGGCTCGTACGGTTTATTCTCAAAGGAGTTCCTCCGCCGCCACGGGCTGCACTTGCTCGGAACCACCAGCACATGGTTCTTGCTCGACATCGCTTTCTACAGCCAGAACCTCTTCCAAAAGGACATCTTCACCGCCATCGGCTGGATTCCTCCAGCGAAAACAATGAACGCGATCCAAGAAGTTTACACCATCGCCAGAGCCCAAACCCTAATAGCCCTGTGCAGCACAGTCCCCGGCTACTTGTTCACCGTCGCTTTAATCGACATCATCGGAAGATTCGCCATTCAGTTAATCGGATTCTTCTTCATGACGGTGTTCATGTTCGCCTTGGCCTTCCCGTACCACCACTGGATCAAACCGGAGAACCGAATCGGGTTCGTGATGATGTACTCCCTGACTTTCTTCTTCGCCAACTTCGGACCCAACGCAACGACGTTCGTGGTTCCGGCGGAGATATTTCCGGCGAGGCTCCGGTCAACCTGCCACGGAATATCAGCTGCCTCCGGTAAAATGGGAGCCATGATCGGGGCGTTCGGGTTCTTGTACTTGGCCCAGAACCAAGACCCGACGAAGGCGGATGCGGGTTACCCGGCCGGAATCGGGGTCCAGAATTCACTGATCGTGTTGGGGGTGGTCAATCTTTTGGGGTTGATGTTCACTTTCTTGGTGCCGGAATCGAAGGGGAAGTCTCTCGAGGAAATGTCCGGCGAAAATGAAGACATGAACGATGAAGAAAGTAGCAGAAGAACAACTCCGGCGGTGTAATAACTACTCAAATATAGAGTTTCTATGAGCAAATGTAGAATTAATTGCAGGTAAATATGTAATTGTAATATTTGAATCAGGAGATAGTTTATTTCTTTACTATATGTCATGAAAATTAGTTTTTGCATTGTAAAATGTAATTTGACATACATGATGGAAGACTGAAGTTTACAAAGGCAATTAATTTATATTTTATATGTTTATTCTCCATATAATAATTTCAAATAAAAAATAATGACAAATAGTATTTTGTATTTCAATGCATAAATAAACAATTTAATTATCCAATTTTGACCATGTATTAATGTCTATTGAATTTTTTTTTTTTTGTATGACCATCAATCCTCTTTTATGACATTATTTCTCACTAATTAATTGGAGTTGAATGGTAATAAAAAAAAATAGAAATAATTTATTTTACTAATATTGTTCTTAAATTTATTATCAAGATTCAAAAAAAAAAAAAAAAAAAAAAAAAGAAAAGAAGAAAATATCTCAATTGCCAGGTCAGCATTTGGTGGGTCAAAGTTGCCCTTTTATCTGTATTGCCGGTCCAAAGGGAGTCGACAGATGAAAAATTAGGGATTTCCTCAAAAACGTCGCCGTCTTTGATCCCCTATTACACTTGTTGATCGCAAAAAAAGAGGAAAACGCAGCGAACACGATTGATCACAGTGCTTCAGCCTTGAATCTTCGATATTTAAAACATGGATTCTGAAGGTAAACAACCCTCCGTGTCAATTTCCCCGAATTTTATACATTTTATTTTTTCGAAACTTTTAATTTTATATTTTTGGGGGAACAATTTCCACAAATAATTTTAGGTCTACGAACTGCTTCAAACCCTTCTGCAGTGCTGGCTTCCCTCTTGTGCAAAAGGGCCAAAATTCATGAAGAACTCCGTAATATCGAAAAACAGGTGATAAAAGAAAGAACCAAAAAAAAAAAACTGTTTTTTTCTCTTGCCAAGATTTGTAATGTAATGTTTCTTGAAATTATTATTATTAATTTTTTTTTTATTGCAGGTGTATGATATGGAAACAAGTTATTTACAGGATCCAAGCCAATGTGGCAATGTCTTGAAAGGTTTTGAAGGGTTCTTGTCTTCCTCAAAGAACACTACACTGTAAATCATCCCTTTCTTTAGTTGGTTCCCCTATTTCTTGTTTGCTTCGTTTGTCGATCAATTTAATTAACTACGGGTTTCGGTAGAGTGATTAGCGGTAACATTTCATGTTAATTTGGGACCACCGAACCATTGTTGCGGAATACTGTATCGGGTCCATTTTCACTACTTTTTTTTGTCGAGTATTTATTCATATTTGTAAGTTGATATGATCCGAGAATGATTTGGTTTGTGTTGATTGCAGCTTGAAAAGATCGAGGAAGTTTCAGGCTGAAGACAGGCTGTTCTCGTTATCTTCCGTCACTTCACCAGCTGTACGATTTTATACTTTACCTTGCACTTTATATTATCTATATCCGTATGCTGCAATCCCGCCTTGCGTTTTTCTTGTTTCCAATATTTGCCTTTCCTGCATACTGTAATGCTGATGTACAATGGAACGTGTAATGCTGTTATATTAGTGGATGTTATTGCTTTGTAAACTTGGAGAATTTGTGATTTTATTTGATTTAATTTATCCTTTGTATATCAATCAGGCTGAAGAAGTTGCAAGAGATGGCGGTGTATCAGCAAATGGACCGTAAGTATTCAAAATTTCAAATTCGATAACTTGTTATCATATATCTTAAGAAACGAAGGGTGAACATATATATATATTTGCAGTGGGAAGCCAAAGAAAGGTAGAGGACCAAGAGAGGCAAAGAGAAGGCAATCGAGCGAGGTTGACTTTGACTATGAAGATGATCCTGATATGATGTAATCGTCACTAATAATTATATAAACGAAGATGAAGGCCGAGTTTATTATTGCTTCTTCTTCTTATTTCGCCTGCTCGTTTACATATTTTCTCCCCTCAAGTTAACCATCACCTAGTATATATACAGTTAATCAGTTATATGAAATGTAGTATTAAGTCTTAACAGCCAGAGAAACAATGGCAGACGAACTTTAAGGATATGGCATTTCGATGCGCTAACTGAGATCTTGCAAATTTGAGTCATTTTCTATTGGGCTTTTGCAATCGAACGGACTTTTGTAGTGTAACCTGCGAGCTGCTGCTGCTGCTGCTGCTTCTGCCGTTGTATAAAAGGACGGACACAAATTTATGTTTGGGTGCGTGTGTGTTTCTGTCTAACTAATGTAATTTATGTTCGGTGAATTCGCAAATTTTGTTAATTTACCTAATTAATTCATGCAAGAAAATAACTAGGCAGAATTACGTAACTTGTTGAATGTAAATATTAATTGTATGCCAGGGTAAATTGCGGAATGGCCCAAAAATTGCACTTGAAATGGGCCTCGAATGGCCAATTTTGTGCCCCAACAATTGTGTAATGGGTCTGAAATGGGCCATTTTCTGGACCGGTTATTTTCGTAATGGCCCAAAAAATTGACCTGAATGGGCCCCCGGAATGTACCGGCTTAATTGCAGTGTGTGTATATTTTAGTAGTGTTTGTATATTTTTTAGTGTGTGTTTTCGGTGTAGTGTGTGTATATTTTTTAGTGTATGTATTTCGTGTAGTGTGTGTAATGTTTCCGCGTGTGTTTTCGATGTAGTGAGTGTGTTTTCGGTATAGTGTGTGTTTTCGGTGTAGTGTGCGTATATTTTTTAGTGTGTGTCTTCGATATAGTGTGTGTAATTTTTAGTGTGTATTTTCGGTGTAGTGTGTGATCGTGAAATAATTTTTTGGACGTTCCACTATTTTTACTCAAAATCTGTTTATATAGTATATATTTTTTGGTGATTTTTATCGTGAAAAAGTTTTGTGGACGTTCCACCAATTTTACTCAAAATCTGTGTACTAAGTCTGTAATGTACAATTTTAGATAATTTTGATCGTGAAAAAGTTTTTTGGACGTTCCACCAATTTTACCCAATATATTTGTACTATAGCGTATAGTTTTTCGTGATTTTGACCGTGAAAAGGTTTTGGGACGTTTCACAAATTTTACGTAAAATCTGTGTACTATATAGTATACAGTTTTTGGTGGTTTTGATTGTGAATTTTTTTTTTTTGGACGATCTTATAAAAAAACTGTGTACTATGTATGGCATACAGTTTTTGTGATTTTGATCATGAATTTTTTTTGGGACGTTCCACCAAATTTACCCAAAATTTATGTACTATATAATATACAGTTTTTTGTGATTTTGATCGTGAAAACTTGGGACGTTCCCTTAATTTTACTCAAAATCTGTGTACTCTAACAATATAAATTTTTATATCGTGAAAAAGTTTTTGTGACGTTCCACCAACTAAAATTTGTATACAATAGTATACAGTTTTTGGTATTTTTTGGGGCTGGCTTAATTGCAAGAGTGCCCCAAATATTGCACCTGAAATGGGCCTTTTTTGCCTCGTTTAGTGGGCTAGCAAAAGGTCTGGATAATAATCGAATTTTTTTTACTATAATTTTTTGATAAATACCTAATAATTTATTGTATTTATATAGCTTTTATTTAATTTTTTTTTTATTTTAGACTCTTCTTTAATAATAATTTTGTATTAAAAAAAAAAATTAAAATTAATTTAGAAAGTAAAAAAGGAATATTCTGGTTTGTCTGAGCTGCCGTTTCAGAATCCCGACACTGCCGGCGGACCGTAGTTCATACCCTTGCAAGCTCCTACTCTTATCCATGAATCTTTTGGTCTCTATCTAAATTCCCTTTTTTTCTTTACTAGATTTTCTTTCCAAATACACGCGCGCGCGCGCACATATATATATGTATATATATTTTCGTGTGTTTGTGTTCGTTTTCGTGTGTGTGAAAAGTGTGATTTTTATCTCATAACTAATTCTTCAACTCATTTTATTCATATATTTCTGTTCTTCTTCATTGTTTTGGTGCTTCGGTTACTCCAGGAAATTTTTAAGATGCAAAAGAAAAAACCCGATGACATGCCGCCGCCGCCGCCGCCCGTGTACTGGATTGAGACTTCAGATTCGATGTCTCACCACTTTCAGTTCGAATCCGATGGTCATCTTTCTGTAAGCGCACATTTCACTTTATTTACGTTTACCGCCTCGGTCAAGCATTTAAACAAACAGTTGATGTGCCCAATGTATTAGGCTTTTGCTCAACTAAAAAAAATGTTGTACCGATATGATTAATTCCCTCAATGGTCACTGTGGTTTTCATTGTATTCGGAAAATGTTTTTGTCCTATTTCCGTCGTTGTGATAGGCTCAATTTAGATGTTTTACGGGTTTTTTGGGGGAATGCTAATGCTTGTATGATTCATTTGTGTGATGGGTGATTTCTTAGCAACATCTTCAATTGGGGCTAATTGCATTAAAGGATAAACAGAAAAAATGTGGGTAATCGATGCACACTTAATTTATATTGTGTTGCTTGACGCAACGTTTGATGCTGAAGATGCTAGAGTTTATACTTGCCAATTTAACATATCTTGATTATTTATTTTTTAATAATTTAATTCAGGTGACGTTGGTCGATGATTCAAGACCTGCCTCTCGTAGGATAGTCGAATCCTTTCTAAATAAGTTCTTTCCATCGGGTTATCCGTATAGGTAACTGCCTTTTCTTGAATCTCTACAGAACAAGTTGTGTCCAACAACAGACGTTATTTATAGTTTTGAATTATGTCTCCTACATCTATACAGTGTGAACGAGGGATATCTCAGATACACACAGTTCCGAGCATTGCAACATTTCTCGAGTGCAACATTATCAGTATTATCAACTCAGGTCTTCTTCTGAGATTAATTTTTCTTTTTGTATAATTTTTCATGACAGATCGAGATGTTTTTGAAATGCTCTTAATGATCGAGAATCGAGATATTTTTGAGTTGCTTACTCCCTTTCAGTCACTTCTATTTGCTGCAGGTTTGAGACCTACACCTGCACAGGCTACTGCTGTTAGTTGGGTAAAGATTTATTAATCGAAAAGTTCCAGAAGTCTCTTCTGTTATGGGTCATTTATGTTGTGTTAATTACATTACAGATATTAAAAGACGGCATGCAGCATGTCGGAAAGCTCATATGTAGCAACTTAGGTGCAAGAATGGACTCGGAACCTAAAAGTTGGAGGCTTTTGGGTCTGTCATTTTGCATTCATTCCCTAATCTCCTGATTTTATTTTCTAATTATTTACTCTCGGATTAATAATACGGTTGGTTTTAGTTACGCAATCTTGTTTTGCCTATGTTTCTTATCTTGCTATGGGATGGTTGAAGGAATGAATGTTCGAACTTGCAGCTGATGTTCTTTACGACTTTGGTACCGGTCTGGAAGTAATTTCACCTCTATGTCCACACTTATTTCTTGAAATGGCTGGGCTTGGCAATTTCGCTAAGGTGAGATGATTATTTGCTTGTGGATTTATCTAATTAGGCGGGCAAAAATACAGTTTTTGTCATATGCTATCTGTATATATAGGATAATGGTCGAGACATGTTGAGATAAACTTGTTATTTTGGCAGGGAATGGCAGTTGTTGCAGCAAGAGCAACAAGATTGCCCATATATTCTTCGTTCGCCAAAGAGGGAAATCTGAGTGACCTTTTTGCAAAAGGTGAAGCCATTTCTACTCTGTTTAATGTTCTCGGAATAGGAGCAGGAATTCAGTTAGCATCTACCGTTTGTTCATCTACACAGGGAAAGGTACTTTTATGAATACATGTTACTCTAACTTACATCTCAAACTTTAGAATTGATATAAATTCACACGAGTTCTTCGATGGCGCCTTCTTTTTTGCACTCTAGAAATTCACATTAGTCCCGCTATTTTTGGGCATTCACTCCTGATGTCGCACCATAATATTATATATCTGAAAGATAGTGCGTAAAGTTGGATTTTATTCTTTAATTTCAATGTAATTTCGTTCAAGAGGAAGAATTGCATGGTGGTCATGGTATATATATATATATATATATATATATATATATATATATATATATATATATATATATATATATATATATATATATATACACACATATAGATTCTGATGAAGCTGAGATGTCACAGTTGGTGGTTGGGCCGCTCCTATCATTGATGCATGTGTATTGCGTGAGGGAAGAGATGCGAGCGACTCCAGTCAACACTCTAAACCCACAGAGAACTGCACTAATTGTTGCAGAATTTTTGAAGGTTTGTGTATAAAAGTATATAACCTAATAATCAACGTTTTAAATATCTGGTTTATTAATATCTCCACTAAAACCACTCTTCGTTAATATTTAACCAGAGTGGTAGAATATCCAGTCCGGCCGATCTAAGATATCAAGAAGATATCTTATTCCCGGGACGACTAATAGAAGAAGCTGGAAGTGTCAAAGTGGGAAGGCCTTTACACAAAGTCTGCAAACCCTCCGAGCTACAAAAAGTGAAGGAAAATTTTCCGGACGAAAAATTCATTTTAAACCGTGGGAGAAAATGCACCGACATGGTACTGGAGCGTAGCGCTACTGGAGAAGATGCTCTGAGGGGGTGGCTGGTCGCTGCATATGCTGCTGAGGTGGCGAAGTCGTTTCATGTGCCTAGTGAAAATGCGTTGGAGGAGGGTTATAGTAGGATGAGTGATGTGTTTTTTCCATTTATATCCGAGCTGCAAGCTAAAGGATGGCATACCGATCGTTTTCTTGATGGAACTGGTTGTCGTTTTGCTTTGTAGTTTAATGTCGAATTTGGTAGACCCTCCCTTTTTTCCTTTTTTTTAAAGATATTTGGATTTCTCTTGTAATGGAAAGCTGGAAAATTTCCCTGTAATTTTGCCAGACAGTGAATCGATTAATCAGAATCTCTTACAAATAGATGGTGTCTGAAATTAGTCTGAAACTCGATATTTTCAAATATTATTTTTATTTAGACATAAATAACATGTAAACTATTATTAATAATCAGAGACAAGAATGCTGTAGGAAATTGTTTCCATTACCCTTCCATCTTTTCAGAAAATGTAAGTTGGGCCCAAAAATAGAAAATTGATTTTTTGACGGCCCAATTATTTAAACCAAAAGCTGGTTTTGATCCAATAACGTATAGAGGGACTTCAACATGTCCAATCTCAACCACTGAGGACATATTTGGAATTTATTATTTTTATTTTACATATATTTATTTAAATAGTTTAATTTGAATAAAATTTTCGGAAAAGAAATAATCAACAAATGTAAATTTATTCTGGAGACATGCAAAAAACAAAAATTGAAAATATTTTACTATACTGTGTATATCATATATGTACTATCTCCAAAAAAGAAAAAAAAAATGAAGGTACTTGAGTTGGACCTTAGGCTTAAAAAGTTGTACCATAAGATCACTAATACAAATAGCACAACTCCTCAGATGTAGTTGGCCAAGTGTATCAGCCAGCATGCAAAGGTGTTAGCAAACCAACCATCCATTTCACCACGTATATATATTCAGCCATGCATCCCTTCTTGTTTTTTTCCACACACCAAACTCATTGCTAGGTGTCTCTTCACTACTAACAATCCCCATGCAGAATACATACACTCTTACTCCTATATAATGCACCCTCCTCCAACTCATTTTTCCTCACTTCTTCTCCACAGTGTGTTTCAAACATATAACAATGGCCGCCTCTTATAAGTTTCTCCTAGCACTCTCTCTCTCCCTCCTAGTCTCGTCCGCTTTCGCCGTAAGGCAGCAATCCCTCCGCCTCAGCGACGAGCAGCAGTGCCGCTTCCAACGCCTCACCGCCGCCCAGCCCACTCAGAGGATCGAATCCGAGGGCGGCACCACCGAGCTTTGGGACGAAAACCACCACCAGTTCCAATGCGCCGGTGTTGTTGCCATGAGAAACGTCCTCAAGGCTAACGCCCTCTCCTTGCCCAATTACCACCCTGCCCCTCGCCTTGTTTTCATCGAAAAGGGTACTTACACATATAATACACACACATATACATATACTGATATGCATACATATATTTGAATGTTTGAAAATATTGCTGCAGGTCAGGGTTTCATAGGCATCAGCTTCCCAGGGTGTGCAGAAACATACCATGCATACAAGAGCCAATACACACGTGAGAGCACAGAAGCTTGGGAGCAGAAACAAAAGGGAAGCGTGAGGGATTTGCACCAGAAAGTCCACCGCGTTCGTCGAGGCGACATCATCGCTATTCCGGCTGGTGCCGCTCACTGGTTCTACAACGACGGAAGCGAAGAAGTAGTCGCCATCTCCATCAACGACCTCAACCACCAATCCAACCAGCTCGACCAAAAATTCAGAGTAAAATCAAATTTCAACACAATATATAGATACACATATATTTTGCCACTTAATCTGATGATATTTGTTGTTGTATGTTTGGGGGTTAGGCATTTTACCTGGCGGGTGGAGTACCCAAAAGCGGGCAGCACGAGCAGTCGAGGGAGACATTCCAGAACATTTTCCAGGCTTTCGACTCGAACTTGATGGCTGAGGCGTTCAATGTGCCGGAGGAGATTGTGAGGAAGATGCAAACAGAGCAACAGGAGAGAGGGCTCAGCGTTATCGTTCGAGAACGAATGAGCTTCATTAGGCCAGAAGAAGAACAAGAACAAGAACGAGAACGAGAAGGAAGACGATCAGAGGACGACAATGGCTTGGAAGAAAGCTTCTGCGCCATGAAAATCAGCACCAACACTGAAAACAGGAGAGAAGCTGATATCTACTCCAGAGAGGCCGGAAAAGTACACCTCATCGACAGCCACAAGCTCCCCATTTTGAAGTACATGGACATGAGCGCAGAAAGAGGCAACCTTTACCCGGTATGTGTGTGTTATTTTTCATTCACGCATTAAAACAAACACCTTCCGTGCACTCCGACTGAGAATATTTATTATGTGCGTGTAATTTTCCATTCACGCATTAAAACAAACACCTTCCGTGCATTCCGACTGAAAATATTTCTTTTGTAATGCCACGCAGAATGCGTTGTTGAGCCCGGATTGGGCAATGCTGGGCCACACGATCGTGTACGTGACGAAAGGCGATGCCCAGGTCCAAGTGGTGGACCACAGCGGACAATCACTGATGAACGATAGGGTGAACAAAGGTGACATGTTTGTGGTGCCGCAGTACTACACCTCCACCGCACGCGCCGGAGAGAACGGGTTCGAGTGGGTGGCGTTCAAGACCACCGGGTGGCCGATGCGCAGCCCACTCGCCGGATACACGTCGGTGCTGAGAGCGATGCCGATTCAGGTTCTGACGAATGCTTACCAGATATCGCCGAACCAGGCCCAGAGCTTGAAGATGAACAGGGGTAGCCAGAGTTTCTTGCTGTCTCCCGGCGGGAAACAGTTTTAGATGAATGCGTTTGTTTGCTGCTACGTAATGTAAAATTTTGTGTAAGCTGAAAAACCTTTGTTTTTCATGGTTGATGTCGAGCAAACCTGCAGATATGTGTCTGTCTGTACTCAGTTCAATAATATTCTAATAAGAGTAATAAGAGCCGGCCGGCGTCGACGCTTTTTTGTTCCTTTCTTTAATTCTGCTCTCTTTATTTATTTATTATTTTATTTTAAATTTTTTTAAGGCCGTATCCAACAACTAAAATTACTGCAATTATAGTGACTTATATTATATACTTGGTAAATGGTAAGTAGTATTTTATTTTTATTTTTTTAGTGTCACGAATTCTCTTTTCGTTCACTATTGATATGATATGATATTCATTGCTCAAAAGGCCAATAAGCCTATTTAGACTCGTATATATGATTTGGAACTAAGCCTATTTTGATTCATTTTAAGCTACTAATTAAGTGAATAAAAATCTACAAAACTCCTTCCTTAGATCTACGAGTGTAAACGAGTCGAGCTTGAGCTCCCATCCATTTTGACGAGCTTGAGCTCGAATGAGCTGCATTTGTCGAGACGCATCTATTTTGAAGAGCTCAAATGAGTTGCATTTGTCGAGATCGAGCCTAAGGTGGTGTTTGCAAATGCTTTTTGAAAGAGATTATGCGGTTTTTTTTGCTCATAATCTATTTTTAGGTGTTTGCAAAATTAACTTTTGCTTTTGCTTCTCTTAAAATAATCTGCTATAAGCTATTTTTTTAAAAGCACCCCTAACCCTTCTTTTTCAATTTTAGTTTATTTTCCGAAATATTTGCAAACACCTCCAACTTTTAGAAATAAACACTTAAAACTAACTTAAATCACAATCACTAACTTCTGCTTTTAAATAATCATTTGCAAACACCAGTCATTTAGTGTATTTATTTGTTTTTATTAATATTATATTATAAATTATGATAAAAAAAAATTGAAATACAAAACATGACCTGTAATTTATTTTTTAATTATTTATATGAATTTATTATTTACTTTATAATAAATATATTTAAAATAAAAATTAAAAAAACTCATGAACCGGCTCGCGAACAACTGAAAATGAGATCGATCTCGACTCATCAAGAAACTCGAGCGCGAAATATTCAAGTTCGAGCTTTTCATGTCGAGCCGGCTTGACTCATTAACATCCCTACTTAAATCATATTCACATAGAAAGGAATGAATTCACCATTGATCAAATACATATTTGACTTGAGTTTTCAGAGTGTAATCGTCAAGAATTTCGTGGCGTGTCACAAAGTTTTTAAGTGTATTTTGGACATACTATTTCTTATTTTAATATACGAAAAGTTGAAGACATTATTTCCTATATTTAAATTCAAGACATATTTTTTTATTTATAGTTTTTAGAAACATATTAATGTAAATACTATTTTACTTTTATTTATTTTAAAAAGAATTAACAAAGTGTAATATATATATATATATATATATATATATATATATATATATATATATATATATATATTTTTGAGTAAGTAATATAATTAAATACACGTAGTAGTATATAATGTATAGTGGACTTTTATGGGGTGCCTTAATGGACTCCTCAAAGAGGCCTCTTAGTTGATAAATTCAACTTAGGCCTAATGGCATAATTATCAGTTTACACATTTAATTAGATCATTATTTTATTTTATAAAGTAATAATAATCTTTATTTTCCCATGCATTTTGAATTTTCGAATATCAAAAGGCTGCACCTATTTGCAATCTCAAAATTTCTAAAGGCAAAATCTTACTTCATGCAAGATCAAATATAAATAAATTTACTAGGAGCAAGACTAAAAATTACAAATATAACCCCAATATTGATTTTGATATTATTAATTCAAAAAAGTTAAAAAAAAAATGCCTAATTGCTATTGCAAGACCAAAAAAGAAAAAAAGAGAGAAATTGAAAAACGAGAAGGAACGCTCTAGCGGGATAAGAGAAAACACAAGACAAGAATAATTGTCGCGGCCCATCCGCCGCCCAACCGCCGGTGCTTGAAGAGGAAGAGAAGAAGAAGATGGAGAAACGAGGAAGGCGGAGAAGGAGGAGGAGAAGAAGAAAAGAGCATGAAGAAGAAGATGAGAAAGAGGAATAAGATGAAGAACAAGAATAAAAGGAAAAAAAAAAAAAAAAAAATCGATCTGTACATGTTGATTTTTTGGCAAAAATCTAGATGTTGATTTTGACGAAAATTCGACATATACATGTCGATTTTTGTCACAAAATTCGACACGTAGATGTCGATTTTTCGCGATGTCGTTTTTTTGCTAAAAATCAACATCTAAATGTCAAATTTTATGTGACAAAAATCTAAATCATTTGGTGATAAATTAGATCTGGTCTTCCTCTAAACTAAGCAATTCTTGCGATTGCATACAGTCGCCGCCATATCAAAATCCTTAATTCCAACTTATCCTATCCACTCGATAATTAACTACTTTTATTTATTATAAAAAATCTTATATTTATAAAAACAATATAATTAGTGCTAAATAAAGATGAAGTATAATATAAGCATTGAGATTATTATTCATCAAACAAAGATTTATTTATTATTAGGTACAAAAAGCTGAAGTTTTATTGACGTCAAGTGAGAAAACAGTCGCCGGAGCCGTATACAGAGATACATACAAAGCCGATTAACCGGCAGTCTCATACATTATTCCATCACCAAACTCTACATTCAAGCAGAAGCAACCCTTCCTCTGCTGGACCTTCCACTTCCGCTGAAGAGGAAAGTCTCTCGCCGGGAAAACTTGAGCCTCTCCGCCTCCTCCCTCGAGATCTGGTACGCACTGGCGATGACGTCAGCCGGCAGACCTCTGATGGCGGAGGTGCGTCCGCTCAGTGTGTTGATCATGGCGTTGTCGTTGGTGTTGAACGCCACCCACTCGCATCCCTGCTCTCCGGCCTGCTTCACCACCGCGTAGTTCTGCGGCACCACCACCACCTGCCCCTCCCGGACCTGCCCGTCGAACACCGCCCTCCCCTTGTGGTTCACGATCTGCACCCTCGAATCTCCGCGCGTCACGTAGATTATGCTGTGCGCGTTCGCGTACCAGTGCGGCGACATTATCGCGTTCTGTCAATCAAAATCAAATCAAAAGCCCTAATTTAATTATCATCATCGTCAAATTGGGCTTTAATTATGCGGAGCAGCTGTAATCAATTCTTACTCTGTAAAGGACTCCCCTTGCGGCGCTGAGTTGGAGGAACTTGAGAATTGGGAGAGAGTAGCTGTTGACGGTGGAGAATCGCCCGGCGCGTGGGTTGTAGATATCGGCGCGTGAGGCCTTATCTAGGTTTTCTCTGATCTTGGCGCTGCAGATAGTCTCCTCAATTCCATTATCGCGGCCGCCGTAGTATCCCTCCTCCTCTCTTCGGCCGTACTCCTCTCCTCTAAGCGGTGGCCTGATCACCTGAAGCCCCCTCTGAACTAAGATCAAGTGGCCCCTTTCGTCATTGTGTCCCTGGAGCTTTCGTGCGGTCTCCTCGTCAACTCCGAATACCTCGGCCAATGTCTCCACATCAAAACCACGGAAAATGTTGCCGAACTGTTGTTGCTGTTCGCCGCGCCTGCTTCCATGCTCTCTGTATTGCTGTTGCTCCTGTCCCCTCCCTGGGTTTCCGGCGAGGTAGAACGACTGCAATTTTCAGACAAACAAAAAAAACCAGTAAGTATTAAGAAAACTGAAATAAAAACCAATCTATTAATGGATTAGTTATTACTGTTTTATTACCCTTGGATTTTGATCGAGTTGGTTGGCGTTGTTAGAGTCATCGTGTAAAACAAGAAGAACAAGCTCCTCTTCACCATCGTTGTAAGCCCAGTGAGCTGCTCCGGCAGGGATGGCAACAATGTCACCCTGTCGAGATTCTCCGATCTTCTGATGCCTGTCTCTGAAACTCCGGCTTCGATCCTCCTGAGATTGTTCTCTTGACTGTTGAGACGATTCGTAGGTTTCAGGGCAGCCCGATATCATAAGCCCGAATATTCCTCTACCTGCACATACATATACATTAAGAATTCACGAATCAAATATACATATATATATGTATATAGAATGAGAATTGATGAAAGAATGAATACCTTTGAGAACGTAGACAAGAACAGGGGAGTTATGGTAGACAGGGAGCAAAAGGCCTCTCTGCTGGATTCTGTGGCGGAGTATCGAAACACCGGCGCACTGGAATTCGTCGTTCTTGAAATCCCAGAACTGAGTCTCTCCAGCTTCAGCTCGGATGCTGTAGGAGGGTTCTTGAGCATTGATGTTTCCGATCTGGCACTCGCCCTTTTGCCAGCTGGCAGTTCCGCTTCGGACAGCGAAAGTGGAGCCGAGTAGCAGAAGAAGGCTGAGAGCTGAAAGAAAGAGCTTGCCCATGGTGAAGAAAGGCACCTCAGAAAAGTGTGTTTGTGTGTGTGTTTAAGGGGAGAATAGGAGATGTTTTACTGTGATGGTGATATGTGGCGAGCCGAGAGCGTTGGTATATATAGAGGGAAAGAGTGGGGTTTGCATGTGACACATAGGTGTGAGGAGTTTGCCATTTTGCAATCTGCATGGCTGCTGTGGCCCTTGTTTGCTTACACCTATGATTTTGTGTTGGGGCAGGTGGCTTATGTTGTAGAATGATGTTACAAAAGAAAACCACCTTTTTTTTTTGGGAGATGGTATTCTTCTGGTGAGTTTGGTTGGTATTATTATAGATGATTGAATGTAGGCAGAAATTGAAGTTGGATGCATGATAATGTAATGTTCCAGATTTATATGATTTGCTTTCAATTTTATATATTTCAATTGTAAATTGCACATAGTAATAAATTACATATTTAATATGTGTTTTGAAACATTTTTTTTTTTGAAATAATAAATCCATATTTATTTGCAATTTAGTACTAGGTTCAAGAGTGGTTTCATTGCACATTTTTCTAATAGAGATTATTCATTTAGGCTTGTTGGAGTGACAAAAGAAATGCAGTACACTGTTAAAAAATTAAAAGACAAGAAATGCAGTACACTTTTAAAAAATTCAAGACAAAAGAGTTACTATTAAAAAATTAAAACTTAATCACTAATTCATGCAAGATGTCTTGAATTTGAAAATTGTTCTCTTGTAATAAAAGTCACTGAATAGTCTCGTTGTTCTCCAACTTCATCTTCACTATTGGATAATCATCCTCCAAGCTCTCGGCCCTACAAAGAAAGAAAAAATAAAAAATATAATTAGTCACAGCTTCGTAATTATTGATTAAATATTATAATTATATACATTTACCCATTGTAAATGTAATTTTCGTAGTGGTGTACGAAATAGATAGCCCGTCCTAAGATATGGTGCATGCCAACTGGGCCAAATATGCGGCTATCGTAACAATCCTGTTACAACGAAATCAAATTAACATATATTTATCAATTTGAACCTCTAAGTACAAATTATATGTATTAATTGAAGAAAGACCGAATAAAAACTTACATTGTGTCCAAGGTTCTCATCAGAAGACTGAACCCAGCATTCGCCGTCTGACAGCACCCTATTTGCCACAAGAGTACCCTCTGTGGCAAATATCTCTCTAACAATGTGTTTATTGGGGTTTTGTGGGTCCGTCAACAATACTATATCCTTCACACGGATATTCCTATACACATAGCATAAACAAGACTTAATACACAATCTTAAATCCTAATTTCCAGATGTTTACATTATATTTACGAAACTTAGTTAGAGTTTAGTCTTTAATATTGAAACATAATCGATTCATTGAATTACTCAGGGGCGGATCCAGGGAGTTTTGGATGGGGACTAAAAAAATTTTTGGGGTAAAATAGTATTAAATTTTAACTTTGGAGGGGCTAAAGTGTATAAATTAATACAAAAATAACCCAAAATATTAAAAACAATTAAAAAAAAAAAAAAGGTAAAAAAAAATTCTGCAGCCCCCCCCCCCCCCCCCCCCCCCCCCCCCCGCCTTGGGTCCGCCCCTGGAATTAATTATCCCCACAATTAAGAAAGAGAGAGACTAATATCTACTAATTTGAACAAAGGTATTCTATCAGAAAATCAATGAGAAATGCAAATTTATGATTAACATAAAATGAAAACATATGCAGTAGACATTTCTGTAGGGAAAAAAAGAATTTATAATATTTACCTGGAGTTAGGAAATGGCATCTTCCGGAAGTAAACAGTGGCACCCAACGGGCCGATGAGGCGCAGCACCTCCCTATCTGCCGTCTTGAAGCTGAAAAACATATCTCCATGAAAAAGGTTGCTGTAGATGTTCTGAGGGATTTCCTTTCCTCGAATAGAACCTTCATTGTAGCTCTGCCAATATTCAATTTTAATGAGCCAATTTTTTCAATTTTGATGCGAGAAGAAGAAGGGAAAGAGGGACGACGTCGTTCCACTTCCAGATTAAAAGTCTATATATAATTATATATACTTTAATATATATTAAGTATATAATTATATTAATAAGTAGTAAACATATAATATACACAGATGCATATATATATATATATATATATATATATATATATATATATATATATATATATATATATATATATAATATACCTACACAATTAATATATATAGGGGAATTAAATATATATAAGACGACTGTAAATATATATATAATATACCTACACAATTACCGCGAATTAAATACAGGGGAAGATTTGGAAATGTAAGACGACTGTAATACACACAAAAGGGCAAATGAATTACAGGGGAAGATTTTAAAGAAACAATTAACAGGGGATTAGATTTAAATAAACACCAAATGGCAAATGAAATACAGGGGGAGATTTAAAAAAAAAATTAACAGGGGATTAGATTTAAATAAACAACAAAGGCAGATGAAATACAGGGGAAGATTTTGAAAATGTTAGCAGAAGATTAGATTTAATAAACAGCAAAAGCAAATGAAATACATGGGAAGATTTTAAAAAAAATTAACAGAGGATTAGGATAATAGCTCTCCATGAAATACAGGGGAAGATTTTAAAAATGTTAACAGCAGATTAGATTTAAATCTAAACAGCAAAGGGCAAATTAATTAGGGGAACATTTTAAAAAATTCAACAGAGGATTAGAATTAATAGCTCTCCAAAAACGGGCAAATACATACGTATACATATGAGAAGAAGACCAGTTTGCAAGAGAAAGCTCTCAAAAAGAAGAAGAAGAAGAAGAAGAAGAAGAAGAAGAAGAAGAAGAAGAAGAAACATGTAAAAGCACAATGAATAGAACATTTCACCTTCCAAGCAGCTTTCACAGAGTAGTCAACTTTCATGGCAGCATATCGGATCAAGGTTCTGAAAGAAGGCATGTTGTTTTCCCCAGCTGGAAATTCTCTTCTCCTCTCCTTCTCTTTCTTCTCTCTTCTCTCTCTTCTTTCTCTCTCTATTCTCTCTTCTCTCTTCTCTCTCTGTGTATGTATATATATAGATATATGAATCTGTTCTGAGTGATGGTTTGTTTCATATAAAACAAAAATTTCATGCCCCTGCAGTGCGGAACGTCTATTTCTTTTTAATTCGGTACCTAGCTTATTAGTGCAATATGCATTACCATACTAATTTAATAGCTTATATTATTCTTTTTATTTTTTAATTACGTATTATTCAGTTCTGATCGATCGTACACATTTTTATGGGCGTTGAGTTTGTAGTCCAAATAATATTTATTTGCACGCTCAATTTATATTAACCATTAAAATTGACGGACAAATAATATTTGAAGTTTTTATATCATTTCTTGCGAATTGCGATTGAATTATGTTTGTGATTGTGTGGGAATTGAAAACTTATGGTTAAAATTAAAGAGAGGACAAAACAAATGAAACAGGGGCATGGCAGGTCAACCATGAACCTCGCCGGAATTACGTCTACCGGAACCGGAGACGAAAGTCAGTTCTCCGGTTTATTTTGTACGGACGTGTTAAGGGAATTAATCCGGTTATTTGAATGTCGAATCCTCCGATCGCCACTCGAAGAAGAGCTGTCCGGCAACGCCCTTGACGGCGGAGGGGAGGAAACCTGTTGACGTGGTAGAAAAACGCGGCGGAGAATCTTGGTGATGATGATCGCTGCGAAATGCAGTTACGATGCTGGCAGTGGAAGAGGAGAGAGAAACGACAGAAGTAAATAACTAATTATTTAATTTTCTTTTATGTTCCCTACTTTTGCGCTTCGCCCTCAAAACACACCAATCAAATTAATTTATTTTACTTTTTATGTACATCTGTTTAAGTTCAATTTCCTCACCTTTTCTCATTTGTAAAGGCTAAAATGGATATTTGGCAATACGGAATCAATAAAACCATAGCATGTACGAATTCGAAGTGAAAATACTTTTCTCTTTAATGAAAATTATTAATATTTTTTTTTAAGGTCTAATCCAATGTCACGTGAAATCCAAAATGTTTCAATTGTTTAAAATTAGGGACCAAGATGTTTTCTTTCGTGTCGAGATTTATGTAATTGGGTTAGTTGGATTAAGGCCTTGTCAGATTATTGGACTAGTTGGGCCCGTTTCATGGACTAGCTGGGCCCATCCGGAGTTCGGGCTACCAATAATTAAGCTTATAATCTATATAATATATAAAAGTTGAATTGCATAGCTAATTGATTGACATTTGGCAATTTCAATTGATGACATGTCATCAATTTCATCCCATGTGGCGAATTGATTGGTGGAAATAAATCATCAAAAAACATGTCATCATTTTCCAAAATTAAAGGTAATTAAATATATTTTATTATTTTATTAATATATTTATATCTTACCATTTATAAAATGCTCTAAATATATCAACTTTCTTGGAAACCCTAAATAAATTTATTTTTTAATTTAATTTTATAATTAATTTAATTTGAATTTAGTTAAATTCGATTTAAAATATTCCGTTATTATAATTGCATAATTGGTGGTGTTACGATTTTTTTTGAATTTTAATTCATAAACTTGAATTTATTAACAAAAAATATTGCAGAATAAGTTATTTGATATTATACATTTTACATGAACATGACTAGAAAATATGTATATTTTTACTAATTTAATATTATATATTAATATAATCTATATAATCTATATAATATATGAAAGTTGAATTCCATAGTTAATTGATTGACATTTGGCAATTTCAATTGATGACATGTCTTCAATTTCATCCCAAGTGGCGAATTGATTGGTGGAAATAAATCATCAAAAAACATGTCATCATTTTCTAAAATTAAAGGTAATTAAATATATTTAATTATTTTATTAATATATTTATATCCTACCATTTATAAAATGCTCTAAATATATCAACTTAATTTCTTGGACACCCTAAATAAATTTATTTTTTAATGTAATTTTATAATTAATTTAATTTGTATTTAGTTAAATTCGATTTAAAATCTTCCCTTATTATAATTGCATAATTGGTGGTGTTACGATTTTTCATTAATTTTAATTCATAAACTTGAATTTATTAACAAAAAATATTGCAGAATAAGTTATTTGATATTATACATTTTACATGAACATGACTAGAGAATATGTATTTTTTTACTAATTTAATATTGTATATTAATATTATCTATATAATATATAAAAGTTTAATTCCGCACCTAATTGATTGACATTTGTCGATTTCAATTGGTGACATATATTCAATTTCTTCCCATATGGCAAATTGATTGGTGAAAATAAATCATCAAAAAACATGTCACCATTTTCCAAAATTAAAAAGATATTAAATTATTTTATTATATATTTATATCATACCATTTATAAAATGCTCTAAATATATCAACTTTCTTTTAATTTAATTTTAATAGTAATTAATTTAATTTAAATTTATTTAAATTCAATTTAAAATCTTCACGTATTATAATTGTATGATTGATGGTGTTACGAAAATTTTGTATTTTAATTCATAAACTTGGATTTATATAAAAAAATATTTCAGAATAAATTATTTGATATTATATATTTTACATAAACATGACCAGAGAAAATGTTTATTTGTTTTACTAATTTAATATCATATTCGTAATTACCAAAATTTTCCTCATGTTGTTTTCGTCTTACATCGACCCCCTTACGGTACGATTATTCACGGAATTTTTTTTATGACGTGAAATATTCCCCGAAAAATGCAGATTCTACCCTGCACAAGACATTTGTTTATGGTACTTTTTAAAGACAAAAATTACCCTGAGGGGGACTTTACACGAAAATATTTATTCTTCTTAAATAACATCGCTTCACAACTTTTTAGTATTACTATTATCTCCCCTAAGGCTAATTTTGTATTTACAAAGTAAGATAACAGAAATGTCACGTCTTTTGGATATTACATGGAATAAAAAAGATTCCTTAAACTGGGGGTACTTTCCGTAATTTAGCCTAAGTTCATGAGGAGTTTCGCAATTTATCCTATTAACAACGATTGTCGTTCTTTTCACGTCTTAACGTTTTCTTATACCCTTATACAATTTTAAATAATTTTAATGTCAGCTTGATAATATAATTAAATATTAATTTCTATAATATTTAATATGTGTTTTTGATGTTTGTGGTACCACACATAAGGAATTTGATATAAAAGTTGCGAGATTGAATAAAATTGTTTTTATACAAAATAATAGATAATTGCAAACACATTGATGCAAAATCAGAATTAGGATTGTGATTAGTATTAACATTAAAATTAGGATTATAATTATTATTCTTTGAATTAGTATTAGTATTAATACTATAGTTAGGATTCGGATTAATATAGTATTATAATTAATATTATGATTAGGATTATCATTATGATTATGATTAATATTAGTAATTGAATTATAATTAAGATTATGATTATTGATTAGTACTACAATTAGTGACATGTATTCGTATTATAATTATGATTAGTATTAGGATTAGGATTATGGTTAGAATTAAAATTAGAATTATAATTATAATTAACATTAGCATTAGCATTAGTATTATTAGTAATAAAATTATTAGGATTATAATTAATGTTAGAAATAAGTTTAGGATTAGAATTATGTTAGGATTAGAATCATGATTAGTGTTATGAATAGGATTAGGAATAGGATAAAATTTGGATAATATTAGTATTACAATTATAACTAGCATAAGCAAATCCAGATTAACATATTAAAATTAGTATTACCATTATAATATGTACATTAGCATTAACATTAACAATATTAACATATTAGTATTAGAATTAATATAAATATTAAGATTAGTATTAGTATTAGTATTAATATTAGTATTAGTAATAGTATTAGTAATAATATTAGTATTAATATTAGTATTAGTAATAGTATTAATATTAATATTAGTGTTAATATTAGTTTTAATATTAGTATTAATATTAGTATTAATATTAATATTAGTCTAATATCAATATCAATATCAATATCAATATCAGTATCGATATCATTATCGGTATCGACATTAGTATCGGCATCAGTATCGGTATCAGCATCGGCATCGACACCGGTATCGATATTAGTATCGGTATCAATATTAGTATCAATATCAGTATCATTATCATTATCAGTATCAGTATCAATATCAGTATCAGTTTCAGTTTAAGTATTCGTATCCGTATCAGTATTAGTATCAGTATCAGTATCAACATTTGTATCAATATCAATATCAGTATCAGTATCAATATCAATATCTATATCATTATCGATATTAGTATCACTATCAGTATCAATATCAGTATTAGTATCAGTATCAATATCAATATTCGTATCAGTATTAGTACGGGTATCAGTATGATTGTGAGTATCAGTATGAGTATGAATATCATATTAGTATGAGTATCAATATTAGTATAAGTATCAGAGTATGAATATTAGTATTAGTATTACTATGAATATCAATATGAGTATCGATATTAGTATCAATATCAATATCAATATTAGTATTAGTATTGGTATTAGTATTAGTATTAGTATTAGTATTAATATTAGTATCAATGTCACTGTAATTATCAATGTAAGTATCAATATTATTATTAGTATTAATATCAGTATTAGTCTTATTCTTAGTATTAGTATTAGTCTCAATATGAATATTAGTATTAATTTTAGTTTTATTATTAGAATTAGTATTAGTATTGGTACGAGTATTAGTATGAGTATTAGTATTAGTATCAATATTATTATTAATATCAATTATTATTAATATTTGTATTAGTATTAGTATTAGTATTAATATTAGTATTAATATTAATATTTGTACCAGTATTAGTACCAATATTAGTATTAATATCAATATTAGTATTAGTATGAGTATTAATATTAGTATTAGTATTAATATCAATATCGCTATAATTATCAATGTAAGTATCAATATTATTATTAGTATTAGTATCAATATTAGTCTTATTCATAGTATTAGTATTAGTATCAATATGAATATTAGTATTAGTATTGGTTTTATTATTAGTATTTGTATTAGTATTGGTACGAGTATGAGTATTAGTATTAGTATCAGTATTATTATTAGTATCAGTATTAGTATCGGTATTAATATTAGTATTAGTATTAGTATTAATATTTGTATTAATATTAATATTAGTACCAGTATTATTACCAATGTTAGTATTAGTATTAATATCACTATTAGTATTAGTATTAGTATTAGTATTAGTATTAGTATTAGTATTAGTATTAGTATTAGTTGAAGTATTAGTATTAGTATTCGTATTAGTATTAATATTCGTATTAGTATTAGTATAAGTATTAGTATTAGTATTAGTATTAATTGAATTAGTATTACTATTGGTAACATTATTGGTATCAGTATTGGTATCGGTATTGGTATCCACATTGGTATCAGTACTGGTAGTGGCGTATACATCATATCTCTTTTGCAATATTTATAACTTTTATTGTTGTTTGAGTAATGTGCATCACTAATTGATTGTCGTTAGTGATAAACTTGCAGGTTATTTGAATATCTATTGCGTTACTTCTATGCTACTGTGTTTGTTGTTACCTTAGTTATTTTGCAGCAGATTCACATGGTGTAGTAGATTGCAATCCAAGAAATAGAGTTATACCATATGTTTTAAATGATTTCACTTAATCTTGATATCGTGTTTTGCACGCTTCATGTTTTTTTATTTGTAATATTTAACTTTATTTCATATGTTAACTCAAATTAAGAGATAAAGTTTATGTTTTTTATTTCCTTCCATTTTGTTTTACTTAAATTGGTATTGTTATAAAGAGATAGTCGTAAGTTTATTTTTCTCATTTTGAAACTGACCTCCGTGCAACGCACGGGTGAAATACTAGTTCGTTTGTAATCTTCTATAGTTTACATATTTAGGTTCTTTTAGAGTAATTCCATGAATTTTGAATCAAGTTTTTTTGAAACCAAATGTTTCAAATATTTAAATAATAAAATAATTTAATTTGTTGGATTTAACTCATTTAACATGAATTTTAAATATTTATATCACGTGTCCTATGCTTTATAACAATAAACAATTACAAGCATATTTACATTTGTTAAGAGAGAGAAGAAGCAAAAGGCGTACACTTCTAATCTCAACATTTAGATGCAAGTGACAAAAGTTTTTTTTATCTTTTATTACTATGATTAGAATAAATAAATATATGGAGTTAGACTTAATTTTCTTTTAACTGTCTCGTTCAATATTTTGGATATTGCACTCATTGGCCTTTTCTATTTTTTTTTAATAAATTAGTTGAATTGTTTTTTTTAATCATCTCAATTTATCCATAATTCTTAGGGCCGGGTATTAATTGTTTTTTTAATAAATAACATATGCAATTTAAATGATTAAGGGGCACGTGTTACAAATGATAATGTATTTAATAAACAACATATATATTTTACCCGGAAATACTATTAAAAAGCAGATTCGAGGATATTAGAGTCGGTCCTCTTCAAGTGACCCGCCGCAACCGAACCCAAAACTATGTGTGTGCGCGTCTCTCTCTCTCTCTCTCTCTCTCTCTCTCTCTCTCTCTCTCTCTCTCTCTCTCTCTCTCTCTCTCTCTCTCTCTCTCTCTCTCTCTCTCTATATATATATATATATATATATATATATATATATATATATATATATATATATATAAAAGTGTTGTTAATTATTTAGTTTGTTTTGAAGTTAATAAATATTAAGTTATAACTATCTAGTAATCAATAAACTTGTTAATAATTGTTTAATAATGAATAGCTAATTAAAAATTAAGTAATAATTGGTTTGAAGATCTCTACTACGATGAGGTGGAGGAGAAACACAAATTTGTTTTTTTCTCTCTTTTTTTTCCCCCTTGACCGAAGATTGATGAGGTTAATCAATTTGTACGTACAAGTTCCATAATGTCAAGATACATTTGGGCTTGAATTTATTGGGCCATGAAAAACTATTTTTTATGACTTGGACTTGAATTATTGGGCCATGAGAAATAATTTTGTATGAGTTGGACTTAAATTTACTGGGCCATGAAAAACTTTTTTTGTATATCTCAAAAAAGGCAAAAACTTGTTGGAGTGGGGTATTAATATTATATATAAGATAAGATATGGAGAAGTTGGAGTTGTATTAGGTAATTAATTAATTAATTGGTTTTAAGAGAAGTATAAATACGTGACGAAGCAGAAGAAAATTGTATTATTAGGGCACGTGCAAACTGCAAACTGCAAACTGCAAACTGCAATGGCTTCTCTCCGAACTACGTTGCGCTATGTTACCATGAAATTCAAATACTCTCTCTCTACCGCTTGGAAGGTAATTATTAATCATCTCAATTATATTTATCGACTTTTTGCAATTGTTTGTAGGGTTTAATTTCGTGGTTTGACCTTTTGTTATTAATAAATATTATTATATTAAAGTCATATGCACAAGGTCAAATTAGAGAGAGAGAATTCCCTGCTACAGTAATGCAAAATCTACGACATGGAAAGATGACATTCTTGCATACTACCTTCGAGAAAGAGATGATTAAGGTTCCTGGCGCTTCTGGTCACACTTTTCTTGTCCGCAAAATCCCATCTCCAACTTCTAGGTATTTATTTGCTTCTAAATTAGGTATTTTTTTCTTTTTCTAAATCTAATGTTGACTGACTACATCATATCTTTTATTAATTGACATATATATTTGATGAGTAAGTTTATGTTCTAGTAATAAGATTGAACCATGCACAAATTAATGGCTTTGACAGTTGTTCGGTCTTGTTGTAAGTAGCATGGAAATTATTTATTTTTATCGGTAAAGCATATTCTGTTCTATTAGTTTATTTTTCGTATCACAACATTTACTTGATCACGACATTGATGTTTGAATTGATTCCGCTCGACTACTGTGTTGCGTTTACTCATCAGGACTGTTCGTGCAAACGATCTGGTAGTACTTAAGGACCCAAAAAATCCAAGCAATTATATTGTAAGGAGATTAGCTGCCACTAAATCGAACTACACAAAACCCTTTGTCCTTGGAAAGAACCAGTGCTGGGTATTAGCTGACAAATTGTGCTGGGAATTAGCTGACAAATTCGATTTAGCGACCGAAGTAAATATTTTTCATTAATTCATACTTTCCAATGATTTATTTTTTTCTTAATGACTAATATTTATTTGTTTTCTATTGAGAAGGAAGCGTACGATAGTCGAACTTTCGGACCGGTTAATATAAACAACATAGTTGGCCGAGCTATATACGCTGTCAGCATTGGAAGGCTCTACCATGAAACCGTTTATAACAAGTTAGTGTTTCTCTATGGTTTCATATTCATCTGATTATTATAATATATATTTTTTTAGTTACGAATAATTATTTAATTATATTGTTTTTATTTTTTAATTTTTATATAGTTTGGAAAGCGTAATCGAAGATTTTCCTGTTGTTGAAGTGGAGCTAAATATTGAAGAAATGGAAAGTCATTATAAACCATCATAATAGACTTTTGTATATATTTACTTTATTTTGCATTTTGACTGCCAATGGGTTTTTTCAGTGTTTCTACTGAATTTTCCTTTTTTTTTTTTTATTTTTTTTTATTTTTTTTATTTTAATTTAATTTAATATTGAAACTCTATTTTTTCTTAGAAATTAACTCGTTTGTATTTCTACTTTTGAGATCACAATTATATTTTTGCATTTATTAATATAATAAAATGGCCTTTCAATTTCAATTATATTGGTATGTATATATCCCATATCAACATATAAATTGGGTGTCTTTAGCAAAAGAGAGTGCAATGCACGCAAGAGTGTTTGAAAAATAGGAGGGCCCACACCCTAACATAGGTAGAACAAAATCAAGTGTTACATTAACAGCAGCATGAACAACTTTGTAAGTATATGTTGGAAACGACGCCGCTTATTGCATTTAAGTACAAAAGGAAAAGAGATTTTGTTTTATGCAACAGCTGGCACGGGATCATCTGTCAAAAAGATATCAACTCAGAGAGACAGTCAGTCAGTGAGAGAGAGAGAGAGAGAGAGAGAGAGAGAGAGAGAGAGAGAGAAAGCTAAGCTCTTATCCAAACAAAAAAAAGAGAAAGAAAGAAAGGCAGAGAGAGAAGAAGAACCATGGCTTACCTGAGGAACTTGATGAAATATGCGGCCATGAAAATGTCCTATGCGGTAAATACTACGTGGAAGGTAAACTCTTTTTTATCTACTGTGTTTCTATATGTTTTTTCTTTTTTTGTTTTTTTTTTTTTTTGGAGCTTTCTTACTTCTGAACCCTAGTTGTATGTATATATGTGTGTGCATTATATGACGATGTTAAAAAAAATTAAATATTGATCTCATGTATTTTTCTTGGATAAGATCTCATGTATTTGTTTAACATATATTATATATATATATGTTTTGTGTATAATACCATGCTGTTAGAATCTGATCTTCTGTTAATTATTTTGTTCTTTATTTATTTTTAGTTGAAATGACGAATGTACCCCCCCCCCCCCTTTGAGATTCTTGTAGCCTCTTTTTCACTGTCCCACCAGTACCACCACATCGCAACAAACCCTAATTGTTTCCCATTGTTGAGGAAAAAACTTTGCCCATATCTATGTTTTGTTATTTTTTATTTTTTTATTTTTTTTAATTTTAATTTCTGAAACCCAGAGTTTGTTAAGAACAGATAAATAAGGAGAAAAGTTTAATTACATTAATGAAAGCCACAATTATATTTTAATTTACTTAAGACATACTTTATATTTTATTTTATTTTAATTTCTGAAAGCCACAATTATATTTCAGGCTTCTTAATACTTGGCTGCACAGTAGCCATCAAAATTGTGGATTGAATGAGCATTGCTCTCAAATTTGGATATGTATTTTCATTATATGCTTTGGTCTCTAACATGGTCGATTTGATGATTGCAGAGTTACGTCGAAGGCGACATTGCAAAAACTGGAGTTCCTCGTGCGATGTTCGAACATCTATTTAGAGGAAGTTTGACATTCCACCACTTGGCAAACGAGCCCGAAACCGCGGACATCTTCGGGCCACGTGGAAGCACCATCCTTGTGCGAAAGATTCCATATCCGAATACTAGGTATTTCTTGTCTAATATTATTCTCTTCCATTTTGTTGGATTCACAACTGATTATATTTTGCAAATCTCATGCGACGTTCGACATATAATTGAAAAAGTGTAAGTTTACCTCAATGCAACTCTTTTCACTCGGTACTCAACAATTCTACTATGTCGAAATATTTTGCGTGTATGTGTTGTAGTAAAGTGCACGAAAACGACATTGTTGTTCTTAAGGATCCAAGAAATCCCGAGAGATATCTTGTTCGGGCTGTGGCGGGCACTGAAGGCCATGCCACAAAGATAGGGCCCGTAGGTTCCGAAGGTGAATGGCTTGTTCTCCAAAAAAATACATGTTGGGTGACGTCTGCCGAACAATTTGGACAGCTTGAGGTAAAACTTTCTAACTTGCATTGATTAATATGTCAACTGATTAGAATAATGGCATAAGTTAATGATAAAATATATCAATTTTGTTGCGCTATTTTTATAGGATGCATACGATAGTCGAGTCTTTGGTCCCGTTCCTATTCGAAACATAGTTGGGAGGGCAATCTACTATGTAAAGATTAATGAGACGTCTCACTCCCACGACAGTGTTCAAAACAGGTAAGTGTTTATTGTTATAACATTGAATTGACAGTATTGTATCGTTCAAGAATAATAATGATAATAATACTTTCTTTTAAAAAAAAAAATCTTTTTAATAGCATGAAGAGCGTGATCGAGGATTTCCCAATCATCGACGTGAAGCTAGATGTTGATCAGATGAAACAATATCACAAAGCTTAGATTGTTTTGCTAAGGCGAAGAATTTTCTATTTCTTTCCGTTGCTATCTTTTGCCGATTTGCGATGTATAAACTATGAAATATTTGCATCGCTCTCGTTTTCTCTGTTTTTTATTTTATTTCGGAACTAATGTTGAGAAACCAGAAGTCTGATTGGATCCACTATTTTGATTTTCAGTTGATAAGTGATAACTATTATGAAGTTGTTTTCTTTTGTACCTTGTTTTCATTAAAATAGAAAAAAAACATGGTTACTTAATATAAAAAAAAAAAAAAAAAAAAAGCAACTTAAGATTGAGAGCTTAGAAACTAAAAGTTCAAACTCACCAAATTTGCCAAGCTCGGGCTCGAGCTCGTTACACGATAATTTTTTATTCACCCACTAAAAACTAACAAGACACGGCACTGGAGTGTGCCTGGTTACTTTCGACAGTAATCAAAACGTAAAACAATCGAAAACAATCCAGATACAATAGTCAAGTATATTATCTACAGTTTTATTGCCAATACATGCAAAATTAACATATGTTCAGCAGCGAACGTCAAATCTCTTACACCATTCGCCCAAAACTCGCTTTTTCAAACGGAACAAAAACAACAGAAGCATCAAAGTGCGTAGCAACTGGAAAACGGGTTTTCTCTCTCTCTCTCTCTCTCTCTCTCTCTCTCTCTCTCTCTCTCTCTCTCTCTCTCTCTCGTTTGGCGAATGAATCACTTGTTAATGAACATAAACATAGGCACAATTGGCCTGCTTTTATACCTATAGAAAGCCTTCTTCTTTGCATATGATCCATTAACCACAGTTATGACAATCTTCCCCGGTTCTCTGATATAAAACGAGTTTCTGATGCTCTCTCCCATTTTCTTGTCCTGAAGCAATATCTTGTACGAGCAGTCGTCGTCTGGTATAAACTCCTCTCTGTATGCCACCTCATATCCGACGACAGTCACATCCCAAGTCACCGTAACCCCTGCCTGTAACAACTCACATTACAACAGACAACGTATATTATTCGCATGTTATATGTTTAAACAGATATACGCGATTTGAGTTCACTAACGTACCTCGAGAGTAGGTATCTCAATGTAGCCAGTGGCATTTGCTCTGATGTTGACTTCAAGAACTTTGTCGTCTGTCGAGAACTCAGTGTCGTTTTCTCTCTTCAGGCCACCGTATTGAACCAGTATGTTCTCCGCTGTGGCGTACCTGCGTTGTGAACGAAAAAAATAACAGCATTCGAAGATTATGAAAATAGCAAACGAACATCGATATTTGAGGCATTTATTATTGAAGATCGAACTTTACTTGAGAAGGGTTTCGGTCACTTTCGATGGCTTCACGAAAATAAATTTGTTCCTGCTCTTTTGTGTGATGAGTCGAAGATTCAAAGTGTTGAGAGCCAAGAACCACGATGGGACATTTATGATTAACTGCATCCACAAAAAAAATATCGTCAATCGTCGATAACAATCTCGTTTTGTCAACTCGAAAAACAGAATCGCATAATTAAACATACATTCTTGTAGACAAGGCCTGGATAATGATCATGAACCAAGGTCATCATCTTATTGTAGATCAACCGAACCTCCTTCTTCGCAGGTCCAGTAGCATTCTTCAGATCAATGATTTGGATAATCGAATCGGTCCCACCTGGTCTAAAATTGAGATTTTGAATCGCCTTCTCGACACTCAGAACCCTCCATCTCAAATAATCCCTGCATTTCTCATCATCGCCCGCGCTCAATAATTTCTTGTGAGATTCATTACCCAACATTGTATAGCAAAGGGGGCGACCCTCTTTATCCTTGCCACTGGAGAACCACAAACTGTCAATCTCGGGCCTTAATTCCTCGAGATTTTCATCGGGCCGAAACTCGGCCCGCCATTTAAGGGTTCTTCGGAGCAACGTGAAGGCCTCGTGCACCTTGTAACGTTTGGCTTTCAAGAACTTCATGAGAACAATGTCCGTCCCCTCGTGGCCTTCTTTAGGCAGTAAAGGGACACCCCACAATTTGATGCTCAATTCGTCATTTATGATGTTTTCGTTGGGCGGATTTCTCTTGGACCTTTTCACAAGCAGGTAGTGCCCAAGGATGGCTTGCTCCACCCTGAAACGGAATTCGGTCAGGGCCTTGTTTCTCGATTTTTTCAATTCGACCGGATCGCATTCCGCCTCTTCTTCCTCCTCCTCCTCGGTTTCTGGGTCGCTCGGATCGTCAATGGGCTTATCTTCCAGCATATTTGTCGCCGGGTTTGGAGCTCCGGCCGGGGAAGATTTCACCCGCCGGTAACCCTAGACTCAAAAAGAGTTCCGATTGATTTTGTTGGGGGAGATGGTAGTAATCCAAAAGAAAGATTTTTTTTTTTTTTTTTTTTTTTTTTCTGGTCAATTGCAATCTGTTCTCTCCCCCCACAGCAGAATGGTAAACGAGAATACAAAAAAGTAGTGGTGTTGGTTTTGAGGGATTTCCTGGAATAGAATAGACGGGCTCTCAGTTACAACCGTTAGTTTGGGTGGCGCCAGTTAGAGATTTTAACGGAATTGTTCTGTTTGACGGATGGAGAAAGGCGAATGACCTAACGTTTTGACACCTGGCAGTGGAGAAGCATTAATGGCTGTTAGAGAAGCATTAATTATATTTAGGGATACTAAACCCTTTATTTCTTTTTTAAGCAATGTTTAATGTAAACGCACACTAATTAAGATTATTAAACAAATCTTGATTTTAGGGGTCAAAAAATCATTACTTGAAAATTACATGTTTGTGACTTCACCACCATGTACCCCACCAAAAAAAATAAAAAAAAAGTACACATAAATTAGTAGACTTGATTGCAGAACAAGATTCAGTTTATTTGTCCAGAAAACACACACACACACACACACACACACACACACACACACTCATTTATGCAAGAACAAAACTTTTCACATATATTACAACCTAAGTACCTAACACAGAGCGCACATGCATATGCAAGAAAGATCATCCCTCCAACAGTTAGAACCAGTTCTAGAATGCACACGGGCCGACTACTAAGATTTCGGTCACCGCTCTCTTCTCGGTCAACTCGGATTACTGTGTGTAATTTCGACTCTGCAATGGCAAAGTCGCTTCATTTGCGATATTAGAATCATCATAGACTTCTTCTCCTCCTGCATTGTGGTTCTTTGATTCGGAAGCAGCTGCCAGCTCAGCATATCTGGAAATGACGAGCTGAAGCTCGTCGTGTAGATTTAAAGCATCGAAAAGCATCACTTCATCATCAGACGTAGTTTCCACGATTCTCTGGACAATAGGAAGAGACCGCTTGCACTTTGCTAGTATACCTATTGTCAGATCATCCTGCAAAAGATTTAATTTTTAAGGAATTAAAAATCAAACCTTGAGTTATTACGGAAAAGCTTGAGGAGTGAAAACAAACCTTCAAGGGTTTTGGTTCAATGTCGGAATTTAATATGCTGGTGAGAATATCGAGGCTGTTTCGAGCCACGGCAAGATGCTCTGTTTTCTCTTCGATAGAATTGAAACCGTAACGAACGAAAGTGGAGGCATTTTCTTCTTGGTTTTGTGCAGTAGTAGTACTAGTGTCGGGAACCGGATATCTATCGGGAGGTGATATTAGTTGCTGTTGACCAAGGTAAGACTCTAGATTGTAATGCACATCGGGGTAATTTTCTTCTTGTTCCGCCCGAGGAATTTCTTTCGTACTCAAGTGCTGCCAAAAAATTAGTCACAGATTAGATCTGCATTAAATACGGGTGCAAAGTGAATTTTTATCGAACTTCCAAAGTAATGTTAAGAAATATTGAACGAGATTTAATCAAAACGAACACGAATCGGGTTTTTTTTTTGTATTTCTAATCGAGAATAATGTGTAAGCTCGGTTCGTTATGTAAACGAATCAAGCTGAAACGAGGTTTGTTTTATTAACGAACGATGGAGTAAGTAGTTTGATTTTCAGTACTAACTAACTACATAATAAACAAGATACACACGATTAAATTTTCCAATTTTAAGGAGATCATATATTCACATGATCATGAAATGATTAAGAAAAATAATATACCGAATAAATGTTTTTAATTAAGTAATTAACAGATTAACAGGAGCAATTAAAAAATAAAAATGACTGACCATATAAGTTTGATGAAAGACAGGCAAATATTGGAGATCCGTGGACTCGCCCCAGGACCGGATCAGCTGCATCGCCCTCACCCTATTACCGTGGTCCGTCCTCGAATCCTCAATCAGCTTCACCATATCATCCAGCACCTTCTCCGACGCCACCTCAGAGAACACCTTCTCGCAATTCGAGGTGCACGCCTCCAGCAGATCGAGGCTCAAACCCTGGGTCGCCGGACTCCTGCCGCCGGCGACCAGCTTCCTCTTGATCGCCCTGACGATCTCGGCGCCGTCGTACTCTCCGCGGCTGATCATGGCGCAGATGCGGAGGTTGAGTCCCCAATTCGGCTCGGCTAGGGTTTCGGCGGTGGCCTCGTCGACGATTTTGGACTCCGGCGTGGGGGCTGCCAGGATTTCCTTCATTTTGGAGCTGATCGTGCGGCCCATCTGCGCGCCGCTCGTCTTTATCCTCTCGCCTATGGACGACGACGCCAGCCTCAATTTGGACAAATCCAATTTCTCCATTGATTTTTCCTTTTTCTCTCTCTCTCTCTCTTCTTCTTCTTCTTCTATTTTATTTCTGTGATGGGGTTTGGTTTTCTCGAGAAGAAGACGACGGCAGGATTTAGTGACTGAGGTACACGTGGCGTATATTTTCGTGGGTTCTAGTAGGGACCTGTATCTAAATTATAATAATATATTATTTGGTCAAAATTATGGATTAGATTCTTTATTCTTTCTAAACCAAATTCGATTATCACCCTACAACTTTTGTCTAATTACAAAAAGTATATCTTATTTAAAACACTTTTCATAACAGCCCTTTAAACACATATTGTAACAGAAAAGTCCCACTTTCCACCCCAAAAAGTACTTTTCAAAATAAAAATAATAAAAGCACAAATATTTGTTATCAAATATAATTAATCCAGTTAAATTCAATAAATTTAATGTACTACAAACTCAACAATTGAAAATTGAAATCGAGTGGTGAAAGTACAACACACGTAGTGCAAGAGTTAGTTGTACCTTTGCGCATTACATAAAGAAGCAAATTAGAAACAATTTCAAGGGTTTAAGCGAAGAAGAAGAAGAAGTGCAGCAGTACTTGAAAATTATAAAACCTTAAAACCAGCTTCGACAATGGTTGCCCTCTCAACCTGGTTCCGCTACATTTCCAACAAATTCGATTACTCTCTCTGTCTCAGCGGAAAGGTAAATCCCCTTTTACTTTGTAATCATTTCTTCATTTTTTTTCTAGGGTTTTTCGTGTTTGTGCGTATTCCATTTATTGAAGATTCCAGCGTGTGGGCTTTTCTGATTTTAGGATGTTTGTGTTGGATTTTGGGTGGATTTCTTTGGATTCGTCTGTTAATTTGATCCGTGCTTGTTTAAAGATCAATTTTTTGGTTACTTGTCTAAATATTTCAAATTTGAAGAAAGCTGTATTCTTGATTTTTTGGGGATGCTCAATCTGTGAATAGAAAATTGAAGTATGGACACTACATTATTTACCTATCCTTTCAATTTCCAGCAAAACTAGGTTTTCAGCTAGAGAGAACGATAGAGAAGCTAATTCGCTTATTAGGGTTTGTCTCTGATTTGTGCCGATACAGAACCATGGGGGTTACGTTTGGTGGTCAATGTCCTTCTTAGGTTGCTTATCTTTCGACGTTGATGATATTGTTTTTGCCATGGCATGTTAAAATCGAACGAGCCCAAAAAATTTCCTTGTGATTTTTCAAGACTTGAGCCACGCATGTTTAAATCGTAATCGTAATTCTCTGTCACAGATAGGAGTTGTTTCTATTAGATTTTTGTGGAGGAGTTTCTTCTATCGTAGTTCTCGTGGATTTTCCTCGTCATATTCCAAAACAATCTACTTTTAACCATTTTTTTTCGGTCACATACGATAAACTAAAGGGAATCTTGTAATGTGATTGCAGACCTATATAAACGGTAAAGTTGCAGATGCTGAAATTATTCATTCGATATGGAGAAATTTTCTCCACGGAAGGTTGACTTTCCTGCATTGGAATAAAGGAGAAGAAATGGCTCCATTAATCGGGCCTCATGGTGGAACTCTTCTTGTTAGGAAACTACCTGTCCCAGATCCTACGTATGTTTTTTACCCGATCAAAACAAATTATTTTGCAACATTAAAACAATATTATTTCTGAAGCTTATTTATTTACTCTAATGTTTTGTGGTATAGGAGAGTTCGCATTGGAGATGTGGTAGTATTAAAGGACCCTTTAAACTCTAGCAATTTTCTTGTACGAAGATTAGCTGCCATCGAAGGATACGAGATGGCATCTACCGATGAGAAGGAGGAATCTTTTGTCCTCGAAAAGGAACATTGTTGGGTAGTATCTGATAATAATAATCTAAAGACTAAGGTATATGCGTTTTTTGGTTAGAAGCAAATATATTATATTGGTTAAAATCAAATCTTGATTTTCTAACTCGTTTTTGGATTGTTACCGGTATTCGATATTTGCAGGAAGCTTATGATAGTCGAACATTTGGGCCTGTTAACATGATAGACATAGTTGGGCGGGCAATATATTGTCTGAGAAATGCGGTGGATCATGGCCCTGTAAATAACAGGTAAGGTGTTTTAAGGCTATTATATTAAGTCGTGATTAACGATAATTCTATTAATGATAATTCATTTTTGTTTGGACAGCGATATTAGCACTAAACAGGATGCACCTGTTATAGAAGTTGAACTAGATGTTGACGAGATGGCAAAGAATCATAAAGCATCGTAAGAAATGTTGTGATCTATTATTCTTGTTGACCGGAATTTTAACGCGCTGAATAAATGGGAGGCTGATTGATCCAAGCCGTCGGATTTTCGACCAGTAGCCCTCGTTGCTCTGAGATTATTTATCGTCCACTTGAGAAAAGTTTGAGTCTGTATTTTTTTTTTTTTTTATTTATATTAAATGTTGGACAAAATTTTGTATCAGCATCAACTTCAATTCCATCAGAGTGCTCATCATCTGTAAGCTGAAAGTCCTTTGATTGTATTTTGCAATGGTTTCTTGGCAAGTTATTATTATTAGATAGTTTATATTAGTTTCTATTATTCTCAATTAATAGCTTTTCAATGAATTTTGGCATGAGCTCAAACGGTGCCGTTTACATTACTGAAAATAAATAAGTAGGTAATTTCGTTACAAGGAGAATAAATATATGTAGGGGTGAAAGTCGGATGGATCGGATCGGAATTAGCCTTTTCGGAAAATTTCCAAAAAATTTCGGAAGTACAAAATCAATTCCAATTCCAATTCAAAAATTTTCGGAATCTAAAAATTCATTCCAATTCCAAAAGGCCCGGAAATTTCGGAATTTCGGAAAAAAATCAGAAATCACATAAGCTTTAAAATTTCAAAACTTAGCCAATTTTTTCTAAAATAATTATAATTTTTCGAAAATAAGAGCATCCACGTCGATAAAAGTAAAACTAATAACTACTAAATTTCAGTTCAAAAAAATAAATAAAAATAAACACAACATAACATCCAATAAAACTTCTAACATCAATTCATTATGTCAAAATCCTAAAACAAAACTTATAGGTGTATTTTTTGGAAAATAAATATTATATAATATATACTATTTATAGGTGTATTTTTCGGAAAAAAATCGGAATTTTTCGGAATTAATTTCCGAATTAAATCGGATCGGAAATCAGAAATTCCAAATTTATTTTATATAATTCCAATTCCAATCCAAAAAAATCGGAAAATTTCGGAAATCGGAATTTCGGAAGTCGGAATGAAAAAAGTTGTTCCAAAATCGGAACTTTTTGGATCGGAACCGGCGGAAATTGGAAACTCCGTTCCATCTTGCACCCCTAAATATATGCTAATGAAAATAGTAATTATATACTTGTTTGAAATTCCTAAAAAAAAAAAACATCAATTTATAGTTTGAAAAATAATTTAAATCTTTTTTTTTTAGAAGTAAACTAATTTAAATGAATTGTAACAACATTTAAAAATAAAGGGTAAATTACAAACACCCCCTGAGGGATGGTCAAATTACAAAAAAAAACCTCTTGTTTGGATAATTACATCTACCCCCATCAACTATGATTTTTTTCTTACTCCTCCACCCTTATGGTGCCAAATTCAACATAATCATCTAGATTACATGAAATGTGCTCTAGTTTGTACTCGTTTTGTGTATAAATACAGTTTCCGATGCACTACAAATTGATATATACAAGCTAAAAATCACATATTATGATCATCTTGCTTCATAATGTAGAGTTTGAATGGGATAAAACGGGTACAAAAGTGATAATATTCCATATAATCTCGAAGATTCCACTAAATTTGAGGAGTTGAGGGGGTGGTTGTAATTATCCAAACAAGAGGGGTATTTTTCTAATTTAGCCATACCTCAGGGGGGTGTTTGTAATTTACCCTAAAAATAAAATATAACCAACCTAATAATATTATATGAGTTCTTATGGACGGGTTTGGGTCATCTCCACTAAATGGGTAGGCCCAATTCGCACTATCTCTTCTACTGGAAATAAAAAGCCCAAACGAAAAGCGAGTTAAAAGGAAATTCGGGTCGGGTTGAACCCGGATTAGATGGTTTGGAGCGGGGTACCAAATACCAATACACTTTATTTTATTTTGGTTGCCCCTTCGCCTAAACGGCTAAACCCACCGAACCGCCATTGAATAAATCGCACCGCAGTTTTCAAGCATGTCGCGCTCAATGCATTTCATTTCCAAAAGCATTCCTGGTAAATGTTTGATATTTATATATATGTATACTTATGTATGTATATGTGTATCGAGGTTTGTGCTTACCTCTGAATGATTTGTGCTATTTGTTTACCAAATGATAATGTTTGAAGAAATTACGGCAATATCTGTTTGTTTCACTGTAGAGTTTTTTCGAACTTTGCTGCAAATTTTAGCAGGGGAAGAACTGAATTGACTATCTGAGTATCAGCTGACAACTACTCTAAATTTCAATAAAAAAAAAAAAGAAATCTGAAATTGGTTTCATTCGAGCTGCTGTTTATGTTGGAATTCGTGAAATTTCCGACCTTGCTAGTACAGTTTTGTTTGTGTATTATCAAATATTATTGAACTTGAATTTGCGTCAACTCTCTGTTTAGATTTTTATTTTAATGTTTTCAAACTCGGTTTTACTGAAGAAGGTAAGGGCAGGAAAGGGGGTTGGTTACCTAGGGGTTAGGCGGAAGAGATGTTACAGTAGGTATGAAATGATAATAGATGTAGATGTCGATCGGTACACAAAACAGATGGTGTAAAAATACCCTTCCTTATCTTCTTGCTATTATGATGATTTGTCAAGAGCTTTGTGAATTGTGATGTCGGTTGGAGTTGCCTTTCTGGTTGTGACTCGAACTCGATCAAGTCTCGAATGTTAGTAATTCTGGCAAAAATGTTTTAAATTTTATGAGGTCGTTTGGTTTCTAGAACCCCTTGGTTAAGGATCTAGCGTATGGCTTATCGTTTCTTGGCCTTCTCCCCCTTTTCTCAGGCTGTGGTAAAATAATTTTGTATTTATCTTGATGATATTTCGAGGGAAAATCAGGAAATTAGAAGATAAAGTCGGGTTATAAGAAGTGAACCACCGACTCTATCAAGAAACGAGAGAATTCTTGAATGATTGCTGATATGGGGCTTTGATCGTATTATAATCTTCATGTTTGAGATACTGTGAGCTGACACTTGTATCTAATTAAGGTTACTGATATGCCATTGAGAAACTTTTATATTGAACTCCATTTCTGGATCACCCGATTTTGCTGTTTTCTGACTGAAAATTGTCTCCACTACATCCTCGTGCCAATGCTTATATTTATTAGAAGTATCTGAATAATGTTTTTAACATTCTTTCCAATTTCACGGCAGGTTGTGGCCCACCTGATGGGATATGTCTACCCTGCTCAGGATCTTCAGGAAGAGCACTGAGCATGCCACACAACTCTTCTCGTAGCGACTACAAACTCAGTTCCGACGTGAAATACCTATCTGTGAGATGTGCCTCTCGATACACATCCACTGTGTGCAACGCAAACCACAGCAATTACAGGAGAAACTCGGACTTCTCGAAGCAAAACAAGCAGGGGTTCTCCCGCAACAGAAACAGGAACAACGAAGAGAGAGAAGGTTTTGAAGACATCGACGAATCCGAAACTCTCTCCTCCAAAAACGGCTCGTTTCTCTCCGGAAGTCACAAATATCAAGCAACTGCCACTCCAGGCCCGAGGGAGAAGGAGATTGTCGAATTGTTCCGTAAAGTTCAGGCTCAACTCAGGGAGAGAGCAGCAATAAAGGAAGAAAGGAAAGTGGATGATTCTCAAGGGAAAAGCAAGGAGAGTGAGACCGTAGATTCTCTGCTCAAACTCTTGAGGAAACACTCCGTTCAACAGGGGAAGAAAGGCAATAATAACAACAGCAACAACAGTAGCAGGGATTTCATACTCGACCAACAAGAACAAGTGGGATCGTTAAACGGAAAGAGAAGCACAAGCATATCGGATTCTAGCAATCCTGTGAAGCACGAGGTACTAGAAAGCCCGAAACCACCTCTTACACGACCCAAATCGAACTTCAGTAAAAGATCCCCTGTCCCTGAAATCAAATTCCCAAGTGTTTATTCTGCTGAGGGATCTGTTACCGTGAACAGTTCACAGGACAGTGTAGATGGTGGAAGAAAGGCGATTAGTTTGGAGAGAGAGAGTGTTGATATTGATTCCGACTCTGAAGCGGACCCTCTGTTTCAAGAGGAGAATGTGTTTGACGAGATTTTGGAAGACGAAATTTCGGAAATTTACGAGAGCGAGCATGAAGAAGAAGTTGTTGTTGCAGCAAAAGAAGAGGATGTGGTTGGAGCTAGTGACGATTTGAGTGGAATGAAGATGACGGAACTGAGAGCGCTTGCCAAGTCTCGTGGCATGAAGGGCTTTTCGAAGTTGAAAAAGAACGAGCTCGTCGAATTGTTAAGCCGGTCGGAAATATGATTTTGATTCCGTAGTAGAGTGGTTTTCATGAGGAAACAATTTGGGATTCTTTTTTTGTTTACTTCTCATAATTTTTATTGCTAGTCTAATATGTCTTTCTCTGCATTGTTGGACAAAAATGCTAAATCTTGAGACCAATATATATTTCGGAAAATAACTCATAATTATTAATATATTATTAAAAATGACAAATATGTAAAGATCCACACACCTACAAAAAGGGGATCTTGAAAACTCCAACAAAATAGCACTACGAATAATGTTATAACAACAGAAAGATCTTTTGCAAGAAGCAACCTCATTTCCCCCAGTAACTAATGTACACTTATCCAAATTGCAATCCTTAATTTCTGCTCATGGAAGTTTCGATACGTGATGTTCTGGCGGTGGTGGCAGTGAATGATGGCGAACACCTTCTTGGTGCAATGGACCCCTGTACGGTAGATTATTTGTCCTCTGCCTTTTGTTAGCTTTACTATGCAGAGTTGTCGGCACTTCATCTGTTTGACTTCTGCAAAATCGAGCTTCAGTGTTGGGTTCGTCATGTTGTTGCTCTTGCAACTTCCTCTTCTTTTCATCCTGTGGTTGATTGAATCTCTTGCCTTTTTCCCAATTTCGTGCATTGCCGGATGATGATGATGCCGGCGTTCGTTTTTTCAATCTTGCTTGTTCCGTTTCCAACTGCTTCGTCCTTGAAGTAAGCCTGTAGGGGGAGTACTCGGATTCGAGCCCATATTTGATAATATGGGCAATTGCAAGACGCAGATCAGCTATCTCACTGGTAATAGCTTTATCCTGATAATACCAAATTCAAAAATATACAATGAGCACAAAAACTATTGATACATTAATTTGTAATAATTGGAAGAAAATGTCGTCGGAGGAGCAGAGCAACATACCTGTGCTTCACAAGGATTATTTTCCGTTTTAGCTTTTGCCTTTGCTGAGAACTTTGCATGTCGTACGTAATAATTCAGCACAGCTGCCTGTGGAAACGTGTTCTCAAGTTGACATTCGTAGATGTAAGTGCTGGCGAGCAGATACTGCTTCTCGTTTATAAGAGTTTTGATAAAACCTGTTACACGAGATAAAGCGACTTTCTTGAGTGAAAAACAGCATAAGGCAGGAAAAAAAAAACTACAAAGAGAAGTAAATTGCATGTAAAGTAAATTTGAGAGATCAATTACCAGGAATATTCTCCGTGAGACCAAGGACGCGGAAGAGACCGGGTGTCTGTTTATGTTCGGCCACCGATTTCAGAAACCCCAAAATCTCGACTTTGTTAAAACAGGAGGATATTTTGTATGCAGCCAAGAAATGCAAGAAGCCCAATACATTCAATGGGTTTTCAGCACTAGTTCTCATTTTCGACTTCCACGCATTAGCAACTAGAATTGCTGCTTCTCTAATACATCGCGGAATCTTTGGGGACATTTTGGTCAGCTGATCCAACAGAAGAATGCCCCTTTCCTGTATTTCGATCATTATATCTCCATCCTTCACGTAGGGCGGTGCGCAAAATAATACTACGGCCTCCAAAATTAACTTTGCTGGATCAGACGAGTGGAGAAGAACTTTAAAGACCTCATCGCTCAAAAATTCCAAGTCCTTTTCAATGCTGTGCATAAATAGTTCCACAATTATTCTATCTTGCACTTCACATCGCGGGTCGACTGGTTCGACTGTTACGCCCTTTTCAACATCTTCCTCTAATTTAATTCTCTTTTCTGGTTCCTTCAATTCTTTTGCTTTCGGTTCATGTACATCAACTTCCTTCTGAACACAATCCTTGACAGAATTACACTCTATCTTCTTTGCACCAATTTCTTGCTTATCGAATTTCTCCTCTCGAACGTTTCCTTCCAGGCTAAGCTCTTCTTCAATCAATCTCAATTTATCACCAGCTACCTCCAATTCTCTCATTTTTTTCTGTTGGGATGATTTGAATTCCTTCGCCCACTTCTCAAGTTCTTCAACCGGCATATTCGTTGAATTTCTTGTTAATTTAGTTCCCTTTGCAGCATCGGGAGGTGGTTCCCGAGCCTCCATCTCCTTCACCTTTTTACCCATCGTTTTCTCTAAACACTTCAAAAGATCTTGCGCCAACTTCTGTTGCTCGGTCGCCTTTTGATCCCTCAACTCGACCTCCTTAAGAAGCTCTATCCTCGTAACACTAAGTCGCTGCTCTTCCAATTCCAACTTTCGCATTTTGTCCTGTTGGAATGAATTAAATTCTTTCTCCATTTCCTCAAACTTTTTGAACCGTTTCTCCAACGATTCCTGAATTAAATCGGCTTCACTCAAACGAGCATTCAATGAATTATGGGTCACAGACTCCCAACAATCAATCTCCTTTAACCTCTCCGCCATTTTTTCTTCCCTGAACTGAACCTCATCAAGAAGCTCTATCCTCATAACACGAAGCTGCTGCTCTTGCGCTTCCAAACTCTGCAATTTATCCTCTCGGAATGCATTAAAATCCTTTTCCATTATCTCAAATTCTTTGAACCCTTTCTCCAAAGATTCTCGAATCAAATCCGCTTCATGCAAACCATCAGACAACGATTTCTGGGCTGCAATCTCCCGGGACTCGATCTCCTCTAACCTCTCAGCCAGTTTTTCATCCCTCAACTTGACCTCCTCAAGAAGCTCCATCCTCATAACACTAAGTTCTCGCTCTTTGACCTCCAACTTTTGCATTTTGTCCTGCTGGAATGCATTAAACTTGTTTACCATTTCTTCAAACTCTTTCATCAGTTCCTCCAACGATTCTTGAGCGAAATCAGCTTTCTTCAAAATAGGCTTCAGCGATTTCTTAGCCTCAGTCTTCAACAACCTTATCTCCTTGAACCTCTCATCTACAGCCACCTTGATGCCGTCATACCTATCGAGCGCCAACTCCAACTTCTTGATAAGTCCACACCGAACAATCTCTACCTTTTTCAATCTCTCACTTGCCAATTCAACCTCTTTAGCAAATTCGTCCCTCTTGCTAGTCAATATCTCTTCTTTCGAAGCTAATTGTCTCCACTTCGCATCTTGGTACGCATCGAATTCATCCTCCTTCTGCTTAACATCTCTCAACCTTTTCTCCACCGAACAACCCATAGAATAAATTTGCCTCTCCTTGTTTTCAATCTCCTTCAACTTCTCCCTCTGCAACATACGAAAGCGTTCGACTTCGTCCCGGGCTACCTCCAAGCTGTCAATATGATCACGAACCGACTTCAATTCCTCATCCAATTTCTCCTCCTTCAACCGAGCCTCCTTCGCGAAATCTTCCAACGCCGGAGTCAGTCCCCTCTCTTTCAAAGCCAGTTCCCTCTTCTTTCTCACACGAAAAAACTCGAATTCCCTCTCCCTCTCCTCTACTTCTTTCAACCGTTTATCCAGCGATTCTCGAACCAAGACCAGATTTTGCTCCCGAGATTCAATCTCCGAAACTCTATGAACTAAAGAGCTGAACAGATTATCGCCCATACCTTTCCATTCGTTCACCACGTTCAGAATCCCGTTCGAAGCCGAATTTTCCCCCGCCTGCGATGGCTTCAGATCGTGTAGAAGATGCTCCATCGACGACAACACAAATTAACATGCAGAAAAAACAAACCACGCGCCGCTTCTCTACGGAACGCTGTGCGTAAAGAAAACAACAGAAATTATTAATTAATGAATATACAAAATCAACATCAACGTAGGTATATTTATATACATATATATATATAGAGAGAGAGATACGTACAGAGGTTGGGGTTTTCAAATACAATTAGGGTTTTAGTATTACATAATACAAGGAAAGCAGTAGAAATCAACCTTTATGGAGTTTGTGGGGTAGAGCGAGTTGTAGTAGGAAAGAGAAATCTACCGATGGCCGCCACGTGGAATATTTACACGTGGCGCTTCATCTTAATTCTTACCTTCTCTATTTGTTTCCATTAATCAATTTATTTATCCCCGTTTATTTAGCCACAAGCATCTTTTGTCTTATTTTAATAGGGAAATAATGAACTACAATTATGCTCTAAGTAATGGATTGTCTAAGTTTTATGTATTTTTCAATATGTACATTAATTATTTATATATTCATAAATATATATATATTCACATTTTTTTATATAGATATGTTCATTCTCAGAATATAACTATATATAAATATATATTTGCACTTTTCTTTATTCTTACGGACTAATTTATGTATATAAATTCATAGATACAAATATTGTCGTTACAATTTCTATTTTGTTAAGAGTTATATTTGTTTCAAGATTATGAGTATATATATACATGTACAAATATAATTACAACAAAATATTTTGAAGCTTAATGATAATAATTGAAGCACAAGGGCTTGGATTTCAAAATAAAGAAGCGAAAAATGTAAATCGACGAATTAGACATTTCGACCGTGAGAGGAAAACGTCCGATCGTGACGTCCAATGTTCATGTTTCCATTCGCTTTTCCTCGAAAAAATTGAGTAAACAGCTTTTCCTTTGTTTTAGTCTATTTTTTCCCAAACAAAGCCTAAGCAAACGTCAGTAGAGTCATAAAAGAGTCACAAGTTTTGTACACAAATATTTTTCTATTATTTTTTACTAAAAGTTTTTTACCATGACATATACCCAATTTAATATTTTACCATGACATAATCTTTTTGTTGAAAAAAATTCGTGATAGTAAAAATTAAATAAAAACAAGCAAACATAAAACAAAAATGGAAAATTGTAGTTTTTGTCTTCTATGTTGGCGTATTTAGGAATTTCAGTTTTACATGCAATAAATTTGCAAATATAGTATTTTTAGTCCTATTTTACTTATATGGACGCTTGAAAAATGATAAATTTGACATCTAATTTACCATTGGTAGAACTTTAATTACGTGAGACGACACATCTATAAACCAAATTATAGGAGCATTTATAATTTTTAAGTGTCCATATAAATAAATTTCTGCGAGTTTGTTAGGTACATCATTAAACGACGGCTAAAATTCAAATTTCGAGTGAAATAGGACTAAAAATATTAATTTTGCATAATTATTGCAGGTAAAATTGAAACAAGACAACTTATAGGACTAAATCCCTAAAAAAACCACAACATAAAGGATTAAAATTACAATTTTTCCAAACAAAAAAGAATGAGCATACATCAAAGTGAAGATACTTAAACAACAGTACATTGTACCAACTTAATTGCCCCCCGATGCAATAGGCATAGTAACCGGTAGATCAAGTTTTGCATTTAGCACTAAGGTTTAAGGTTTGTATGTGAAGTGTATTCAACTAACAATTTTAATTTCATTTTTGGTAGTCGCTCACAAATAGAGAAAATTACTAAAATACCTTTTAAAATAAGATACTCCCCTACGGTTTGGTTAAATTACAAAACCCTCTCTTGTTTGTGTAATTACAATCATCCCCAACTATAAATCTTCTTACACGTCCACTCTTGCGGTCTCAAATTTAATGAAATCTTCTAGATTGTATGAAATATTCTCAAATTTGTACCCGTTTATATATATATATATATATATATATATATATATATATATATATATATATATATATATATATATATATATATATATATATATATATTATCAAATTGTGGTGCATTAGAAATCGTATTTTTCACAGAACGAGTACAAACTAGAGAACATTCCACGGAATCTAGATGAGTATGTTGAATTTGACACCATAAATGTAGAGATATAAGAAGATTCATAGTTGAGTGGTAGATATAATTATCTAAACATGAGGATTTTTTTTTCGTAATTGACCATACCTCAGAATGGTTGTAATTTACACTAAAAATAATTATTTCTCAACTAGTTATTTAAGAGTGATAAATTCTAAAATTGAAAATAATACTTCCTCGAAAATCTAAAACAACAAATAATTTGGGGAAAATAAAACTCTCCAAAATGACTAATTTATGGGAAAATGTTATATTTATAAGCAATATTATTAGAACCGGACCGAACCGTACGGTCGGATCGGTTCGACCGTGACCCGACGATGAAGCGGTCAGATATGTCCTCTAAAACCGAAAAATTTGAAACTCGGGGTCAAATAACCAAAATTCAGTTCGATCGGGTAAAACCCGGGAACCGACGATTCAGTTAAGCAACCCAGTTTTCAGCCAAAACGTCTCAAACCTACACTCTCGTATAATAGCTTGCAAACCAAACGAGAAATAAAAACTTAAACCTACACTCTCGTATGATAAATTCCAAACTAAACGAAAAATGTAAACCACACTAAGCTTACCACGTGTGACAAGCTCAACAATTTGCAAGGGGATTCGAACTTTGATCAAGTTACACAAGCTCACTTAAACAAACAAAACTCCACTACGTGAACTATCATACTAATATCCTAGAACCTCATAATTCAAGATATACACAATCACTCTCCAACGAGCTTTTGAATTATGAACAACTTGAAGCTCTAATGGTTATAAGTAAAACATTTAAACCACGTTTCACAAAGAGAATACTTTCTTGCTCACATGATTTGTTGCTCACACACAAAGGGAGTCTATTTCCCTCCACAACTTTAGTTCACAAAACTCAAGAGTAGTTGTTAATTAATGAAATATAAAGGAGCTACAACACTGTTAACCCTTTCAAGGACTTGCAAGATCCATCATCAAGGTTTCTTAGCAACACCCTTGTGATGGGATCGCATCACTTTTTCTATGTGGCCAAGCCCATCTTTAATTGTGGAATGAGATCTACTGGAATGAGATCTACTCCTTATATAAGATGCATCAGTTGGAGGAACCACTAAGACGCTAACATGCCCGTCACCATTACAATAATTAGGGTTTGCCCTTGCTTGCACGTCTCTTCGAACCTGGCAACTGTCGTTGCCAATCCGTGGCACTGTTTTAATAGGGGCAACAAACGTTGATTGACCTGACATACACGAGCTATATATTGAACATCGACGGCACATGGGAAAGACCAAGCAAGATCACCATAAAGAGTAAAATAAAAGTAAAATAAAGGGGGAGTGTTAAATATGTTTCAATAATCTGAAACAAAAAGAACACATGATGAACTTTCAGTCTTCAGGTAGATATCGTCATGGTTCCACCCTTTGGGGTCAAACTTATCAAACATGCATGTTTCCTTAGAACAATCACCCATAGAACAATCACGAATTGAATGACCTTATAAGTTTAGTGGATTGCGACCTCAGAAGTCTCAGTGCTCAAGGTGGTAGGAATAACCAACCACAACCACTAAAGATAGGGTTTTCACCTCAAAATGGAGTGTTAAGCACGTGTTCGTTAAACACATGGTCGAGATTTAACACCAAAGACTTAGCATAGCCTAAGATAGTAGATAAAAACAATGTAAGCAAAATGGATAAAACCAAAGTCGATATGTTGTCACACGGTCTCACCAGATACTCTGAAGGCACAAGTGTAGACAGTAGTTAAATTCTATATGAAACCTCCAAAACACATAAATAGACAACCTACAAAAGAGGACCTCGATCAATATCCTTCTCATTAACAAATCATGGGCCTCGATGTTAATCAAATTATTCTTGTACTTTCCTTAAAAAATCTTGATAACCACACTATTCTAGAGAACCGTAAATAGATGAGGCGAAGAGAATCTTGTAGAGAATCGTAATAAGATTCTTTTATCCTCAATTCCGACAAGTACTTATGTACATCCTAAGTGAACATCTATACTTGGTTACATGGGTGTCAAGTAACCAAATAAGATTGATTTGTGACAAAACAACTCAATCTTTGAGACTAATGTGGTTTGGAGTCTTCTAGCAATAGCCACCTCACCACCACAACATCGATTATTGCAATTTTCACAAGTCCTCTATGTTGTTTCGGGTTTAGGATATAACTATTGCATAATAACATTCGTCCATTACGACCAAGGTTCATTATCACAATGATCTCATTGAGGTATATAACAAACCTCACTTTGTACGATGGTACGATGGTGCATCACACCTCCATTCTGCGATGATCAAGCAATAAATAGGTTGACAACTCTTTTCGCACCTACAAAATCCGCTATACAAGACAAATAGTACGCATAATGCCTCTCATACAACGACATGACCATCCTATTTTTTCTTTTCATGGTCGTTTATCTTCGACGGACAATTCATATTCTGCATCATTGACTTTCATATGCATTGTCGTTAGGGATTTTGGACCATAAGAGAGATCTAATGAACACCGACCATCATGGTCGCCTAATGTGTCTCTCATGTTAGTTATACGGCTCTTTTTGCGACAATGTCGTGATAGTTCGTATATTCTAACATCGAACAAATAACCAAATGGAAAAATGTAGAAGAAACAACAACTTTCTAATGATCTTCAGAGGGAGTTAAGAAAAAACTTAGGTTTTAAACAGAACATTAGCAAGTATTTTAGATTTTCCTTATTTACATTGCTTTCTCAAAATAGCAGAAAAAAAAAAAAGTAACAGAAATCTTTAAGAAATATTTTGAGAAATTACCAGAGTAATAATAATTGTTAAGAAAGAAAAAAGAAACTAACAGCAATTGTACATGCACTTTAGAAAAATGTAATTACTCTGGACACCACATAACAGTCATGTAAAATTTTGAGAAACCAAATGGCACAGGAAAGCCATCTGAATTTTGCCTAACTTTTGAAACAAACAGAACCAGCTAATTGAGTTATCGATGTAAACATCATTTTCAATTTTCAAGCATTGGCCAGAAAGATTAATTACAGAACACATGTTAACAAAGATTCACCTCTCTAAAGAAAAATGATAAAGACGATGGCACTCGTCGAGGGAACACAGTGGTATCATTAGTGGGTTGCATATTTACGACAAAAGGAAACTAATAATGCACATATTCAACCGAACACAGACATGTAGCATGTAGGCAAAGCGAAAAATGAAGGGTTACGAGACAAGAAAATGTTACCTGTTATGCTCTCCACGAAACCAAGAATACGGCACAAGTCAGGTGTTTGTCTATATTGAGCAACTTTCGTCACAAATCCTAAAATCTCATCTTTATCAAAATACGAGGTTAGGTTATAAGCAGCCAATAGGTGCAAGAATCCCAATAACTCCAAGGGATTTTCGGCACTGGCTCCCATTTCCGACTTCCATGCACCAGCAAGTTCCATAGCTTCTTCTCTGACGTACGGTTGAATTTCCGGTGACATTCTAATTAACTGCTGTAACAGAATAATACAGGTTTTCCTAACATTGAACTCCACATCTTCTTCCCTCAAATGAGGAGGGTAAAACCCTACCATTGCATCTAAAACCAACTTTGGAGGATCCGAGGATAGGTGAAGAACTGTATAAATTTCATCACCCATTGATTCCAAGTCTTTTTTAGGGTCATTCAGGAACATTTGCAATGTTTTACCATCCATTTTCACCGTAAGTTTTACATCTGCAGACTCGTTTGCATCAGTCCTCACGTGGGCATTGATGACATCACTAGATCCTTTCTGTTTCAGTTCGAGCTCTCTCGCTGTTTTTTTGAGTCGTTGACTTTTAAGTTCAAGGTCTCTAGCGCATCTCTCGACTAAATTTCTTTCTGAACGCAGTTTCGTCTTCATAGCAAGATGTTCCTTAAAACAGTTGCGCGTAAAACCTCTCACGGAATTCAGACTCCTCTCTCTCCGATCAAGCTCTTCCAGTCGTTGTTCATTCGATTTTTGAACCTTATCCACTTCTCTCTGTTTAGCTTTAAGTTCATCTTCCCGAATCTGCAAATCATGTTGTTCCAAATCAAGCTTCTTTTTCTTCCGTCGAAGTTCATTTTTCTCAGAAAGCACATCATCTTTCTTTATTATAATTCTCTTCTCCCGTTCCTCCAACTGTGCCGCTTCAGAGTCTAGCTCGTCCACTTTCCTCTCAACCCAATCCCTAATGGAATTAAGCTCAACTTCCTTCAGACCAATCTCTTTATACCTCTCATCAACCGTTTTTTTCAAGCTCTCAACATTATCCTGTGCAAACTCTAACCTTTTCAAAAGCCTAATCGCCAAACCCTCTCTCTGGGTCAATTGTTCATCCGCCAATTCAGCAACCTCAACGAGCTTTTTACTCATCACATCCAGTTGCTGCTCCTTCGAAACCAGCTCCCGCATTTTATCCTCTTGTGATGAACAAAATTTGCATTTCCTGTTTTCAAACTCTTCCAATTGTTTCTCCAATGATCCCCTGATTAAATCAGCTTCTTTCACACCAACTGCCACTGATTCCCATGCCCCATTCTCCCGAAACTCAATCTCCTTTAACCTCTCATCTATGGACGCCCTCATCCCCTCGAGCTTTTTCTCTGCCATATCCAACCTCTCGACAAAACCAAACCTTACCTTCTCTCCCTCTGTAAACTTCTCACGTGCCGATTTAACCTCCTTATCAAACTCTTCCCTCTTCATGTTCAAGTCCTTCTCTTTCAACAGAATCTCCCTCATTTTACTCTCTAAAACGAACTTAAACTCTTTCTCCTTCTTTTCAACCGCAGTTATCCGTTTATCCAATGTCCGTATGATCAGGTCAACTTTCCCCTCCTTCTCAGCCAATTTCTGTTCTCGAGACTCGATCTCCTTCAACTTCTCACCGGCCTGCCGATGCTTGTCCTGAACTTGAGCCTGGGCCACCTGCAAACGCTCGATATGCTCACGCACAGACACCACCTGCGCATCCAATTCCTCCTCCCTCCTCTTAACACTGCTAAGAAACTCTTCCCTCTCCGAACTCAACTCCTCTTCTCCCGGCACAGCAAGTTTTCTCCTTTTCCTATCTCTACACTCACCACACTCCTTCGCCTTCTCCTCCCAATCTCTCAACCGTTTCACAACGGATTCTCTCAAATAATCTAGCTCCGTCGTCTTCGCCGCCGATTCTCTAGACAACTCCGGATTCCGCCGCCGGGGGTCAGTTTTGGAAAAGCCTTCCAGCAAATACTTCGTCAGGTTCTCGGCCACAACAGCCCGCTCACTCAGAGCACCGCAAGCCTTCTCCATTACCGCTCGATACGTACACAGACCACCAAGCACGGTATACCTTCAGCAAAGCAACGCCCAACGCCCAATTTTGCACACATTTACAGACACAAAAAATTACGCAAAACGCCGAACGCGTGAGTATAAAACCCTAATTTTTACACATTTATAGACACAAAATTGCGCAGAAACACCGAACGCGTGTGTACAAGGCCCTATTTTTTTTTTTTTTTTTTTTTTTTTTTTTTTGCAAACGTTCACACACACACACGCACAATTAGGGTTTCCAGTGGAGAAGATAATGGGGGTAAGTTTCCAGTATTTTCCTGGAAAATCGGAAATTATATTAAGTTTACGCCAACTTCAATTTAACACGCAAACTGCCCTCAAAAGAATTTTGATGTGACACAAAGTGGCATTTTCCTCTTTTCAAATCCTTTTTAATTTTTTCATATATAAATATAAATAAAATCGGTATAATAAATATATAACCATCTGCTATGGGCCTTTTTATGAGAATTTCAATTTCAATTTGAATTTCGAAAATAAAAGACCATGAGTCCAATCTCGAGTCTATGTAAATTCAATCCAAAATTGCCATGCGAGAAAGGTCCATTACTATTAATTACTGAAAATTACTAGATCCTAAGTTGAGAATAAAAAATAAATTATGAATTTTAAGAATTACGTGGCATATAGGGACAACATTATTTCCATCAATTATGAAATCAAAGGTCCAACTGTCTCATTAGTGGCCAATTGTGTGATAAGGAGTTGCCAACTTGATCCTTAAATTGAGTATATACCATTTCACTGTTGATTTAATTTAGAAAAAACCCCAAAAAGGAAAAAATAAAAATAAAATTGCCAAACATCACTCTCTTGCCAGCTTATTGAACAGAAAAATGATGATGTGACCTAGACTCTCTATTTATTTATTTATTTTTCTGTGTATATCTTCTAAATTAATATTATTTATTAATCACCTAATATTCAAGATTTATGGAATGGAAGATAACAACTCCACCTAAAACTAACTAAGAAATAATATTTAATAATTGTCAATAATTCATACTCCTAGATAATTTATTTTATTTTTAATTTTTTTTTAAATGTAAAATCACTTTCAGAGGTAGCTCATGAGGTTTTATGAGAAGTGGATTAGAGGAAAATGCCAACTCGTGCAATATTAATGAATAATAGACCTTTTAAATAAAATGATGAATATTTAGAATTGACAATTAAATAAATAATAATATCATTTGTAGAATTCATGTGTGGTAGCCATAGAATTGGCCCACTAGGTTCACTTCCCTTAAATTTAATTGGAGCACCAGTTGGGCTTTGGCTGGCTAATGTATTTTTTATTTTATTTTTAATTCAATTTTTCGAATTTATTTTATTAATTTTTTGGAGTGAACAATATTCCCTATTATTATTATTATTATTTAATTATTTTTTGAGGAAAATCCTAGTTCTGTTCACTTTGAACATAAGTTGAATATCAGAACAACCATAATAAATTATCTATAAAAAGTTAGGTTATGTCTTACAAATTTCAAGTAAAAAAAAAAATGTGGCTCAATTTCCCTTGTCCGGTTGGTGAGAAGGAGATTAAATGCTCCAAGTCATATCCTAAATTTCTATTGGTGGATCAAATATTTTATCAAAATACTTGAGTTATCAAAATACTCATTTAAAAGTCAAGAAAATACTTTACTGTTCTGTAAAATTCATCAGCTTCAACCATGGTTATCGAATTAATTGTCAATTGAAAATTTGTTTTAGTGATTTTCATTTGTAATTGCCACATGTCAATTTGTGATCGGACAAACGGAATTATTTTTAACGTATCCAAAGAGTGGTTTATGTGTTTGATAATCCATCTGACACTGATTATACTTTTTTCATTCTATGAATTTATTTCACTTTTCAATTAAACTCCATTGATTTGTAATTGAAGGAGAAGTTAGAGAAGTGAAAAGTTTGATTAGAAAGTAGCCGACAACGATAGTGGTCAAACTTGAGGTCACGATTTAATGGATAATCCCACTATTTGGTTTATTGATTCTTTGACCATGTCAATTCCGATTTCCTATTATATATTTATTCCAGTATCATTGTTAATTAATTTAACCATATAAAACCATGGCGGAAATTCCTATGTTGCCCTAATCAATTAACCTAATTTATTATTTTATTTTTTTATAGAGACGAGGGTAAATTAGTCATATACCCGAGACAAACACACCCCAACATGGTACTCTCTCTCCCTCTGCAAAAATCTTCGTCAGTTCATTAAATTAATTAAAAAGGAAAAAAAGGTGTAAAACTTTTTATAATCATCCACCTAATCATGATTACAGATTCCCCACATTCCCCACTCTCCATTAATCCCTCTCTTAATTACTATTTAATTAACGACAACGAATTCATAATCATCTCATTATAATTTAATTCCCCCCCACCCCCCAGCCCACCAACAAAATTCAGCAGCTATAAAAGACACCCCCAACAAATTCCTTCCTTGTTTAGTTTCTTCGGATCCCTCAAAAAAAAAAAAAAAAAAAAAAAGAAGCACAGTGGAGAAGGTTGAGCTGGCAAGAACCCTAGTGAAAAAGGATCAAAAGGGTTTTTTTTTTCCAGGAATTGTGTGTTTGAAGAGTGATAGATCAAAGATGTAAGATATTTATTTTCTGGGACTTCATCAAGATCTGTTCTTGCGGAGGTAGCTTACTTTTTCAGCCAATTAACCAATTTTTTTTTTTTTTTTTTTTTTTTTTTTTTTTTTTTTTTTTTATTACATTTAGATTGAGCTGTGAATATTTATTTGTGATATAGATATTTGTGCCTTGATAGATTATAGAGTAGTTTTAACTTTTAAGTTGCCTTAAGTTCAGATTAATTATTAAGGTTTGGTTCTGAGTTCTGACCACTGCAAATAAGATGGTTTTTGTTTCTTGATGAATTTGCCTTATTTAATTACTGTTGCTGAAACAAGATATAAGCATTTAATTAAGTAAAAAATGGAGGGATGTTGCTGGATATTTTTGGCTTTCTTGTTGAATGTGGCAGTGGCGGCACGAGTACTTAGATGCGTTTTCGATTCTTGTTTTTTCGTCGTATTGGTTGTGATGAACGGGTTTCTCAAGTTCAGTTCATCGGTGATATGTGTGTGATTCGTTTGTATAGCATTTGCCAGTAGTTGACTTCTAACATGGAGTAACTTTTAGTTGTTAGCATTAGCAAGACAGAGTTTCTGGTGCAAAAAGTCCCGATTCTTCCCCAAACTGGAAATTTCGCACCTTTTCGATATTGTTTTCCAGACGATGTTTTTGACCGGTCGAGTGTTTGTAGTAACTGTATTCGCATCCCACACACATGTTAGTTTGATCACTCATCAAGAATTATAATTCTTGTTTATTTGAGTTTGATCGTTTACTACTCTTCTGGCTTTATCGAAACAGGTCAATGGACTTAACACCGTTGAGATGCCTTAACAACAGTATCTCTCGATTAATCCATCTCGTAACATGTCGTATCTCAACTGCAATGCCAGCCGAAAAGGATTACATAAATTTAGTTTCTTCACTAAAGCTAGTCAAACCAGTCCTCGATGACATCGCTAATCGCAAAGCACCACTAGACGAAGCTTTGTCTAAAGAATGCGACGAGCTGGATACAGCTGTCAACGAGGCTCGAGAATTCCTCGAGAAATGGTCTCCAAAAACTAGCAAGATACTATGTGTAAGTATATATATGTATATATGAGCACATAAAAAATCATGCATTAATCATTGAATCTAGTAATATATTTCGAGATGCGAATAATATATTTTTCAGGTACTGCAAAGTAAGCCATTGGTACTGAAAATTCAGAATTCCTCGGTCAAGCTATGTGGATTCTGTGAATCGTCACCCAATGCTCAGGTAAGGGTACAATTTATAACTGAATAAAAATCGTATTTTTATCTCCACAATTATCTTAATAATATTTTCTGTGCAGATATGTATTCAAGAATCTCGAAATCTAAAGCTAGGACAACTATCTGAACACATAGAAGAGATTCTCAAAAGCCAAGAAGACTGGGAAAAAAATCCTTGTGCCGACCATCTTACTGAGATAATTGAATCCTTCAGTCTGAGATCAAGTCAAGAATTGCTAAACGAGCGCATCGCCCTCGAAAAGGAGAAACAGAAAGCTGAATCCAGTAATATAAAATCCGAATTAGATCGAATTTCTCAAATTTTAGAACTTATATCTCATATTCGCGAGTTTGTCGAAAAAAATAAATCCGTAAACAACGTACAAATCCCTTCGTATTTCCGATGCCCGTTATCTCTAGAGCTGATGTGGGACCCGGTAATAGTTGCTTCAGGCCAGACTTACGAGCGGGCCCACATCCAAAAATGGCTGGACCAAGGATTAGTGAGATGCCCCAAAACTAATTACGAGCTCGCCCACAAGAATCTTATTCCGAATTACACTGTCAAAGCCCTCATAGTCAACTGGTGCAACGAAAACAAAGTAGAACTCTCCAATAATTCAGACAAAGTCGAGGATGTTTTCGAGGCCCGGAAGGTTCCGGAAGAAGGTTCCGTGCAGTCTTCGCCGGAGCATTCGTATGTGCACAGCAGGAGCGAGTCAGCATCGAGCGCTGTGTCCAGCATCGATTATGCATCTGCAGCACCAGAAATCGGGGTTTCAAGAATGTCGGTTAATTACCCTTTTACCCCTCCAAACGGGGGTTCACCTTCTCTATCCGGAAAGTTCTACAACAGCTCCAAAACAATTTCAAGAATGCTCTCTTTTCCATCCTATTCGCTGCACAACGAACTCACTTCAACTCCCCACGTGGAGAAACTGGTCAACGGCTTGAGGAGTCTTTCCACCGAGGTACAAACCGCATCTGCAGGTGAATTACGTTTCCTCGCAAAGTACAACATCGAGAATCGAGTAATCATCGGCCAGTGTGGGGCCATCGCCCCCTTAATCTCGCTGCTCCACTCGGATAATGAGCTGATCCAAGAACATTCCGTAACTGCCCTTTTAAACTTATCGATCGACGAGAACATAAAATCAAGAATCGCAGAAGAAGGTGCTCTAGAACCACTTATACACGTTTTAAAAACTGGAAACACAGGGGCGAAAGAAAACGCAGCAGCTGCCCTTTTCAGCATCTCCCTATTGGACGATTACCGGGTCAAGATCGGGCGATCCGGGGCGGTAAACGGGTTGGTGGATCTTTTGAAAACGGGTACCGTTAGAGGGAAGAAAGATGCTGCCACCGCATTATTCAACCTGTCGATATTTCACGAGAATAAAGCGCGTATAGTGCAAGCTGGGGCAGTGAAGTACTTGGTGGGGCTAATGGAGCCTTGTTCGGAAATGGTGGATAAAGCGGTGGCACTTCTTGCGAATTTGTCGACTATTGTTGAAGGGTGTTCGGCTATTGCTCGAGAAGGAGGGATTCCCTTGCTTGTGGAGATTGTCGATATGGGGTCTCAAAGAGGGAAGGAGAATGCTGCTTCGATACTTTTGCAGATGTGTATAAATAATAGTAAGTATTGTAGGAGCGTTCTGCAAGAGGGGGCCGTTCCCCCTCTTGTGGCTTTGTCTCAGTCGGGCACTCCTAGGGCCAAGGAGAAGGTATGTGTGTGGCTCGGTTGTTGATCATGTTTCTTGGGGGTATTTTTGTAATTATGTCTTTCAATGAATAATATTTTTAATTTTTTTTTTTTGAATCAGGCTCAGCAACTTCTTAGTCACTTCCGGAATCAGCGTGAGAGTGCTGTGGCGAGGGGGAGATCGTGAAAAAGGGGGGAAACGAGAAGGTTCGTGTTTTATTTTTCAGGCAGAGGTTTTGAAAATATTGTTTATTTATTTATTAATTAGGGATTTGAGGTAAGTTTGTGTGAAATGCGTATAGAATTAGAACCGTTCCTTAGTAGCTCCACGGTCGATTGGGTTGTTTCTCACTGTGAGGTTTTCGATTTGTGATTCTTTGTTCTTTTTTTTACGTTTTTGTAGAGTAGTTTGTATATATATATATGTATGTGTAAGTATTTGTACTACATTTAATTTTTTAAGGTTTCTTGATGCTGGATTTGGACAAAATCGGACTGATTAGAACTTCGTGTTTCTGTAAGAATGTTTCGTCGTACGCATTTTTAGGCTATGTTTGCTCTGTTCATCTTCTTGTGCAGGCAGGGTGGAGTTACCAGGTGACTGCATATATTTGAGTTATGATATTTTTACACTAAAGTTATTTAGTATCTAATTTTAATATTGAGTTATTGAGTATCTTTTCATATTTATTTAAATCTATTTTATTCAGGGTTGTTAGATATTTAAAAAAAAACTAAAGTTTATATGTAAATACTGCACCTTTTACACTGGCTATTTGTAAATTGCAAGTGACTACTATTACTCTTTTTATGTGCATATTCAAGAAAATATTTTAAATTAAACCATTAATCATAGTACATGGTAATTCAATTATAAATTAATTAAACTTTTTTTTTCAATTTTAATTATTTTAATTTTTGTCTTGTATTGTAAGATGAACAAACATGGTATCATGGTTTGGTACTATAAAACAGCAACATACCAATAAAACGTACTTACTTTTTTGCTTTCCTATTTCCAGCCTAACAAATAAGAGCCCTCCACGTTGGCTTGTTCACAAAATTCAGACAACTCAATTGGCTGATTAATTAATCTTTGAAAAATCTTGTGGTTTATCTCCTTTTTATTTCCATTTATATTAAAAAAAATCTGGAATTAGTTCTACTTTTACAGTCTTTTAATGGAAATAGGGAGAGATTATTAATCATTTTCATGAAATTAATCACCATCATACTATTTATTGATCTCATAAATCCAGTTTCTCATATTTTTTGCAATTTCTCTATTATTTTATCAAATACAGTTATTTTTTTTATTTTTTTTATTTATAATATAGAAAAATAATATTCTCGAATCCTCTCATTAAATTCACCGCAAACCTGTATGTGTCGTCGCCACAACAACAACGAGGCACAATACTACTCTAGTAAAATTCGAATACTTTGATAAGTTTTTCTTTAAATAAAAGCGCCAATGTTCTTTAACTTATATAGGCACGAGATAAAGCTCATTCAAACCCTTGCTTGAACCTAGAAAAATCGATCTTTAGGAAACACAATCCTACACGATTCCTATAATTAATGTAGTTAAGTATCAACATACCTAATCTGAAACAATTACATGAAAATAAAACAAAGTCCTAAATAATTAAAATAAATAAATATTTGCCAATTTGTATCTCATATCTTGGCGGATTTCCTCAAAATTCTTCGTAAAAAATATGGCGCCAATAATATATATACACACACACACAGAAGACATTAGTATATATGTAGAAGATTTATGTAATGTCTAATCTGAATAAATGTCATGGTCTCAGTATTTTTGCTATCTATGATTCATATATGTCACACACACACAGAAGACATGTGTGTGAAATCCATGCACATAATTTTTCTTTATGTGCAAAGGAAACACACGAAGACTATATGTGTGTGTGTGTGTGTGTGTGTGTGTGTGTGTGTGTGTGTGTGTGTGTGTGTGTGTGTGTGTGTGTGTGTGTGTGTGTGTGTGTGTGTGTGTGTGTGTGTGTGTTTGTGTGTGTGTGTGTGTGTGTGTGTGTGTGTGTGTGTGTGTGTGTTTGTGTGTGTGTGTGTGTGTGTGTGTGTGTGTGTGTGTGTGTGTGATTAATTTGCTGCAGTTTCAGCTCATAAAGTGGTCCGAAACAACATTGAAAACCATGTTCACATAAATTATATCCCATTTATATTTTTCTAAAATCAATATATTTTTTTTTTAAATTCAAGTACTCAATTTTATAAATTGTAATTTATAATTTCAAAATTGAAAATTGTGATCATCATCAGCAGTTGCTATAAAAAAAATGGACATGGTTGAAGAAGGAGTTGGATTGACACTCCATTTAGAATTTCCAACTGTTTTCAAGTCTTCCACCATAGTGTTAATTTAATTACTACAGTCTACAGTATTATCATTTATTACAGTTTAATCAATTAGTTACTCATTTGTCACTTGTGAATCTTAGGTAGTTAGTCTAGCTGCTAAATGTTTTCACAAAAATGGATTTTTAGAATTGTTTATATTATATTAATTTTTCGCTGCATAATTTTAATTTAATTAAAAGCTTTGAATTTAAGTTAATGATATAATTAAATTGAATTGAAAGATTTGAAATTGAAGTACAGTGTTGTTAATTAAAGAAACACAGTGATGTATATATTATTATTACCCCCTATCTTTAAACCTTTTTCCCTGTCTCCATCTCAACCTACTGTCTGCCTCTTTCCATTTTCACAAAAGCCCTAAAACTAAACTCTCTCTCTCTCTCTCTCTAAACTCTCTCACTCTAAAAACTCTCTTTCTCTCTCTACAAATTACAGGCAACAGATCTAACAGTTCACTAAGAAATAAGAGGTGAGTTGTTTCCCTATTTTGGGAATACAAATCTACAACAATCCACCGAGCAATATTACACTCTACCCCAACTTTTCTTTCTTACTAGTATTCATCATCAAACATCATATTTATATATATTTATTTTTATTACAAACAGATCTCTCTCTCTCTCTCTCTCTCTCTCTCTCTCTCTCTCTCGATCCATCCATCTATCCATCAGTCTCATCATCGATCACATTATACATATACAGATATATACAGGCGGCCCTTGTCTATTTATATATATCATCCAAACTTATTAACTAGCTACTCTTCTCTCTCTCTCTCTCTAATCCATCGATGATTTTCTCTCACTAAAATGGCATAAACATTTGATATATCAATCAAGAAAAGAAAAGAAAGAAAACCCTCCTGTTTAGTATTAGTAGTAGTAGTATGATTGTGAGTTTGATTGAGTCGTCGATCCATCAAATCAAACCCCTTCTCTATATATTTAACTCACCCTCCATCCCTTCTTCTTCACCTTTTTTATTTCTTATTTTTTCTGCTAATTATTAAATCTTGTAAACCCTAGAGAGAGAGAGAAATGAATATAACAAGCAGCAATTGTTAGAGATCTTTGATAATTAATTAAGGGATTTGAACTTTCCATTCCATTCATGGATTCGCCGGTGTTTCCAGATGTCGAGAGCTCCAACTCCGACAACAGCGGCGCTAACGCCGCCGCAGCCAACAACAGCAGCAACGCCGGCGCCGCCTCCTCCTCCTCGTCGGGATCCACCCTCAGCCGCTACGAGAACCAGAAACGGCGGGACTGGAACACCTTCGGGCAGTACCTGAAGAACCACCGCCCGCCGCTCTCTCTCAGCCGCTGCAGCGGCGCCCACGTGCTGGAGTTCCTCCGGTACCTCGACCAGTTCGGGAAGACCAAGGTCCACACCCCAATCTGCCCCTTCTACGGCCACCCAAACCCACCCGCCCCCTGCCCCTGCCCCCTCCGCCAGGCCTGGGGCAGCCTCGACGCGCTCATCGGCCGCCTACGCGCCGCCTACGAGGAAAACGGCGGCAAGCCTGAGACTAACCCTTTTGGCGCTCGAGCCGTCCGCCTCTACCTCCGCGACGTTCGGGATTTGCAGTCAAAGGCTAGAGGCATCAGCTACGAGAAGAAGAAGCGGAAGCGCCCCGTCCAGCAGCCGTCCTCCGCCGCCGTCCCACCACCACCACCCCAACACCCCCCTGAAGGCTAATTAATTAACATGCACAACCGCCACCCGCCGGAGTTATTAAACTTCGGTACCTTTTCAAGAATCTGGCCTATCCATCTATCTATATATATATCTATATATCTATATATATGCTTCAATTAATCTTCCATATTTAATCTCAATCCATCCCTATGTATGTTTAATTAGATAGTTAATTATTATTAAGGGTTAATGTTTTCATTCAGCTGCTAATTAAGCTAAGCTTACATTCTTGAAAAAGAAAATAAACACTGTAGCAGTACTGTAAGAAAGCATTATTAATTCAGCAGCTTCAATTCAGACCAGTCCTCATAATAATAATTATTATTATTATCTCATTCATAATTTAATTAATTTCCTATTATCTATTTATTTATAAAAAAAACTATATATATATATATATTCTGAGAGCACTGTTGATTTAATTGACATATATCAGTTCGAACGCGTTTAATTTTTCTTTAGCATTGAATTTCTTTTACAGCTTTTCTGATTTTTCCTGGAACTGATAGTTCATGTGGGAGTTTCTTGATTAATCAATCATCAGGGTTGTTATTTGTTAATAATAATTATTATTATTAATTTTAATTTAGTTTTAATTCAAAAATTATATATATAAATTGTAGTAGCTAGTGCTGTCATTTCAATTATGACGTAGATGAAAATGGCAGACAGACAACAGACTAGTAATAATAAATACCTAATATATATATTTTTTCTTATATATGTATCAAATGGGAAACCCTTTTTTCTTGTTCACATTTGGTTTCAAATAATAATAATCAAATGTAGTAAGAAGAAACAAATTGAAGAAAAAAGTGGGAGAATTGAAATTCCTGAAATAGTATATATATTATTAAATTGGGGGAAAAAAAAACCTAGTTAGATCCATGTTTGTGGTAAAGGACAAGAGCAAAGCTTCAATCTTTCCCATCAACATTCCTGACACTTCTTCTTTTTTTTCTCTAACATGGAGACTACCTATTATACTAGTTAAAGTTTGTGCTTAATTTGAGGATATATGTGTTTGAATTTTTTTAATTTAAAAATTATTTTTTTATTATTTGAAAAATTATTGGATGAAAAAATTGCTGTTTGGCCGACAGCAAGCATATATGATTGGCCCTTCACTTTTTAGACTTTGGTGAGAGCTTCACTTGAACTAAAACCTCACTTTGTGTTTGTGTATTGCCAACACAACTATATAGCTATCTTGACTTTCTTTTACCTTTATTTTATTTTATGGGTTTTAATTTACATGTTGTTAACATAATAATTGGATAAGTATAGCTAGTTTGTCGATGTTACACCCGTTGAAATAAATTAAGAAATTTTACGTCTTTGATCATTGTCCTTGTTCGGAAAAAAAAACCCTAACCGTGGACAATTAGAAATTGCAATTTTCATTTTTCTTAATAATTGGGTGATTAGTGCGATGTGTCTTTCGATTCAAGATTGTTTATTAAAAATGGTTATTTGAACTTATAAGTTTGTTTAACCAATTTGAACGTTCATTATCATTTGATAATACATGAAATTTGGTTTGAGCTCGAACTCGATTCTATAAGAAAATGATAACACATGTACCAAAAATCAAGTTACTTGAGGTATCAAGATTGTAAACAAAAAAAAAAAAGAGCTGTTTGAGCTCAATCCGATTGCTTATCCAACCAAACTTAACAAAAAAGTTCAATGAAAATTCAAATATACTTTGGTGTCGACCTGATTCGTTTACATGCAACGTAACCCTAAATTTCCACTCATTCAGATGAATATATGTGTACAGTGTGCTTTTTAATTGATTTTTTATTTCACCTTTTCACTCTTTGTAAAACGAAAATTTTGATTATGCCATATGGTTCGTAATTACATAATTAAAGAAAGTAATTAATTGCAATTAGGGCAGCCAATTTTCGTGACATATCTCCCTGCAGTACTGTACTGTGACACCAAACAATACTATTCCCTCAATAAATTCTGTCATCCTTCATTTAATTTCATTAATTTATCTGTTCTTCATTAATATAAGAAAATATTCCAGCCTTAATTAACTGGTCAAAAAAACAAATGTCCTATGGTTGTTTCAGTGTCCGCTTAGAGCAATATTTCAATGGTTTATACCCTTGTCTTATACTAATGGTTTGATTTCTGCCACATTCAATTTTTTCGATTATATGCCGTGTATAGACTTATACATATTTCACACTGACGGAGTAGAATGTACACCCTCAACACCTCGTTCTAAACCCTACTCTTTCGATTGTCGGAAAAGCTCAGCTAACGCCGTTGTTGTCGCCGGCAAAGATGAACAAGACAAACGGACAATGCAAAAAGAGAGTTTAGAGAAGAGCGCGCGTGTTATTATTTATCCAATATATTGTAACCCTAATTATGTTATTACATTTGTTTATATAAGGAGCTCCTGAAGATAGACTTTACCTATTTTAGCACGCATTAATTTGATCGAGTTACTAAATCATTGATCCTGATTTATATGATTTTCTTATTTATTCTCGGAAACTATTCTAGGGTATTCTTCGTCAATATCAATCTTCGAGCTCGTCACTTATCGCTAGTTATTTTTCTTCTTATGCGACTTGATGCACGTCGATAGGCTCCGCGCGCATGGACCGAATGTCAGCGCTTTCCTTATTGTCAAGCTCCCTTCTAGCGAACACTTTGGCCCATCTTGACGCCTATTATTCATTGGGCCTTAATCCGATGGGCTTTCACTTCCGCTCTGTTGGTGGACCCCGACTTAATGATCTTTGGTATGTGGGGTCGGCCCATTATAAAACACACTATTAAGTTTATTCATTTACTTTTATCATGTGAATAATTCAATTTAATTCTATATGGGTTTTTATCTTTTTAAAGTATAATGTTGGTATCTCACCCGCATGTGCAAGAAAAGAGAAGTAGAGAGATTCTGAAAATAGAGGTTGTAATAATATATAGTCTACTACAACCTTAGCTAATCATCCTATGTACCTTTTAATGGAAATTTAACGAACGTTGGGAACTTATAAAGATTGGTCACAATACCTAGCTAGACTTGATAATTTCTATTATTTAATTTCTGTCCAATCATAATTTTTGTTGATTATAATACTCCACTAATTGTGTGTGGCAATGCATTGATTCGCCCAAAATAAAGTGTTGTATATGTATTAGGGCTTGTATTTCAAGATGAGGAAAGTCAGAGAATATTTGGACATAGTTTTAGGAAGTCGAGTCAAGAATTACGTTTTTTTCTCTCGTTAAGAAGATTGTCCCGTGACAGTGCTACGGTATAGTTATGGCAATTCTTACAAGATACAACGACTAACAATTATAATAGAGAGTTTGAAATACAATGAACAAAAATTAGTGGTTTTTTGGACTTTTGACACGAAGGAATAAATGCAGATATTTACTATGGATGTTTTGAACGAATTGAGTGAGTTGCTGAAAAATTATAGCTCTCTATATAGTTTTCAAGGCTTGCTCAATTTAATAGTAGTAGTCTTACTCGACTTGCTTACTAGCTACATTTCTGACTAATCTTATGATTTGAATTGCGAATTTAGAGTTCTGACTTCTGAGTATAAAATAAAAAAATTGTGATCAAGTTGAAATGAACTTTCGTTAGTTGATCTCGAATCAATCATCGGTTTATTTGATCTAGTTTTTCGGCCTTATATTCAAGGCTCCTTCAAGTTTCAAAAAAATAATAATAAATAAATAAAATAATAAAATAATAAAATAAATTAATATATATTATAATTAATTTCCGACCATAATACATGGATAAGAAGAAGGTCTAGACTAGACTTCAATTATTGGTATCAATCTGGAAACCTAATGTAATTAATAGAGGCGATAAATTAGGCAATTAATTTGTGGAAACTCATTTTCTTAAAAAAAACTTGCCATAATAAATGACTAGGCAAACAAGTCGCTGATTTCAAAGGAGAGGATCGTACGAGAATCCCGCATTCTTCGGTCAATCCGATTTGACGTGGTGGGTGGGTCCTACATTTTCGGACCCGGTCCGAATCCAAGGCATACCACGTGCAACCCTGTCACCTATGTCGGGTACAGTGCACCACTACCCATTTACCCGCTTTCCCTTCGGTTCGCTCCACTTCTAATCTTTCGTCCAAGCTCAATGAACCGGTGCCACGTGGCGAAATTCCACATTTATTGGTGTTTAATCAAAATTAGCACTCTACTCTCCCATGAAAAAGTTCAATGAATAAAATATTAAACCCTCGTCTGGTTAACAAGATAAAACTAATCAAAATAATATTAAATAATCTAATGAACAATTGGTTTATTGGACTCGGAAAGGTCCAATAAAAAAACTCCATAAAACATGTGATAATATAATTCAGAGTCGACCCGTCCGTAAAGTTATTGGGCTTACGAAATATCAAACAAAATCCAATCATTTAAGCTGATATTTTAAAATAAAAAATAAATAAGTAATAAAATTTGACACCTCGAATTACCCGTGTATACCGATTTATTATTATTATTGATTTATTGTTACAGAAAATTAAAAGAAAATGAAAAGCATGGGGGTGGGGGCCCCCCTAATTGGAGGAATGTGAACAGTACGGAAAAGGAAAAAAAAAAACACCGATTTGGTCAAGTCTTTTTCAGCCCCGAAACAGTAACAACATTCTGCCACTTCGAGCTTTGCAATTTTTTGGACTTTTTTGTTGTACGGCCGATAACCCTAATAATATTACTTATTAATTTAATCATGTCAATTTTATTAAGTTATTAATAAATTGTTTACCCTTAAATAATTAGTGTGATAATCTTATGTTATTATATGTATGTATAGTTGACAGCTGGAAAACTCTAATTTATAATTTAAATATAATATTGCCTCTAATAATAAAGAAAAAAAAAAAAAGAGAGGGATTGAATCATCAAGAACACTTTGTATTAGGTCTTTAAAATTTAAGGTGTGTGTACTTTATATTAACTATGAGTTAGTAGGTTCTGGAGTTCCAGTTGAACATGATTTTTCTGGTTCAACTTGTTTGTACCATCTACTACTACTTCTTGTTTCCTTTAGCAGTTTCTCTTATTAAGTATTGAGTACATATTTTATTTTTACCAAACAAATTATTTTACTCAAGTACTTTCAATTTTAATGAAGCAAATAAAAATGTGGAATTAAAAATGAGTGTAACATCTAACAACCCGAGTTCGATCTTTCTTGCTAACACTTGTCGATCGCTCGTCGCACGTGATATATTTCAGTGTGCTATGTGGGCTGTTGAACGAGAGCATCAAATCATTTGTGAGATTACTCGAGATTGAATCATATACATTATTCAAGATATGTTGCTTAAAAGTCGAGACTTCGAAAACTTTGACCGACGACAATGGTTCTCTAAGGTCACTCTTATTCAGGATCCATGGTGTTTAGTGGGACATAATTAATTGGACAAATAAAAACTTGTTTTCATGTATGCATGAATATATCAACTTATCATTTTTTATATATATTTTTGAGGTGTTTAAATTTACACCGTGGATAAAATAGCTCTCTTTCAGTAACATCATATATATTGTTGTCATAGTCTATACCCAAAGTATAAAATGGCTCTCTCTCAATGAATGATACTGCTAAAATTAATTAGGTACATATTGCAGTAGGTTCACTATCTGCTTTTGATTTTTTTTTTGATTTTTGATTTTTAGTGATTTTTATTTTATTTTTAGAGTTAACGGCAAAAAATCCCCTAAACTTTGGACGTTTTTGCGCTTTACCCCTGAACGGAAAAAAGTTGCACGAGCATACCTGAACTTGTTAAATTGTTGCACCGATGATTAAAAAATCCATTTATAGCAAAATTTCGGCCTGAATTTCACACGTGCAACTCACATGTGATAATGAAGGGGCAATTTCGTCGATTCACAAAACTTTCAGATAAAAGAATAAATAAAAAAAAGAGAAAAGAAAAAGAAAAAAAGAAAAAGGAAAAAGAAAAAAAAAAAAGGGAACACAGCCCCCGTCATCTTCGTCTCCCTGTTGCTGCAAAACAGGGGAAGATTTTCACACCACAGCCACCACCATCTTTCCACACCACAGCCACCACCATCTTTTCACACCACAGCCACCACCATCTCTCTCCACCACCGCCGCACCACCATCTCTCTTCAACGCCGCCGCACCACCATCTCTCTCCACCGCCGCCGCACCATCTTTTCTCTTTTTTTATTTATTCTTTTATCTGAAGAATAAACATAAATGAAGATGAAAATCACTGGGTTTTTCTTCTCCATATAATTTCAAACCTTCAATCACAATTTCACAAATTACAACTTCAAAAAAAAAAAAAAAATCAGTTTACAGTTCTTCAAATCATCCATTATTAATTCCAATATGAACTTTAAATTTTAAAAACCCTCCTAATCAATTAAATAATTAATCAACCAACCCTTTTTTCTTCACGAGTAATGAAACATTAAAAAAAGAAAAAAAGAAAAAAAAAACAATTAAAAAATCATAAATTCTTACAAGCATAGATGATGAAAGAGAAATCAACTTTATCAAGATCCTTCTGCACCATCTTCTCTTCCAGCCACAACCTGCTATCCAATCCACTCCTTGTCCTGAACATAAACACCGCATTTCCCGGTGCATCGGGATTATAAAACCAGTCAAACACATCCCACATTAAATCCACAAGCAACCCATCCAAGAATATCGTTTTTCAATTCTCTCAATAATTGAACTATTTCTGTAAAAGAATCAAGAAAAGAAGAGAGGAGTTGTTTGTTTTGTTGCATCTTTTGGTTGGGGCTGGTGTTGATGGGAGGAGTTTGGTTGGGGATGATGGTGACGGGAAGAAGAGGCTTTTTTTCTTTTTCTTTTTTTTTTTTTTTTTTTTTTTAAGATTTATTAAAAAGAAAAGAAAGAAAATGGGTGTAAAGGAAATGACTCATTTACCCCAACTATATACACGTGTAAGGCACGTGACTTGGATTCCGGTCATTTTTGGCAAAAAATGGACATTTTGGACATTAGTGCTAAAAATAATAGAGTTCAGGTATGCTCGTGCAACTTTTTTCCGTTCAGGGGGTAAAACGCAAAAACGTTCAAAGTTTAGGGGATTTTTTGCAGTTAACCCTTATTTTTATTTTATTTTTGATACACACGTATGTGTGTATCAGTGTATGTGTGTGTTCAGTGTTGTACTAAGCTTCAGAAATGGTCAGCTCCTGAACAAGCGATATTTACGCTGAAACGAGGAGGGAGACTGCTGTGAGTTAATTTTCAGTTCCAATATTAATTGGAGACAACTGTGTTTTTATTTATTTATGAATCAATTTCTGATGATGTCTATTAAATCATCAGGTACTTCAGAATTCAGACGTACAATTTAAAACACGTGCGTCAATAAATGTACTACCAGGAGATTTCAGTCACACCAATTTTTTTTGTACAATTAATAGATTTCAACTTGTTGGATATTTAACAGATCACAGTTAAAACATTTCTATCCAGTTAACAAGACAAAAATTCAGAGGTTAGTACCAGAAAAAAAAACAGACAAAAAACAAAAACAAAGAGTATTGTTTATTCGCCAATCGTTTATTAGTTCTCGTTATCCGAATTCGCTCGAATTCTTTCGCAAACAAACGAATTAAATCAAGGGTACAAATGTAATTACAGACTCAAGATTGTACCTCCTCGTCATCGCTAAGTAGAATGACAACGTCTTGAACTGGAATTGGTGTAAGGCTTTTGTTCGAAGGTGTCGCATTTAGTTTGTACGGAGAATCACTAGAGATTCTTGAACCGATGATGAAATCTGGTTGAAGCTTCTTCCTCTTCGCCCAGCTATGAATTGCTTCTAGACTCCCTTCAAGAGCCTCGACCAGGAGATTTAACTCGGTGAGTTCGTGCCTGAAGAAAAAAGATTTGGCAAACCAAGCACAAGAACAGAGCTGCTTTGCGTGGCGCAGGCAAGTATATCTATTTGGGGAACACGAACATCCCACCGCAGAAAGGTGTAGATCGTACAAGCATATGCTGCATTCCCTTTTCGAATCAAAATCGAATACATCCATGGATGTATTATTCGATGAGGGCACACTGCAGAGGTGTTTCCTCTTTATGCCTTCATTTTCCACACGTGACTAATGGACAGAGGGAAAAAAAATTAAAACAAATAAATTCTTGAATTCAAAGTCCGCCCACAAATGACATGAATTAGTATATGAAATACTCCCTCGTTCCAAATTTGAGAAAGATTTCTTGTTCCATATTATCTATTACTTTAGAATTTCAATGATGGTTAATAAAATATGTATTTTAGTCACCCTATATGTTTTTTCCTAAAATCGAAATTTATTAGTTATCTTAATATGTGCGCAACAACCCAAGACTACACGTATTTTGAAACGGAGAGAGTATCAAGGAATTCTTTTTTCATACCTTAAAAACCCTTGTTAAGATCCCATTTTTGCCTAACACGCTTCTCCATAGTTGATAGTTTGAGGAATCTTTTTTCGTCGCTAAAAATTTCCATTGCGCGCTCACGGCTTCTGTGGCTGCTCCAAGCAGCAGCTTGTCGTGGGAGATGGAAGTCTTTAAACAGTATCCAGCATACAGTTCTACTATGTTCTGTCCATGAGGTAACCAGTCAAAGGGAGCAAAACGCACTGATTCCGAACAATTAAAGCCACAACTAAATTCTGAATGGTAAGCCTCAGGGAAGATGACAACAAACTCTAACGGATTCTGCACACATCGATACACGGGTATACCCTCGGACTTTAGCATAGAGGGCGAGAATTGTCTGACCTACGAAAAAAAAAAAATCACAAAGCAAGCAAATAAATTTTAGTAATAAACCGATATAAAACTTGAAGTGTAAACTGATAAAGGACAAACGTTACTCACAAGCTCAGGAAGCAACTTGGGATTCTTCAATAGCTGCGGAAAAAGCTTTTTCACAACCTCCACAAACTTGAAGTAATACCTTCCTGGGACACCGTACCATACTTTAGGGTTGCCTAAGTGCAAGTAAGATAGTGAATATAAGTGGTGATCTTCATCTCTCTGTTTTTCCGACAACCAAACAGGAAAAAACAAGTCTTATGAGAATCTACATTGCGTGAGAATTAAAAAAGAGCCAAAAGGTTCCAATAAAATATAAGTCTTACCCAGCATTGAGATGCAAAGCACATCCCAACGAACAATTGAGGAACTGAAATGTCAGAAATGTTGTAGCATCCAAACGGAAGAAGAGAACCAAAGACTTTGGGAATATTATTCAAGTTCCAACCAGAATCAACATATTTATCATATATAGCTATATTTTTTGCAGTGACGGGAAAACCACTTTTCAAGGTTCCACTTCCCAAATTAGTACCATAGAGCACCTAAAGAAGCAAATTAACATTATGAGGCACAGTGATGACAAAGAAGTTTAGTCCAATTATTCACCATTATATAATGCACTTTTTTACCTCTATTTCTTCACTTGGGTTCTCGATTATTCGCCAGTACTCACCTTCAATTCTTGCAATCAGCGGTTCCCCTTGATCTTGATCGGCATCATTTAACTCGCCGTCTTCGCGAAAGTACTGCATCTTGAAATCGTCAGCATACTTTTTGAAGCTTTTCAGGGTGAACTCGGGCCCATATTCAAATTCAGAGGTCAAACCAATCGATTTGGCTTCCTCAGAGTCTGCCACACGTTCAACAGCTGACTCAATTTCACATGCTGCAACTATTTGCATTTTAGTTTCCCTCTTCTCGTGTAACCTAGATTGTTTTCTCTTCAGATACAGACTTTGCAGCCCATCTATTTTTTGAACACAAGTGCTGAATTTTGAAGCTTCCCATGTCGATTTATCTTCAAGAAGGCGGCATGGAGGCTCCCACGAAGAAGGTGGAACAATGCGGCATATTCCGTAATTCTCCGCTCTTGGGCGTATGTTGGCTATGTATTTGAGAGCGTCCTTGAACTCCTGCCATAAGATTCGAGCTCATGCAGGTAGCCAAAATCTACCAGCGAAAAACATTTCCCACTGAACAGAATGCATTGTACGATAAAAAGATGGCAGCAAATTTATACAGAAAAAAATACCTCTTCGGTTGGTCGAAATACTGGTGCGTCATCAAGCACAGGCAAGTGTGACTCTTCGGGATGCCACCTGGCAGTGACCTACAAGACGGCCATATCAAAATCTTACAAGGAAACCTTTCTCGAGTAATAAGAGCTATTTACTGTATTTCATAACTAATTTGGGAAAAAAATCACCTTCACACAGTCGTGACAATTTGCACATCCCCGGATCACTCCTTTGGGAAGGGAAGAAGTAAGTGGATCTTTCTGGAAAAAAATACTTAAATATCAGCCACTATAAAAAAAAATCCAATTCGACAGAGAGGCTAACATTGCCATTATGTCAAAGAGCAATCAAACAAATAAAAACAGCAAAACTGCTTGAGTAGCTAATTTTCTTTTTTTTTTTCCCATGAACTGTGACTACTGGAAACTAGAACAAATTCCATTCATTACTTTCAGGTAACCAAGTGTAAGCACTTAGCGAGATAGAAAATATGTTACGAGACAAGAAACTATATGCATGGTTGCCCAGATACAAGTCCTCCATAAAACACCTCAACTATGTATAATGTACTACATAAGCAAACTGATTCAGGCATTCAGCCAATCAACTAAAATTGACAAATAAGCCTCATTTTAGTCATAAAATCGAAACAATATGAACATGTCTGGTGGTTTACTTGCCATATAATTAGTATAAAACCTCATTAGACGCATCTTGTAGGAATTACGGCTGTGTTAGACGTGTCCCTAGCTTTGTTCTTTTATTCTAGCCATACGTCAGAATCCCACCTGCAACTAAGGAGTTTGCAAGAGCGTCAACTACTTGTTCTGTGATAACATGTCTAATCTACCATCTATGTAACTCGAGCATATTTCTCACTTTTACATTAAACTACATGAGAAAAATCAGATCACTCGGGGATCTCTAAGCTAAACCTACTAGTTACCGAAAACCTCCATTTCTTCGTCCGTTGCTAACCTAACAGCGACGTCAACTAACAAATAAAGCCATATTACTCAAAACCAAATGGTCACACCATGAAGGAATTTAGAAAAAAACTTTAGAGATACTTTTCATAAATATGTACTTGAAGAGGGAAGAGAAGGACCATGTCAACGTTGGACTGTTCAGAGTCACACTTCGGTGGAACATTATCAAACTGGTCGTGACATATCCACGGTTTTCGCACAAATGAGGTTTTAAACTTGTGAATGTCCGAGTCGCTAAGAGGAGCGCCTATAAGCCCTGGTTTAAACTCCCGAACAGCCACCATCCTCTTCAATGTCAGTGCCGTGAGTGACGCAAATCCAGGCGGAACTGAGAGGTTCTCTTCATAGTTAACATGTTTTATGGATCGCTTTTTCCCCATCAACTCTGTATAGAAGTGGAAATGGATTTTATTTATCAGATTGTGCACTTCACCTCTTCTTTCAGTTGTCCGCTGAAAGCATGCTTTCTCGACATTCAACGATTAGATAAACATAAAAACATCTGCAATAAACCAATTTTTTTCTGCAGGTATTAACCATCACAAAAGAAAACGAACATAAACAAAACCGAAATCAGAAACACAAGGACGTCAAGCACAGCGGCGAGAGATTGTAACACAAAGCATTAATCGTGATATGTGCTGAGCAGCAAGAAGTGACATGAAAGATTATGAGAGATCTGTTCAATACTCATCCATAACCAAGCAAGGTAATCAAACTTCAAATATATTTTTTCTTTCACATAAACAAATTTCCCAATACTTAGACATCTCTTAACACATGTGATTAAAACAAATTAAATTCCACAATTTGTTAATTATGAAAAGGAGTCCCAGAAACCCTATTGAGATTCTGGATGCAAACAGAACCTACTCAAAATTTCATAACTCAATAACTTTCACAATCACTGTGCAAAAACAAACAGAACCAAAATAAAACAAAAATGATTAGAAAAAAAATTCTGCAAAATTCCGGCGAAAATGCTCCACATATTACCTCCGTTTCCAGCCCCACTACGCTGAAATTCGACGGAAATCAAACTCTTCCAGGATTAGAAACACCAGAACCACAAAATTAAGCCGGCGATCTAACCCGGTTTCACCAATTAATCACGATCAGCAAACTGCACAAACAAGTTCCATCAACAAAACTGAAAATTCGTTACAGTTCACCAACTGCGAGAGATCGCCTTCAATTTACAAAAAAATAAATAAAAAATAAACTGAATCCGATGAACAATAATTTGTGGTGATAAGAAATTAATAATTAGCACCGTGTTTTCGGTACGGGGAATAAGAGTTTCTGGGTGACGAGGGGAAATTAGGACTAATTAATACTTGAGCTCCCGAGGAAATCTGATTTTGTTTATTTAATTCAGTACTAATTATATTAATTAATTACTATTAATTAATATTAATATTAATTATAATATTTTATAATATTTGTTGGTGCAATAGCCCATTCAAATCTAGGCCTACGTTTATTGGATATCTTATCATTGGGCCTTTACTAAGATTCAGCCCATCACTAGAAGTACTATTGTATAATCAATTTGATTATTAATAATCAATTTTTGGTGTTAATTAATTATAGTGTTATAATATATCCATTTTTTTATGAACTAAGTAATGACAAAGGACTATATATAGGCAAATTATGTGTGATAAGCTCTATCTAGTGGGCTGTTGACAAATGGATACAAAATTCGGTCAATCGTTAACAAATGAATTCAAACTTCGGTCAACCGTTACGTCATCCCTTGCTAGACTAATTTATGTATCTTTGAATATATGCACTAAGTGTGTGTATATGTAAAGGAAATTGAAGAAATAGTGAAAAATTAAATTAAAATCATTAGCATAAATTTACCTACAAAGTAATAATTTACCTCTACAACTACATACCAATTGTATATGCACCACCTAATAAACAAATGCTATATATAAATATATATATCTAAATATACAAATCAAACAATTTTTTTTTTCCTTTAACCCTATAATTCACACACTACTAACACAACTACACAATTACATTAATCTCAAATTGAGTTTTTGCACAAATTTCCCTTCTTCTATACCAATCAACTGAACAAATATAAATCATGCCCCCAAATATACTTTTCAGTTGAACCCCATATCTCCATTGTTATCCGGATCGTCGAAATCGAACAAGAACCCGTAATCATTATCAACGTCACACTTATAAGTATTATTATTAGCAGCCTCGTCGTCATCGACCATTTTGTTGCCATTATCCACGTGTACGTAGACAGCTGGATCGACGGATGTGCTAGGGTTTTGTCCATGTTGATGAAGATGAGATGGAGTAGTATGGTAGAATGAAACGGTGTCGTTTTGATGGCCATAGTTAGGCATTATTATTTGTTGTTCAATATTATTATTATTATTGTATGTGGGGGAATCAACCAAATTGCTGCTGTTTTCACCTGACCTGGATTTATGGAATACTCTGCACAGTACCCAATCTTCCTGTCAATTTGTCACAAATTAAATTAAATTAATTATATAATAAAAAAAAAAAAAATTGAATTTAGAAAAAATATATAGTAAAATTAAAAAAAAATCAAGAAAACCAAACCTTAGGTGGCACGTGTGGATTTTCAAGCCTAAATTCATGCATAATCCATCCAGTTTTGATTCCATTAGGAGCTCTATTCATGTAAAAAACCAAAGTCTTTCGCATTCCAACAACCGCCCGGGTTTTTGGGTCCACCACCGCCCGGTCTTTTCCGGTGGCCTTCCAGTAGCCGGAGATGGTGGCCCGATTAGCCCGGAATCCCGTTGCGTATTTCCGATCACGGAAGCTGAAGAAGTACCATTCGTTCGAGTTCAACTTCGCCACATCTGTATAAAATATATGTTAAATTTAATCAATAAAAAAAACGTGAAATTTGAGGGTGCGTACGTAGTAGGGCCGAGGCGTTATATCGATGACATATGCACATTTGAAATAATAATAACATTTCATCATCTTCATTAGGTTTGCTTACATACATGAACAAAAAAGTTTGTTACAAGTCACAAAAAGATTCTCCAATCCAAAGGCATGTTTGAATATATATATATATATATATATGTGTGGAGAAATTCATATGAAAGAAGAGGGAAATGTGTATGAGCCCTTTTCTACATAGATGAGAGAGTTACTTCTATGGTAGGAAGTCTATATCACACTTCTTTGTCTTCACCTTACAAGCTAATTACTACAATTTCAATGGATATATCAATTAATATAGTTCTAAATTAAATTAAATTAAATTAAACAGTAAGTATAATTAATCCCTTTTTTATTCTTATTTTGGTGATCAAGAAGGGCAAGAAAATATTAAATTGATCGAAAAAAGTCGTTCATTACGCGCTATAAAATCATATTTTCAGTTGAAAAAAAAATTAAAAAAAAATCCCTGAAAAATGAAAAAGGAAATCATATAACTAAAGGGTATGAATTAGCAGTTATTAGATATAAATATATAAATAAATAAATAAAAGCAGCAAGATTCATTGAATGTTAAGAAAGCACAGAAAATGCTTCCACACCCTTTTTTTCTTGAAAAGGAGAAGAACCTTTTCGAATTCGGTCACGCTTTTAAGGAAAATTAGCCTGATTTTTTTTTTATTTTTTTTTTCTGAAATGATGAGAATTAGAATAGATCGATCAGTTCATTGATACAATAATATTAAAAAAAAAAATTAAAAAAAAAATTAATAGTCCATCTGTTGTTGGTGTACATGTATGTATATCTGCTGCCAGAAAAACACACACAGAAACACATGCACCTAAATTAATGTTGTTTATTTATAACTAATTATTGCAAAGCAATCCACTCTTGAGAGAAGTTGTCTGCTTAGAATAAAGACATATATTTGTACAATTCTGAACCAGCATGCACATGCCATTTATCACTCATAATTATATATTATATATTATATACATATGGGGGTGGGGGGGAGGAAGGGGGCCTACCGGGGAGCTGCCATGGCTCGCAAACATGGAGGTCGATTTCGACGAGGGTACCTCGGAGAATTTGTTCATTACAAACTTTCTTGTAAAGATAATGGCAAACCAATTCTTCGTCGCTCGGATAAAACCTGAAACCCGGTGGCAGCGTCTCTCCTATATCTCTCAATCCCATTTTTTTTGTTTTTTGCCGAAAATTGTTTATATTGTGTGCGGCAGAAGAAGAATACTGATTTTTTTTCGTTTTCAAGAACTATAGGGATTTATATATATATATATATGATCTTCTTTTCTGTTTTTTTTTTCTTTTATGGGGGTGGGGGTGTAATCTTTAAGGTTGATTGTAGGAGAAAGTAGTGTGCTTTTATATATATATATTTATAAAAAATATGTATGTATATATGGATCAGATAGAGAATTTCTTTACATTATTCTAGTAGTTAGTTATGTGTGTATAAATAATTGATAAAAGAAAAATAAAATATATTTAGTGGAAAGTAGTTTGAAGAAAAACCAAAGTGACAAGAAATGTAAATGTGGGGAAAAAAAGAAAGCAATAAAGGAGTAAAATCCAAATCCCATAAAACCAATTAACCTCCAAAATACCACTTTTAATTAACTGTGTTCTTATTTCAATATATATATCTGCTGTACGTATTTTGACCTGTTTTACACACACACACACACATATATACACACGCGCGATATATATTGGTTGCATCTACTTAATCCAATGTATATGGTCTTTTTTACTATCCGTTTTCTTTGCTCAGGAAATTAAATTTAAAGGATTAGATTTCATGAATAATGTGAATTATTAGTATATATAGCTGGATACATGTGAAATAATCTGTATATATATCCTACTTCAAATCAAAATTTACTACTTATATTCACACATAACACACGCACACTATTTTACCATATATGGTCCATCAAATTTGATCTTATCCATTACATGTTTGTATCCATAGTAAATTTGTCTTTCCATATATTTTTTATTAACATATGCAAGTAAATAATAAATTTTCAAGAAAATTTATTTTCTTATATATTATGTAAGAGACAGATTTGATAGATCTAGAACTCAAACCAGTCTGATGTGTATATATATGTTGAATGATAATAATCATGTAAAAGAAGAAAAAAAATTCATCATGTCAATTAGAATAATTTTGATCAATCAAGAAAATGTGGGCCCCTTGGAATATTTTCTTATACCGAACATTCCAGTGACGAAAACCCCTCGAAAACCCAATATATTTAGACTTTTTTTTTTTTTAAATTTCAATTTTCGAGTTGATACAGGATATGAATCACATTGATTTTTAGTATTTCGATTGGTATAATGTATTTTTTTTTTAAATGCTTGTTTAATTATTGTTGAGGACAGAAAATAATTCACTGTCATAATTGTAATAATTATTTTTGCAAGGACTAGGGTTAAGAATTGAGTATATTAATTGTATGGACAAAATTATAGTTGTCATACAATGTACAATTTAAACACAATAATGAGTTGTCTCATATATATATATGGTATATATATATATTATAATGATTGTATATTAATATTATTAAAATTTTCATTTATGAGCATCCCTGTAAATATGTCTAATTACAAGGTATCAAAGTCTGAAATAATTAATAAAATTACTGTAATGAAGTTTATATATTTTGCTTGATCCAGAAATTATAGGGTTAGGGTTTTACTAGGGTTAGTGATTTATTAAAAGTTAGGTGCGTGTGATGTTGGTGAAAGAGTGACGGCTTGATTTTTTTTTTTACTAATTAATTTAATTTAATTATTATTTTTATTTTGGGGCCAATAATTTGCTCTTCATTTTCAATCTGTCTATTCAGTTTATTCACTTCCATAAGTCATGGCTTCAAATAAATGGGGATGAAATAAATTGGACCCTACTCATCATTTCTTTACGGTTTATTTTATACTACACCGAAATATCGAGTACTATTCGATTTACACACATTCAGATGTATACGTGTGTGATTAGTGCGCAAATCTACGGGTAAAAAGGAAATATTACATAAACCGATGATGCCAATAAGTATAATCTTTCGAATCTTGATTTTTTTTTTTTTTGTCACCATCTTGGATGTATTAATGATTGGGGTTCTATTGTCAAGAATGTATAATTATGATGTATAATTGAATTACGTGTCTTAATTAAAACATGAACTACTTAAGAAAATATGTATATGAGGCATGATGATGATGACTGCGTATACTCTAAGTATAGAATTTCCCAAAAGATAAAACCATATTTAAAATATTCAATTTTTTAAAATTTTATTATTTGACAAATTTGATAAATCCAGCCCAGAATTAGGGTTCTCGTGGTTTTGATCTTATCCTCATCTTGTTGTTTCTTTTTAGGATTTAGAAAGTTTTATGTTAACACAAATAATTAGTATTTGTCAGCAATTATCCAAACAACACTTCAAGTTATTATAAATGAATATTAATTGTAATATTTGTGGAATGTGTGTCGAATTACTACAGGGTTTGGTAGGAATTGTAGAATGTGTGACGTTCATGTTGTTGAATTATTTGTATATACCTCTAAACAAAAACAACAATGTACAATTTATTTATTTACCTATTTATTCATTAATTAATTTTTAATAACCAAGTGTTCAAGGTTCGTCCGATTAAATTTTGATGATATTTTTATTTTTCTAATAAATTATATATCAAACATTACCCTTTTTATAAATTTTTGTTTCTTGAATAATAATGAAAAGCTTGTGGTAGAAGATCAATAAAAAGTGAAAAAGCTCAATTTTGGGAATAAAATATCACACATTACACACTTTTTGACAAAATGGGAAAGGTGACAACTTTTTTTTTTCTTTTTTTTCTTTCTTTTTGATAAATTGCTTTCCGTTGCATCATATATATATATATATCATATGCATTAAAGAAAATGGAAGTGTAGATTAAAAAAAAATGGCCTTTTATGATTGACACAAAGGTTGTTTCCATTTTGGACACTATGAAAAGTGTGTATATATATAATATGTATACAATAATATATGCAATTTTATGTGTATTTTATTCATCATTTTCTTGAATTGTTGCAAAAAAAATATTTTCCCTTGAATTTTCATTTCGATTTTAAAGAAATAAATGGAAAACTAACATCGCAAGGGAAGGATCGGTGATGAAACACATCGAGTGATCTTACACATAACAATACATACGTTTTTGTGTATATATGTTTAGTCAGATAGTTATTTGTATAAATCTATAATGCAAAAATTATCGAATACTATACTAGAATTGCGTCAAAGATTTCAATTATTACTCCTACTATATTCACAAGCTAATTTCCTTTATTTCACCCTAATTTCACTACAGTAGATTAATGATTCGTAATTATGAAAATTTGGAGAAATTTTTGTACTTATCTGATCGGTTGTTAATAGAACACGTAGACACGTTTCGGAAGCCTTCATACAATGACACGTGTCCATTAATTTGACAGCAACACGCTTTACTACAACAATTGGGAGAAAGCGTGTGTCCCCAGAGTTGATTAAGGTATTCAAAGTAAAATTTGTTACAATATGGTATATCAGTGAAATACACTGGTCAAATCTTTGGGCTTTATATACACACAAACACACACCACATGGTGCATGGTGCATGTAGATCAACGATAAAAAAACCACATAGTATAACCTTCATCGGGTGCAGTATAGAAAAAACAATAGAACACCACTTAAGATGTTAAACTTCATAGTGTCACTTTAAGACCAACACATGTCACTTTAAACATGTACATGGCTCCATGCATTTAGGAAATTAATCTTTAATTATCTAACATAAATCCTGTAATTGACAGCTCTATTCAACCTAACTATGGCCTCCTTCACCATTATCACAAATGTTTCTTTTATCTTCTTCCTTTTTCAGTTCCTTTCTTTTCTTTTTAAACAGCTATTTGAACACAAAATGTATTCCGTTCGATTAAAGTTCGTTCGGACTCGATTGCCAACCAAACATATATACCCTTTAAAACATTTTTTTTAAACAATTATAGTCTTACATTAATACACACCTAGCCCTAAGTTGTTATTACCCGATTCAAATTAACAAATAAAAAAGGGTAAATTACAAACACCCCCTGAGGTATGGTCAAATTACAAAAACACCCCTCTTGTTTGGATAATTACAACCACCCCCTCAACTCCTCAAATTTAGTGGAATCTTCGAGATTATATGGAATATTATCACTTTTGTACCCGTTTTATCCCATTCAAAGTCTACATTATGAAGCAAGATGATCATAATATGTGATTTTTAACTTGTATATATCAGTTTGTGGTGCATCGGAAACTGTATTTTTACACAAAATGAAAACAAACTAGAGCACATTTCACGGAATCTAGATGATTATGTTGAATTTGGCACCATAAGGGTGGAGGTGTAAGAAAAAATCATAGTTGAGGGGGTAGATGTAATTATCCAAACAAGAGGGGGGTTTTTGTAATTTGACCATACCTCAAGGGGGTGTTTGTAATTTACCCAATAAAAAAAATAATCCAGCTAAGCACACTCACACATATCATCTCTTGTGTGTGTGTGTGTGTGTGTGTGTGTGTGTGTGTGTGTTTAGTACAGAGAAGTGAAGTGACTGTCTTGGGGCATCAGCATCAGTATTGAATAAAAAACGTGATCTTCAAGTTAGCTAGCATATAGATACAACAGCCGCAATTTCTATATATATGAAATTAAGATCCATAGCATACAGTAGCGATGACTACCATTTTTTCAAACTTCTGGTATACATCTAGTATATATATCAAAAAAGAAAAAAGGAAATTGGGGTAAAAGTTCGATGAAATTAAAATGAATGGTGACGGTCCAAAATTAGTAACAGTCCAGTCAAGTGGCTCCACGTGGCACACACGTTGCTTCAGATGAGAGAATTCGATGTGATAATACATTTCTCCAATACAAGCAATAATAAAGGGCCAATGATTGTTGACAAATCATCGAGAAACACTTATCGAGGAACGATTCGTAATTAACGAGTAATCAGCTCAATTAAGAATTTCCATTTTTAGACTAATTGTTTTGCTTTAATCTTTCATCATATCACTATTTGAGGCCTGAAAATTAGGCAGCATTTGCTAACAAAACACATCCCTTTTGGGACTGAAACAAGTCCGTTTAGCGTGTCGATTTTAATAAAAAAACTAAAACAAAAATTAAAAATAAATAAATTTATATATATAAATGTTTGTTGAATGTTTTATTTCATGAGTGTGGAAAATGAAGGGAATGTGTACCTGGAGTTAATCTTTAGCAATCTTAACAATCAAACCACTAGGTGTCTGAATAGTTTTGAGGTGGCCGGAACCAATTAAATCTCGGAGATGAAATCTCATATCGAGCGGAGAAAGTCGAAGGCGTTTCTTCTCCAAAGAAACCAACATCATCTCCTTATATTTCCTACGTTTCAGAATAGACAAAACCTCCTTCCTCCCCTACAATTTTAATACACATAAAAAAAAATCTCAGAGATGTTATAACCAACTAATGATCCATGTCTTGTAATAATTATTACCTGTGAGAGACCTTTGAGCACTGAACCAATGTTTGGAATCGAAAACCAATACATGTTTTGATCAATAAGTTGCCGAATCTAGAACAATACTGCAATGTTAAAAGGGACACCTAACAAATAGGGAACCGATACGAATAAATTTATTGAATGTATACTCACAAGAAGACCGGCATTAATTAGTTGAGAGATGTGTTCCTCTTTAACCTTTCCCCCCGAAGAAAGAAGTGAAAACTGAAACGAAAGACTAATCTAAATCCAAAGTACTGTAGTATATCAGTGTAATCAAACAGAATAGAGAAAGGGATAGATTTACTAACAAGTTCTTGATGACCGATGCTGGTGTCGAGCTTGGATTGTATGACATGTATCTTAAACCACTCGAAAACTCTGATATCATCTTGCTTCTTATCTTCTATCCTTTTCACAACACGTTCGATCTGAAAAATTTCAATGAATTCCGTAAATAACCGAATAAATAGATACAACCACGAATAGCTACAAATAAATAGTTGGAATCTACAATTAATCAGGATTTAGATGGATTTACGACATGTAAAGAGAATAACCTGATTAATGTAGTCATCCATAAACATTACGGCATGATCGTCCTGCCCCGTGTTTAACTTAAAGATCCGCAACACTCTGTCCCTTCGCAAAGACTGCAGAAAATGAGTAGTAATATACAGATCCTATAATCCCAATGGCTCAAATCTTGCAATTGCTTTATACAAGCATTATTGTAGATTCAGGCAACAGCTATTCTAACATTTAACCCTGTACGAAGACCATACTGTACTACATTTCATTGGACCGAAGAAGCATGTTATTACGAATAATAAACAAGCAAGACATATACGAACACGTAACTTCAACAAATGAAGAAACTGTAAATGCTTTTAAGGAAAGGCAGGCAGGCAACCTCACCTCTAATTCCATATCCACTTGTGTCCTATCCTTTAAGCTGCTGTACAACTGCGACCGCAAAACGAAAGGTTGAACCGTAACCTGAAGCCACATCGTATCTATAAGTGAAATTTCTTACTGTAATAAGATCGGAATATATTACACTATTACAATTCCAATTCCAATTCTCATAGACGAAAACTACCGAATGTTTTGCGTCCAATAATATATCATTCAAACGTATATCGAGACAAGCTCAATCCCGGAACATAGTTTAATTTTGCAGTCATGTTCCACATTCTTCTCATTTGTCCATTAATCCTACTTCATATTCAGTAAGTGAAAGACTTCATAATCAGTGTACTCAGTAGATCAGTTTCTCTCTCCACAACACTTCCCAAAAAAGTTGTTGTACCAAGGAATGAAACCCTCGAGTTCAATCAGGTGAATAGATTCAAAATTAAAGCACTTGAGAAAAAAAAATAAAAAAAAATCAGAAAGTAAAAATAGTAGGTACCTTTTCAGTACGAGGAAACTGAGTGCGCATCATCCGAAGCGCCATGAGAGTATCGCTGAAGGTGAAATTCTCCTCTGTACCACCATATACATATATGCAACTGTGAGTGAGTAGAAATTGCGGGGGTGGGGGGTGGAAATTGGGAAACCCGAGCCTAGGGAAAGTGAATTACTCACCTAGGGAAAGAGATTGTGAATCGTCGTCGTCATTATCCAATTCGGCCTCAGATTCTTCATCTCGTCGGCGCTTTCTGCTTGTTGATGGCTCCAATTCAGTGAATTTTTTGTTCATATTTTATAATCCAGGAATTCCAGAATATGAAAATACGATACACCCTTCGGTTTCTGCTTCCTTTATACTCTTTGAACCGCCATTCTCTCTCTGTATCTCCTTTCTCGGTTTATTTTATTTTTGCCCTTTTCCGATGTTATTATTGATGGGTTAGCTGTTGGGCCAATTGACCACCCTGTTCCAATAACTAAGCCTATTTTTGTACGCTAATTTTACAAAAAAATATTTAATGATTATTTCTGTAATATTAATTAATTTATTTATATTTCCAACATCTGCATACTTAATTCTTTTGTAAAGCAAATATTCTGTTTGGTGCAAGTAATTAATTAAGTGTGAAAAAATAATAATTATCGAAGAATAAAAAAAGAGGCCCATAACCAATCGATTTTAGAACAATGTTTATAATTCAAAATTTAGTTTAATGTCTGGTTATTCTATTTTCGAAAACCTGTCACCTGAGTACCGTAACACAAATCAAATTTTGCTAAATTCAAATTTGAAAAATCTCTAAAACAAATCCGCTTTTCGAATACATTACGATGACCAAAAAAAGTTGTATGCTAATCCATTACCCGCTCTATAAGAAAATCGATTGCAGATTTTACTACACGGTTACCTGCGATGTAATAATCCGGCAAAACGATCTCCAGCTAAAATGCCATCTATGCCCTAATACTCTATTCAACAGGTAATGAATGATGTGTCTCGCATCTGCTAATCCACGTAAATCTTAAGACTCTCACACAAAAATTCGGATGCAATTACATTAACTTAGTAGTAATCTTGTCCTTAAATAAGATTGAATCGGAATTTCTTTCGAGTAGAGCAATTCATTCCTCTGCTTTGAAACTCCCATAATAGGGGTAGGTATTACAACTTTCATGTAGTTTTCAATTTGGCCGACGTAGACGCGAGATGGGATAGCGTTTTGTGCCCGACAAACATCAAGAATATTCCCAATAAACCAAGTGTCTTCAACGTTGTGAACAGATCCAACTGCGAATAGCAATATACATTTGTAGTCAAAAGTGGAAATCACGTATAATTAGAATGTTACAAGTTCTTTTTGTAAGAGCATCTGGCATAACAAAAAGGTATCTGGAAATCCTATTTTTGTGACGTAAAAGGATGTGACTGATAGTGAAATAATGTTTGTTAACTGTGATATTGATAACTGAATTCAGACCAAGAATTTAGAAACGAACCTTGAACCAGAATAGTGCATAGAGTGACAGAACTGCTGCAATGCCCAGATGGAAGAGAATGGCAAAGGTCGCGTGAATAGACTTGGGAAAATTCTTGAGGTTAGCACGAAGATGAAAGAGCTGTAGGGACAAAAAAAGTAAACGATTTTAGCCTCGTCTCATAAATAAATAAATAAATCACCCATGCAAGTAAGAAGGAAAAAAATGATAAAAAAAAAATACCCCAGCCAAGAAACCGAAAAATGGTAAGATAACTAGGCCGAAGAAAGCAAGAGAAAGCTCTCTAGGAGGTCGCTTCTCTGGAACCCTAAAAATATGAGAGATCTCTGCCTTGGGACCATATCTGGAGTACATATCAACTGGTTGTGGAGGGGGACGGGCTGCCTTTTCAGGTGCTTCTGGAAGATCTAATTCAATATGGCCCAGAGGCTGAAGGAACGAGTTCTCCTGAAATAGACAAAACAAAAGGAACCTTAGTCGAATAAGCATTGTATCTTTATAAGTGAAAACGTGGGTGCGGCTAAAATTCAAATGTAGTGATGCTTCGTACAACATTTACCATGACAGAGTCTCCAACTGTGAGTTGAAGGTTGTAGGTACCAGATAAATAGAAAAACTTGTCAACCAGTCCCAGAAAATCCTACAAGAGAAAATGCCGTTAAGTTATGTTCAACTTAGGTTGAGTAAATGCTGCAGGTTTAAAAATAAAAGGACATTTAAAATCTAAATCAAAGTTAGACCAGTTGATATATTTATAAAGCACTTAACTAGAATTATCTCGAACTTTTTGCCTGAGTTTGCCACAACAAAGATGTGTTCAACTCCACTCTCATGCTTCAGCTTCAGAAATGCCTGAATAAAACATTGTACTTAGAACACATGACAAATAAATAAAATTTTTTTTTTTAAAAAGAGAAAATATATCACAAACTTAATAATCTAGAATGACAACCTGGTGAGGCTTGAAAACTTGTCCAAAAGGAGTGGTTAAGCGAAAGGACAACCTCAACTTCTGGAGGTGATTAGCTGACAAAGCAACAGCGCTCTCTCCTGGTAAATCCAGCCTGAATTATAGACAACAGTACGACAGCACTTTTAGCAAGTCCCTTCATGCTAAATGTCATAAAATTCTAAATAAAATGATATTATAGCATGTATGTACTAATCATATGCAATTAGTTGGACACCATAAAGAATGACTTCCAATAAGGAGTAGAGCAAAATAGGGAAGAGAGCGGAACACCAAGGTAAACGGCAAGAAAATTAGATGCGAAACCCCAGACTCCATCCTCAAATAATCCAAAATAAAATGCTGGAGAAGAATGAAAGAAAACAAAATTTGATGGGCTGGGATGTTGACAACTGAAAAGATCGAAAAGGAGAACAGATTGACTTCCACCCATGGAACATAAAATACTAAAAAAATTAGCTAAAACTGAAAAGAGAATCTACAAGAACCATAAGAAGTTTCAGCACATAAAACAACTAAACTAAATAAATAAATGCAGAAAAAATTATCATATTCTCATATGAGTATATAAGTTAAGAATGTACTTTTTCTGAGTTTCTACACTCCCAAGATCATTTTCAAGTATTGCAATCTCTGCACTGTCAATCTTAATGACTCCAGTTACATGAATGGGTACCCTAGTGCGCCCTCCAGTTGCATATTTGTTCTTATGTTCTGGTTCGTCAAAGATGATCTACCAATTGTAAACAGGAAATATCAGAACATGGTAGAAAGGAAGATCAGCTTCAGCAAGTGAAATAGTTAGTCAGAGGATACTAAGGAGGTGAATAAGAAAAGATAAGTACCTCAAAAGAAAAAATATAGTTTCCAACATCAACATTTGTTGGCAATGTTTCCAAAACATGCACTGAATTCTCAGGGTCAAACTTGAGCTTCTGCATCATGGAAATCCAAGAGACGTAAGGTTTAAGGTGTATTAACACATGAGATGAGTTTTTTTGAATGATTCTAACATCTTATGAAAGAAGCACCTGATCGATGACAGAAGCATCTTTTGAACCAGAGACAAAAATCTGCATGAGCTTGACTGACAGAGGAGGAGCAGCAGAACCCAATACAGTACTGACCTTAACCTGGAAACAAGGCGTGATAAGCAAGAAGTACATGCATGCAAAATGTGCAACATTGCATAGGAAGACTTGAGCAGAACACTTCGATCAAACAATCACTGTATGAATTGTCTGTAATTCAGATTTATAATAGAGAATAATTCCTAGACAGCAATGAGTTCTGAAATATGGTAGATGCAAGCTAAATCTCTACTTCATTGTACAACAGTAAAATTCATTAACTTTATGTTCTGAAGTATAGCAGATTCTTTACTTAATTGTATAGCAATACAATTCATTAATGTGAAATAAATTTAAGGTTGATTAATAGAAAGTACAAGAACTGAAGGTGCTAAGCAATAAGTCACATAAATTGAGAGCACAGGACTAACAGGTGACAGACCTTAAGTTGATCTTTCTTGGTAACTGAAAGGACAGTGGCTGGCAGTGATAAAATCAGAGGAACAGATCCCCTGAAGCAAAAGGAAAATATGTTAAAGAACTGTTCTGAAACAGTATAAAATTTTAAAGCAGCAGACAGAAACTAATAGCTGTATATCAGTGTTACTACAACTGGAAACTTTTGCAACTGGAATGTGATTGCAGGAACTCTTAATTCATAATAGACCCATAAGAAGAAGCAATCTTAACACTATAAAACAGGAAATAGAGTAGCAGCCCCTGTGAGAAGAAAAACTGTGTGAACACTTGCCTAATGCTTTCTAAGCAAGACAAGGCATCAATTTGGTAATACAAGTCTTTGGATTTTCCAGGAATTCCAATGCCAAGGAAAAACTTTGCCAAGCCCAGAACTTTCTCCCCTGGAAGCTGCATTTGTTAAGCACTAAATTTAGAATGTCTTAGGGAGCATAAAGAATCACAGTGAAGCACATATTACATAAACTAGAACCATGCTTATGTGAAAACATACATTCAAATTTTCAGAGGAAACTGCCGCCAAAGCTGTGATTCCACGAACTACTGATGCAGAGGCTGAAAGAGGACCCTTATGCCCATGTGCATCAACAAGTTTCTCATCAAAGTAACAAGTCCCGTCGTCTAAGAAAGAGTGGGAGAGTTACATTCCAAAATAATGTGAAAACAATATCATGAGTTAATATTTGAGTATCAATTTAAATAAAATAGGAATTAACATGGGCCAGTGTTGTCGCTGGATTCAGCATATAAACAGTTCTTGTAGATGCAAAACCAAATTTTCAAATACGATTCAGAATCAATTTTGTGGCTTCGGATACAAGTTACAGTTACCACCAACTAAGTCCTAAGCATTGTAAATTCTTGAAACTTTGATTAATCAATCAATCAATCAATCAATCAATCAATCAATCAATCAATCAATCAATCAATCAAGAGGGAGGGAGGGAGGGAGGGAGGGAGGGAGGGAGGGAGGGAGGGAGGGAGGGAGGAGAGAGAGAGAGAGAGAGAGAGAGAGAGAGAGAGAGAGAGAGAGAGAGAGAGAGAGAGAGAGAGAGAGAGAGAGAGAGAGAGAGAGAGAGAGAGAGAGAGAGAGAGAGAGAGAGAGAGAGAGAGAGAGAGAGAGAGAGAGAGAGAGACTAACCATATTTTTCAACACCATCAAAAAGCTTCGAAATGTCATTTTTCAAGGTAGCAATCTGGCATTGAAAACAGACTTGGATCAAAATATTAAACTAAGCTACTGTACATCTATCTTCAGAATTTTAAGAGAGATTAGAGAAAATGGACAGCATGAGAGTTCCCGTGCAAGAGATTAAATAATAAGATTAATACAGAAACAGTTATAATGGTTCATTGAATGATTAATATATATATTAAGAAAAAAATTATTCACCAGAGAAGAATCGATCTCAGAAGATGCTAAAGAAATAACTCCTGCGAGGGCTTCAAGTGCAATCCCTGAAAAGATAAATCATAGTGGGTTAACAAAAATGAGAGATAACAAACCACAGCAAATAAACAATATTAGTCATGAAACAACTGATGATTAAATTATGTGTAGCTTGCACATGTAGCTTAAATATACAGTGTCCGTCAATTACCAGCGGCATCATTACTAGACTCAGGGTTGTTGGAATTAAGGCGCCATCTCCCATCGCTCTGGCTAAGAGCCTGTCCGGAATTGACAACAAGTTAGATATTCAAAAGATATTAACAAAGTGTGACATGGAGAGAGCATATTTATTGATCGAAATATGCAACACTTCCAGATTCACCTTTATAGAGCGAAAAATTCTATCAGCATCACTAATATGAACATCCACTGCAGAAGTCTGGTCCTGCACACCAATAAGATAAATACCAAACTCAACAACACGTAAAAGTTAAATTAGTTAAAAATGAAATAATCAAAGGACAAGTTTAGAGAAGCACAAGAATGTTGTTAAAGATATATTATTATAAGCACAATAGATTAATGTTGGGTTTCAAGAGCATGATTTACCACTTCTATACTCCTCTATTTGGGATAAATGAATTTATCAAACGTAATAGAATAGGTATTAATGATTTATTCTAACCTTTATAAGCGTCAAACCTCCAATAGAATAGTAAAAATCAAGAAGTGAATTGGCACTGTTTAGGGAATCTTTAAGTTTAGATCCGATTCCCTGCAAGCAAAGAAATACATAAGGAAAATATATTTTCACATCAACAAAAAGTAAATTTCAAACAAAAAGCACATAAGCAAAACAGTACCAGAAACGCCTGATCATTAAGCTCACACTTCAGTACGCCATTGACCCTTAACGCATCGAATAAATCCTTTAAAGCGGAAGAAGTAGACGATAGGATTTTGACTACAGACACACAAGCGGATGCTCTTATCTCAGGCTTCTTTTCAATCCCAAGAACCTCGAATGTCTTTAATGCCTCGTATGTCTCCTCCAGACTGGAAGGCAAAATCAAGTGAGAGATGCCCAATTATTTAAACCACAATATTGAAGTTCTATACTTTCAACACAAAAGCTACAAGGAAGATCCAAAGGAGATAACTACTGTCGTTCTGCACCACTTAAAGAAGGGAATACCAATATTGCTTGCAAACTTCACACAAATTCAAATCAGCATGGCATTAATACAAAAATCTATTATACATTTTCAATGTTATTCTACAAACAATTGGAAGAAAAAAAAACACATAAAAAGGGTGGCACACACACCCGCACTCAACAGTCGAACGTAAACTTATCGTATTTATTAGGAAACACTAAAATATATTTCAAAATCACCGATCTAGCAGAAAAAAACACTCAGGTGTGAAGGCAGAACAATAAATTCGTTACAATCATCTTAAAACCTCAAGGTCGGAAGCTCACAACAACAACAGTTTTCAATTCATTTCTTCCTTTGGCATGAAACAGTATCAATTAATCACACTTCATTGTCCAGTAAATATTTCAGAACACAGATCTTCCAAGTTATCAATACGCAAAAAAATGTAAGAAAAAATGGTACTCTTAAATCTTCCCCAATTTCCATCAGCATTCGCATTAAAAAACTGCGGTCTCTCCAGATCATACAAAATCAACAAAATATCGACAGGAAAACAAAATAAAATAAAATTCCCTCAGAAATTGAAGAGAGGGCGGGTTTAGAAAGGGTTTTAAATCAAACCTTCCGAAAGATCCATCGGCGGAAGAAAATATCTCAGACGCGGCAGATCGGTGAGATTCAGACACCGGATTGAAGATAGCGGATTCACAGGTCGACGCCACCAACAAAAGTGCTGCAACCAAGATACCTAAATTCCGGTCCATACCTCGGGATTGATTTTTTCTGCATTAACAGGATAAATTTTGTTAATTGAAACTCCAACGATTCTACAATATGCACAAATGAATGTTGAAATTTGCTCACTTTGGTGAAGATTTTTCGAGTCTTCGTTTCAGTGACTGAACAAAAACAAAGTGCGGAACGGGGGTAGGAGTTCTAAAATACACTACACTACAGTGGGTCTACCAAGGGTGACGTATTGTGAAATTACGATTATGCCCTTGTTCAGCCCATACAACACATTTCACTGGAAGCAAAATTAATTCGGCCCGTATTCATAAATAAAATTGAATTCGGCCCATCAAAAAATGGTCTTTTAGCCCACGTCTAAAAATCCAGTTCACCCGCTGCAGTTGGATCGGGTCGAGTCAGGTCGTTCGGGTTTTTGTTTTGTTTTTTTTATTCAAAAGATTTGAGCTCTAAAAAATGATTATCCCCAAATCGAAACCCTAACCAAAATTGATTTAAAACTCTCACCTCAAGGCGTGGTGCGGCGGCGGATCGGCAGTCTAGCGCGGCGGCGGCCGATTTAGGCTGAAGAAGATTGAAGATGGCCTGAAAGTCTAGCTAATTAAGTAATTAACCCGGCCCAACCAAACCATATTATTTTCAGCCTTTTTTTGGATTATTAAAATTTCGGGTACCCACCTGACCGGGTCGGGTCATCCGACCCGAATGCACCTCTTACAGTTGACATTTCAATTTCTCTGCTAACACGCTTAAAGCCCACGTCTTTCTTCCTCGTTCCAGCTCCCCGACTGAACCAAAAAAAATAAATAAAATAAATAAATACTGTTAATAATTAACCCCCGAATTCCATTTGCACCAGAAATCTCACTGCTATCGAAATCGAGGAAACGATGTCGTACGAGGAGGAGCAGGAGACCTTCGAGCACACCCTCCTAGTTGTCCGGGAAGTCTCCGTGTTCAAGATCCCTCCTCGTCCCACCAGCGGCGGCTTCAAGTGCGGCGAGTGGCTCCAGTCCGACAAGATCTGGTCCGGCCGCCTCCGCGTGGTGTCGTGCGCCACCCGCTGCGAGATCCGCCTCGAGGACCCAAACTCCGGCGAACTCTTCGCCGCCTGCTTCGTTAACCCGGGCCAGAGGGAGGCCGCCGTTGAATCGGTGCTGGATTCGTCGAGGTACTTCGTGCTCAGGATCGAGGACGGCCGTGGTAAGTACGCGTTCATTGGGCTGGGGTTTAATGAGAGGAATGAGGCCTTCGATTTTAACGTTGCCTTGTCGGATCACGAGAAGTATGTGAAGAGGGAGGGGGATAAGGAGGTGGGAAGCGGCGGCGCCGCCGCTGGTGACGGCGACGGTGGCGGTGAGGAAGGGCATATTGGTATTCACCCTGCTGTTCATCACAGATTGAAGGTGAAATACTTTTTTTCTTTTTTCCTTCTTTTTTATAATTGATGTTTTGGTTTTAGAGTTAAATTAATTTGTTACGATTTTCGGTGGAATTACGTTATAAAATCGAGAATGTGATCCTTAGATGAGCATGAAATAGGGCTGTTTCGATTTCCTAATTTCTTGTGGATGATATTAGTAATTGTGCATTGATGATTCTGAGACTACGATAATTAAACATGTTCCGTTTATCGGTAACATTCTTAGATTGGTAGAGTTGTTGTAAAATTTTCAAGACATTTTGTAAGATTAGAAAAAAGGCAATATCGAGTTCGTTCCGGGAAAAGGTAGGAACGAACGATTTCTTGAACTCCTGACTTCGACGAAATTGAGATGCTTATCTTTTCGCTAATAAATGGTATTCGATTAGTATTATTGAGTCGTTAAATATAACTACTTAACCTAATTTTCACTAAACTATCATTGGTTGGTGTTTAGGAAGGGGAAACGATTCGAATAAATGTAAAGAACAAATCATCAAGTGGAGCAGGCATGCTTTCTGCTGCGGTATTGTCCGGTGGAGTTTCTGGAACCGGAAAACCTAAAGCTCTATCTCTTGCCCCACCACCTATCGGGGCGGTCAAAATTAGGTCTCCTCTTCCTCCTCCACCCAATGATGCTTCTGCCGCTGCTCTGAAGGGCCCCAAGGAGAATCCGAGGCGCTCGAATGACACTCTTTCTGATCTCTCTCAACTTGAGGTATTATTATTTTTTTTCATTTACCGAAAAAAAAAAAAAAAAAAAAAAAAAAAAAAAAAGCTTGTGTGAATTAATAATAGCTTCAAAACTCCAATATCAGTTCTATACATGAAACATTTTAGGATTGCACGGGTTCGATTTTAGAAACTTTATTGCTCGATGACTAACAGCAATACTGTTACGTTTTCTTTTTGTCGTTTATCTTCTCGGAATAGTTTATATGAAATTCTGCATTACACAAAGACCAATGAATTCCCGATCTTTCTTGCTTGTATGCATTTTATCTGCTTCGAAATAACTGCAGATTCAAGATATTAGATGATGAACTAATTACTTGCATGCATTTTATCCGCTAGTTGCTAATGTCGAAGATGATAGAATAAACGTTTCTTGTTTTGCAGAAGAGCCTTCCATCGAACGCTGGATCGAGTTCTCCTCAAACCTCTGCAGCTGGTTGGGCAGCATTTTGAACGCGAACTTTCTTTCTTGGTGTCGTTTTGTTGCTGTTGTATTGAGGAAAGATGAGAAATATCATATATGAAATTGTCGGAAAATGCACGGGAAATTTTAGTATTTTGATGAACACCACTATCTTTCCAAAATGCATATATATATCCATGTACCTGTCAATTATATCTTGATTTTTATCCATGTAAAATTGATGGACTCTGCCTGTTTTCCTTACTCTGTTATTCTTTTTTTGGTCTAAGCAAATTGTACCTCTTACATAACACTAATGTGAGGAGGGATTCAACTTTGGAACTCCAATGAATATTCTTTAATTGATTTCAAATCGAAACGTTTCGCATCGTAACCGGCAGAAATTGAAATTTTCACTCCAACTTGCACCCCTAGCAATAAGCAATAATCAATGAAGTAGACGCAATTCCCCTATCACTTTGTGCATACGCTCAGGCAGTTGACGGCCTATGATTTGAATTTCATCCATGAATTTGATCTAGAGATCCCGTGGCAAGCTACCTGCCACTGCATACGCTCAGGCAGTTGACGGCCTATGATCTTATACGTTCCCCTCTGTCTTCGATTTTCATCATGCCTCTCTAACCCAATCATAGGCCGTCAGGCAGTTGACGGCCTATGATCTTATACGTTCCACTACAGTTGGATTTTTTTTTTTTTTTTTGAGAAAGTTTTTGAAAATATTCTAAAAATATATTTTTTTGTGGGGAAAGAGTGAAAAGAAATTAAAACTGATGATGCTAAAATATTTAGATCACCTGGGGTAGTGTAGAAAATAAACTGGGAGAGCAAAGCGGATCAGTAGCTTGACAACTTGATGATCCTGAGGTACCTGCGATCATAGAACATGTGAACTAGGCCGGGGGTTGATCCGGCGAAAACCCCTCCGACGCTCAAGTCAGACATGCTGATAGTAGAAATAGTCTAGAGAATACGTATTGTAGTATTGCTCAGTTAATAGGACGTACCTTAATAAAATGAGTAAAACCTCTATTTATATGTCGTTTATTGGGTTGGGTTGGGTTTGTTGGGCACAAGCCTTACTTGAAGGTGTTTGGGCCTCGGCGATATTGGTCTTCGATATTGGGCTCGTAGCCCAGTAGGTAAAGAAATTGTAGGCCCATTGGGTTGGCCCAATTAGGCATATCATTAAGCCCCCCACTCTCGAGTCGATGTGGGGGCCATGTTGTGATGGGTCTCAGATCGTGTCGAGAGTAAAAATTGTAGAAGTCGATCGTTGGCGTATAGCCTAATAATATGCGAAAACGCGTTGGAGCGTGTGTCGGAGGGGTGTGAATGCGCGTTGGCGCATAGCGCGACAAAGTTGCCACGATATAAATTAATTGAGTCGTCGGTTTTGTCTCGCGACGATGTAGTAGCGATTTATCTCCTCGTTGGAGTTATCTTGTCGCGGGGTAATAGTGTTGATCGAGTTATCTCCTCGTGGGAGTTGTCTCGCGATAATGTAGTAGCACGGATCAAGTAATCTCCTCGTGGGAGTTGTCTCTGGGGTAATCGAGTTGATCGAGTTACGTCTTCGTGGAAGTTGTCTCACGATAATGTAGTAGCACGGAGCTAGTATTCTCCTCGTGGGAGTTGTTATTTTTCGAAATTTTCAATGTTTTGACGCGTTGCTTGTATGTGTTTACATATAGCCTTCTGCGTGATGTACTTGAGGAGGGGATCAGGCTCTCAAGATTTTTTTTTATATGGGGGTCGTGCCCCTTGTTAGACCTCGTGGGTCTTAAGTATGTTTGGACCGTGGCCACGTTTTAATGAATGACCCATAGAAAACAAGTAGATAAATTTGAGTAATCAAGCTGGCCAGGCTATATAGATTCTCATAATATCTCTAAGTGCTTCTAGGGTTGTAATCGTGCTAACTTGAGCTTGCGATTATATGGTGAATTTCGGGCGAGTTGTCTCCTCATGGGAGTTGTCTCGCGGTGAGTAATATTATCGAGCGAGGGTGGTTGCACGTGAGAGTTGTCTTGCAACGGATTTGTAGTGTCGAGCGAGTTGGCTCCTCGTGGGAGTTGTCTCGCTGCGGGTTGTAGTATCGAGCGAGTTGGCTCTTCGAGATAGTTGTCTTGAGCGAAGTTGTAGGAGCATTGGATGATGCGCGATTTAGGCGCGTGTGGATTGAGGTTGCTCTGAGCGAGTTGTCTCCTCGTGGGAGTTGTTTCGCAGCGAGCCTTATTATCGAGCGAGGTGGTTGCACGTGTGAGTTGCCTTGCAACGGATTTGTAGTATCGATTGAGTTAGCTCCTCGTGGGAGTTGTCCCGCTGCGGGTTGGGGTACCGAGCGAGTTGTCTCCTCGTGGGAGTTATCTCGCTGTAGGTTGTAGTACCGAGCGAGTTGGCTCCTCGTGGGAGTAATCTCGCTGCGGGTCATAGGATGGAGCGAGTGGTCTCCTCGTAGGACTTATCTCGCTGTGGGTTCGTAGGACCGAGCGAGTTGGCTCCTCGTGGGAGTTTCCTCGCTGCGGGTCCTAGGATGGAGCGAGTGGTCTCCTCGTAGGAGTTATCTCGCTGTGGGTTCGTAGGACCGAGCGAGTTGGCTCCTCGTGGAGTTTCCTCGCTGCGGGTCGTAGGATGGAGCGAGTGGTCTCCTCGTAGGAGTTATCTCGCTGTGGGTTCGTAGGACCGAGCGAGTTGGCTCCTCGTGGGAGTTTCCTCGTTGCGGGTCGTAGGATGGAGCGAGTGGTCTCCTCGTAGGAGTTATCTCGCTGTGGGTTCGTAGGACCGAGCGAGTTGGCTCCTCGTGGGAGTTGCCTCGCAACGGGTTATATGACTGAGCAAGTTATCTCCTCGTGGGAGTTGTCTTGCTGCCGGTTGTAGTATCGAGCGAGTTGGCTCCTCGTGGGAGTTGTCTCGCTGCGGGTTGTATTACTGCGCGAGTTGGCTCCTCGTGGGAGTTGTCTCGCAAGCCCCCCACTCTCGAGAGGATGTGGGAGCCACGTTGAAAAGGGTACCGGATCTTGTCGAGAGTAGATCGGTGTTGTAGTCTTGCGTTAATCGTTGGCATGGTGTGGAGAAATAATTTTTTTTTTTTCTCCATTTGATAGCGAACGCAATTTGGTGGGTGCGTTAAAGAGCTCGCGCAATTTGGTGGAACGTGTTGAAATTCTCATGCGAATTGGTGAAGCGAGTCAAAATCTACGCGCAATTTGGTGGAGGGCGGTGAAAGTTGTGCCCAATTATATGGGAGCGCGCGCTCCAAGGTTGCCTTGGGAGGCGCGCGCGCGTGCATGGGAAGGCGCGCGCGCTCCTTTTTCCTTTTTTTTTTTTTTTTTTTTTTTTTGCTGCTGGCGCGTGCAGTTCACACGCGCGCTTCTGGCGCGTGTAGGTCACGCGCGCCTACTGGCCCCTTTTTTTTTCATTTTTTTTTTGCTGCTGGCGCGTGTACGCCACGCACGCGTGCACTGCACGCGCGCCTCCTTTTTTTTTTTTTTTTTTCTTTTTTTTTTTCTCTTTCTCTTTTTTTTCCGCGCGCGCGCGGACCGAGGCTCCCTGGCCAACCGCGCGGTGCTGATGTGCGCGCGCTTCTTTGTGTTTTTTGTTTTTGTTCTTTTTTCTTTTCTTCTTCTTTTTTCTCTTCTACTTCTTCTTCTTTTCTTCTTTTTCTTTTTTATTTGGTTGATATTCACCCCCTTGGGGATGTTTTATTTTTTGAGTAGGGAGATTATCCTCGTTCCTTGAGATGGGATGTGCACCCCCTTGGGGATGTTCTATTTTTTGAATAGGGAGATTATCCTCGTTCCTTGAGATGGGATGTGCACCCCCTTTGGGATGAAAGGTCAGTGGATGTACCACCCTTGAGATGAGATGCCCAACTTTAGGATGGGATAGCCCCCCATTTAGGATGAGGCGATCACGAACCACTGGGGTGAGATGCCCCACATTGGCGATATATGGTGCCACTGATTCAGTGGCAGCACGAGTTGAATCTTCCGTGATCATACGCTGAAGGTCTTCTTCGGTTATCTGAACCGTTCGAGAAGTAAGTAGAAATTGATCATGTTGGGGACCCAGTGGGGCCTCACGAGGAGGAGCGTTGGCTCCTGCTATAACGAATGAAATGTTTTGGGGGCGATGTGAACCCCCGGGGAGTCGATAACCCTTGGCGAACGAAATATTTTGGGAGCAGATGTAAGCCCCCAGGGAGTCGATAACCCTTGGCGAACGAAATATTTTGGGGGCGATGTAAGCCCCCGGGGAGTTGATAACCCTTGGCGAACGAAATATTTTGGGGGCGATGTAAGCCCCCAGGAAGTCGATGGCGGTGGTGGCATGGGTGGCTATGTAAGCCCCCAGGGAGTCGATGGTGGTGGTGCCATAGGTGGCTATGTAAGCCCCCAGGGAGTCGATGGCGGTGGTGCCATAGGTGGCTCCACATGTGGAGCAGGTGCTGGTATCGCGTTGGGAGCATTTGCTCCCATCGTGGCGATATATTGAGTCACGGCCTCTGTGGCAGCGCGAGTTGAAGCTTCTGCTATCATGCGTTGAAGCGCATCCTCGGTTATTTGAACCATTCGAGGAGCAGGGAGTGGTGGATCGGCGAGTGGTGGGTCCCGAGGGGGATCACCTGAACCTCGCGAGGCGGATCCATGGGATGTGGAGGAGGTGGCAAGCCAGAGCCTCCACGAGGTGGGAGGTCGTTAGCTGTGTCATTTTCTCTCCGAGCAGACGCCTCAGGAGGATCTTGTTGGCTACGTGATCTGGTTTGCATCGTTCCCACAGACGGCGCCAAAATGATGATGCTAAAATATTTAGATCACCTGGGGTAGTGTAGAAAATAAACTGGGAGAGCAAAGCGGATCAGTAGCTTGACAACTTGATGATCCTGGGGTACCTACGATCATAGAACATGTGAACTAGGCCGGGGGTTGATCCGCCGGAAACCCCTCCGACGCTCAAGTCAGACATGCTGATAGTAGAAATAGTCCAGAGAATACGTATTGTAGTATTGCTCAGTTAATAGGACGTACCTTAATAAAATGAGTAAAACATCTATTTATATGTCGTTTATTGGGTTGGGTTGGGTTTGTTGGGCCCAAGCCTTACTTGAAGGTGTTTGGGCCTCGGTGATATTGGTCTTCGATATTGGGCTCGTAGCCCAGTAGGTAAAGAAATTGTAGGCCCATTGGGTTGGCCCAATTAGGCATATAAAAAACGTGTAACAAAAATCAAGGAAAGTTTTACTAACAAGCAATTATTGGGCTCAATTAAAAGCCTTTTAAATATAAATATATATATATATACTTGTAAAGAAGAAAAAAAAGAACACGTACAGAAAAAACACAACAGTATATTTATTTAGGGTTTGTCGATTGGGTTAGAGAGGCATGATGAAAAGGGCGAAAGGGGTTGGAGTAGATGGAGATGGTTCCGAATATTCCATGGGGACGAGTATATCCGATTTGCCAGAAGAGTTATTGCAGAGAATAGTGTACTTTCTGTCACAAGGAGACGCTGTCCGAACCTCCGTCTTGTCCAAGTCATGGCGGCACGTGTGGTGCACTCGCCCCAATCTTGATTTTTCCGAGACCGCCTTCAGAGGAAACAAGCATGAGTTTCTTTCCGCAGTGGAGAAGACTTTGCAGCGATACCGCAATCCCGTCGACGCGCAGCCGTTGTCGGAATTCCACCTCTCGATATCCCTGCCCCTCGACGAACATCATCGTGACGACGAAATTGAGGAATCGGTATTGGTCCTTGATAAGTGGATCCCAATTGTACTCACCACAACCATGGGCGCCACACTCAACAAGTTTCGTCTTTCTATTGTTTCCGGAAAATATCCTAGTTTCGTATACGATCTAATACTACCAATCGACAAGAAGATACAATGCGAGCGTCTACGAGTACTTAGTCTCCAAAACGTGTTCATCAAGCAAGAGTGTTTCGACAAGATGGTCTTGAGCTGCCCTTTGCTTACAACTTTGTCGTTGGAAGGGTGTCGGGGTTTGAAAACTATCAAGTTGGAGAAGAGGCTTTACAAACATCTCAACCACTTCACTTTCATCAATCACATAGAAGAATACGACGACGATGAAAGGACCATCGTGGTAGTTGAAATCCACGACGACGTCCAAACTCTTGAGACAATCAAGATTGTCTTCGTTGCTGCGATTCACTTTCACGGGGGGCATAAGTTCAATAATCTAAAGTACGTAACTCTAAAGCCGCGATCCTCTCGATATAATCGAGTTTGTTGCATTGATGCCCCAAACCTATTGTATTTTGAATATTCAGGAACACTTATCCCATCCGTCTCGTTCGCACCAGCTTGCACGAGGTCGAACATCACACTATATATTAATGGTGCGGGACGAGATTATGCTTCGTCGTGGCTCTTCAACGTAAGTCGGTTGCTCCAGGCTTTACGTCAGTCCGAGATCTCTCTGATTGTTGATAACTATCACAGGTTTGCAGATTTCATTCCACAAGACACTACTCTAGTACTCGACTTTGTTAACGGTGGTGGTAATAATAATAATAATAAACGTGTCGTGGTGGAGCATTTGGTACTGCTTAAGTTTCGCTTATCTCCACTTGCATCCACTATAAATGGTTTGTTATGTATTTGTCGTCCGATAAACATAACTCACCCTGTTTTCAAGCATATTCGCCACTTAAAGAAAGAAGTTGAACAGACGAGACTCGCGGAGTACTTGTGGACTCTAGTAAGTGAAAAACAAGAAACTAGACAAGATTTGGAAGCTTTAAGCATACAAAGATTGGAAAAGTTCGACGATAAACGCCGATCGAAATGGCAACCTATACAGTGGACGGGCTTCTTAGAATATCCGCACCTAAACAATATCCGCTTTCAATTGAAATGGAGCCAAAGTTAGTTGAACTTTTAGTCAATCGATAGAATATCCGCACCTAAACAATATCCGCTTTCAATTGGAATGGAGCCAAAGTTAGTTGAACTTTTAGGCAATCGATCGAGTCCTTTTTCATTTGTTCGTTCCTCTTTCTATTTATTCTTTCTATTTATTGACCTTGTCTGTTGGTTTTCTTTCCTCTGTTTGTTTTTACATGATACCGAACTTACATGTATAAAACAGATAATATGTAAGTCAATTGAGATCTGCACTAAAAAGATTATGACAAAATTGAACTATTACTTGCGGAACATATAAAATTTAATCTATCTATCTATTTAATTCCTCTAGCATCTGATTTCGGTACATGTATGTGGAATCCTACTCGTTTCATACATATAATTATTTATTCCATTCATATAACTTTATTAATTATCCAACATTAATTTCCACTTTCCACAATATGGTAAAATATTCATTGCATGTTTTCATAATAAATAACAATTTAAACATATTACTTGTATCAAATGTCATAACAAGGTCCACCTATTTTATTGCATATACATGTTAATATTAGTAGTAATATTAGAGCATTAGCCAGTTTTAGTTCGTTATGAAATAAATCAATTTTCATTTAAATATGTCCGAATAGGATAAATTAATTACAACATTATAATACGCATATATATATATATATATACTAATATTAGTAGTAATAATAGAGCATTAGCAAGTTTTAGTTCGTTATGAAATAAATCAATTTTCATTTGAATATGTCCAAATAGGATAAATTAATTATAACATTATAATACATTATGAAATAAATTTCGTATGCTTCCGTTGCAAGAAATTGAAAAGGAAGCATAGTAATTAGTGACTAAAGGAAAAGAAGTAAACAAGCAATTAATTATTACTTATTAATTAAGGAAAAAAATGAGTGGATTAAGGATATAAATAAAATATCATACACCAATTTTTTTTGCCAACCCTTTGTCAATTTCTCTTGGATTGGGGAGGTTGGAGTACCACCCTAGCCTAAATACGGTTAGACCCAAGTTGACTCAAATATAATAGGCTCTTGTATAGATTTACAGGATGATTCTAGAAAACTTTTTGTAAAATCTTTTGTAGGAATTCTTTAGAGTGTTCTAGTGAACAACTAGTCATATCATATCCATTAGATCAAACAGATTTACATGAAATGGCCTAGTATAAATATGAGAATGAAGTAAGCATCAAAACAAATCCTTACAGGATGATTCTAGAAAACTTTTTGTAAAATCTTTTGTAGGAATTCTTTAGAGTGTTCTAGTGAACAACTACTCATATCCATTAGATCAAACAGATTTACATGAAATGGCTTAGTATAAATATGAGTATGAAGTAAGCATCAAAACAAATCCAAGCAATTGTATGGTTTAGTATAAATATGAGTAGGTAGACTTTCTTTCGAAATTTTCAATTTTATGGTCTTGCATATGCATGGCGTAACCAACTCCCAGCATTATATATATAGTATACACACGCAGAGTTACGTTCAAAAACCTTTCACCTCTGAAACCGTGCTAGATTCCCTCTCGAAACCGTGCTACATTCCCTCTCAGCCAGTCTGGTGGGTCCACCTGTCAGTTAGTTAGGATGGGCGAAGTAAAATATTCGAAATTCGGTTTTATATGAATTAACTATACAAAATACTTTTGAAAGAAATTTTAAGTATGTAAACTAAGTGGGGTGGCATTCTTGTAATTTTCAAGTTTTAGAACAAACGGTGTTAGGGGGTAAATTGATATAATTAAAAGTTGAAGGGAGTAAAGTGATACTAAGCCAGAATATAAGGAGGAAAGTGGAATATGCAGTTAATAATATTATATTTCGTCGGGCAATGGCAATCAATGAGGGTAGATGCAATTCCCTTTGCCACTTTGAATTCCATCCATGTATTTGATCCAGAGACCCCGTGGCAAGCTACCCGCCATTGCATATGCTCGAGCACCACGTTTAAACTAGTCGGCGGTTGTTTGGTGGCGCCGCCTTCAAATCTCGAAATTTCCGTTATAAAAAGAAATGACGGGTGAAATTTTCCATCACTAAAAATTTTCTGCTAAATAAATGAATTTCGGAGTACCTCTCCAAGCCATTCTCGTACATTTGAATCTGAGTGCCGACCGTAGTCCCTATTAAATATACAATGACAGAAATAAGAAAAACTATAATCGAACAAGAGGAAAACTAACGTAAAAGTTTGCTTCATAGAAATGATAAATATGGTAAGGACAGTACTGCGCATTCAGAAACTTTATTTCGAACAAGTAGAATTTTCTCGTAAACACAAAATTCTCGTAATCTCGTAAATACAACACGATACGAATATGCTGTCAGGATATGTGATGCTAATACAAGTCAATGATCTCTCTACCGCTACCGATTAAAACAAAAAATTATGAATAAATTAAGTCCATATCAGGTCAAGGATGTATCAAATTCTACTTGCAAGTTTAGCAGAATTACTTCTCCAGAAAATAAATGGAGCATAAATAAATAAATAATGATAATTCAAGCTATTTGTTTCGATCTATTTAATAACCTTTCAATGATTTATCCTCCACTAACTGCTGTCTCTCCTCTGCGTCAATTAGCTGATAATCCTCTTATCTCTCGATTCCAGAAATTGCTGCTTCGATCAGCTTGTTTTCCATATTATCTTGATGAAAATCAGGAAAAAAAACAGTCAGTGAAAATAAAATATTCATGAAAATATAATTTGGTGACAAATATAATATAAATAAACTGAAAACGCCAAATCAAATTATTTCTCATGAACATGTACAGAGAGAGATGATGATCCGAGAATTGAACGGAAATCCCCAAATCAATTGTTTCATGCAAACCTAGATGATGATGATTCGAGAATTGACCTAAATCTGCTCAAGCGATTATCTTGCCGTACGTATTTTCTTATATCTTCTCTAGTCTCTCTGATCTCTCTCTGTATAGTGCGTATTGTATGTGTATGTATGGCGTAACTCCCAGCAGTCTATATATTTATATATATATATATATATATATATATATATATATATATATATATATATATATATATATATATATATATATATATATATATATATATACACACACGAGTGAAGAGCTCTCCCCTCTGAAACCGTGCTGTGGGTGCACGTGTCGGTTAGTTAGGATTGGTCGCAGCGGGAACTAAAATGTTTCAAATGCTGTTTTAAAATACAAATATAATAGGATAAATTTCATTTTACCCCTTGTACTTAGGTTGGATATCATTTACCCCTTGTATTCTCAAGTGCATCGATTTGCCCCCTTGTACTTTGGTTCGATTTCACTTTACCCCTTCTACTCTCAATTCATCGATTTGCTCTCTTGTACTTTGGCTCGATATCACTTTACCCCCTTCTACTCTCAATTGCATCGATTTGTTCCTTGTACTTGAAAAATTGTCTCTATGTGGCCCTCACCGTTAGATTTCATACATTTGACCTGTTTGATCTAAGTTTGAAAATTACAAAAAAGCCACCCCTCCCAATTTAAATAATTATAAATAAAATAAAAAAAATAAAAAAATGTGGCTGGCGTCGTGAACTATATTTTTTCGCTGTCTTAAATTTTGTTTTATTTTTTTTTTGGTTTTTTTTTTTTTTTTTAATAATTATTTAAACTGGAGGGGTGACATTTTAGTAATTTTCAGACTAACAACGAGGGCAACATTGAGACAATTTTTCAAGTACAAGGGCAAATCGATGCAATTAAGAGTAGAAAGAGGTAAAGTGATATCGAACCAAAGTACAGGGGGGCAAATTGATAAATTGAGGGTAGAAGGGGTAAAGTGATATCGAACCAAAGTACAAGAGGGCAAATCGATGCAATTGAGAGTACAAGGGGTAAAGTGATATTCAGCCAAAGTACAAGGGGTAAAGTGGAATTTACCCAATATCATTTATTACACAATTAAAATTAGGGTAAATTCCACTATCCCCTTGTACTTTGGCTCGATATCAGTTTACCCCATTTTACTCTCAATTGCATTGATTTGCCGCTTGTACTTTGGCTCGATATCAGTTTACCCCCTCGTACTCTCAATTGCATCGATTTCCCCTTGTATTTTGGCTCGATATCACTTTACCCCCCTCTACTCTCAATTGCATTGATTTGCCCTCATGTACTTGAAAAATTGTCTCAATGTGGTCATCGCCGTTAGTTTTCAGACACGTGACCTAAACAAAATACCATTTGATCTAAGTCTGAAAATTACTAAAATAATTAAAAAAAAAAACAAAAAAAAAATAATAAAAAATTCAAGACAATGAGAAAACATAGTCCACGACGCCAACCACAATTTGTTTTTTATTTTTTTAATAATTATTTAAATTGGGAGGGATACATTTTTTGTAATTTTTAAACTTCGATCAAATGGTGTTAAGGTAAAATGTGTGAAAACTAAAGACGTGGCCACATTGAGATAAATTTTCAAGTACATGGGGCAAATCGATCGATGCAATTGAGAATATAAGGGGTAAAGTAATATCGAAGCAAAATACAAAATACTTTTTAAATAATTTTCACTATGTAAACTAGGTGGGGTGGCCATATTGCAAATCACTAGTTCAATCATGTCCCCTCCAAGCATCACTATATTTTTCTTAATTATTTTATTATTGAACTTTTGTCATGAGAGTGAAGCTATGAGGAGGCATCTAATCAAAAATTTTAATCGAATGCGAGAAGGTACCCCGGCATTATCAGTTCATTGTGCGTCTAAAAAAGACGATCTTGGATATCGTCATCTTTATACTGGTCAGTATTTCAATTGGTCGTTCAGAAGCAACTTTTGGGGAAATACGCTTTTCTTTTATCGATTTTGATGGGGCCAACAGACGATTGCTTTCGATGCGTACGATGATGGATGGGTAGATGGATATCATCACACATATACTTATGCAGTGAACAAACACGGTGTCTTTCGTAATTATGATGAAACACCAACAGACGATATGGTTATAGTGCGGGCGTGGCCATATTGAATGTAATTTTTTATTATATATATATATATATATATATATATATATATATATATATATATATTGAAATATTGGCATTGTTTTACAAGAATGGTGTGGTTCTTTTTTAAAAGAAAAAAAAAAAAAAAAACTAGGTGGAGTGGCATTTTTGTAATTTTCAAGTTTTAGAACAAACGGTGTTAGGGGTAAATTGATATAATTGAAAGTTAAATATAATTGAAAGTTAAAGGGAGTAAAGTGATACTAAGACAGAATATAAGGAGGAAAGTGGAATTTGCAGTTAATAATTTTATATTTCGTCGGGCAATGGAATCAATGAGGGTAGATGCAATTCCCTTTGCCACTTTGAATTCCATCCATGTATTTGATCTAGACACCCCGTGGCAAGCTACCCGCCATTGCATATGCTCGGGCACCACGTTTAAACCAGTCGGCGGTTATTTGGTGGCGCCGCCTTCAAAACTCGAAATTTCCGTTATAAAAAGAAATACATACCCCTAAAAAAAACTGAAAGTAAAAACAATCGATCTCATTAATCGCAGCAACAAATACACAAAAATGGGGGAAGAATCACACAGCATACAAGTGAGCGGCATGCAATTCTCCTACGATGCTATACGTTCCCCTCTGTTCTTCGATTTCAATCTCGATATTTCCCCCAGATCACGCTGCCTCCTCGTCGGCGCAAATGGATCTGGTTCGCATTTCTCGATTTCCGCGGGCTTTTTTTTTTATTTTTTTATTTTTATTTTTTTTATTTTAATATAGTGTTTGTGTTTAATTTGAATAGGGAAGACGACTCTACTGAGGATATTGGCCGGGAAGCACATGGTGGGCGGCAGAGATGTGGTGAGGGTGCTGAATTGTTCGGCTTTTCACGATACGAGTCTCGTTTGCAATGGCGATTTGGCGTATTTGGGTGAATCATGGAGCAAAACTGTGGGATCTGCTGTGAGTTTTCTTCCCCTTTCAATTGATCTCCTAATTGTTTATTTTTTTGTTTCCATAGCCCATTGGATCTATCAACTTTATTGTGATTGTGATTTTGTAAAATCGGATGTTGTTGGTAATTGGCATTGTTCTTGGTTAGCAGAAACTGTGATGGTGGTAATTGGCATTGTTGTTGGTTAGCAGAAACTGTGATTTATTCTGCACTCGTATGTTTGCGGCTTAAATATTTACCGCGATCTGGTATTGTAATGGGATAACAAGAATTTTTTCAAAGACATAACTATGTTTGACAGCATTACGGTAGGGGGTTTAGTTGCGTCGAATGGTGTTAAATGGTATTTTTGTTAGTTAGCAAGAAATAGTTATTTGTTCTGGACTCGTGTATTCTGCATTTATACGTTTTGCCACTTCAATTTTCTCACGATCTGGTATGGAAACGGGGTCATCAGATTTGGTTTAATTAATTGCTAAAAATATTAGTAATACTATGCTTTGCTAGCATTATGGTAGTGGGTTTAGTTGCATTTTCGAATCTGGTTTAAGTTTCTCTTTGTCCATTCTTGCCAAAATTTAGGGTGAACTGCCGCTCCAAGGAGACTTCTCTGCGGAACATATGATATTTGGAGGTGCGTCGACTGTATATGTATTTTTTTTTTTTCGGTCATTTCAGTTTTTTGGATCTGATTGTAGATTTTAATTTACAAAAAAAAAAAAAAAGCTGTCATTTCAGTTTTTAGAATCCGTCGCGTTATTTTTTTCATATTTAGGATGATTATTGAATTGCCTTTGGTTAAGTGCAGTGAGAATTCTTAATAAGGGTGTTTCGCTTTTTCTTATAATGATCCAGTTGAAGGAGTTGACCCTGTTAGGCGAGATAAGCTTATCGAATTGCTGGATATTGATCTTCGTTGGAGGATGCATAAAGTTTCCGATGGTCAAAGGCGTAGAGTCCAAATTTGCATGGGTCTCCTTCACCCATACAAGGTAACTTTTTTTGTCTGCTTGTCTGATCAAAATAACCGTTATTTCAAGCTCAGTTCATATCTTAAGGTTTTGCTTATATGCTGCCTTAGAAACGTACCCTTTCTTGTTTTGCTTCACTCTCCAGTACAGGAATTTGTGTGTGTTTTTACGAGGATTCACATAAAATGGACAAAATATGCTAGTAAATCAATCTTGGGCAGAATTTATCTGATAATTTCCATAAACGAGTGACTAACATGTTTGTTGGTCTATGTTCACAATTGTCTCGTTTGTTGGTCATTTTGGTAATAATGTCTGTCTATTTATTCAGGTACTTTTGCTAGATGAGGTCACTGTCGATCTCGATGTTGTAGCTAGGATGGATCTGCTGGAGTTTTTCAAGGAAGAGTGTGAGCAGGTAAATACAAATTACAATTCTAATCCTTTCCTAAATTCGTACAACTGAAATTTGCCTGGTAAAAAAAAATTAATAATAATAAATAAAAAGAACCTAAATTTTGTTTTGATTTTCAGAGAGGAGCAACGATTGTTTACGCAACTCACATTTTTGACGGGCTGGAGACATGGGCAACTGATCTTGTTTACGTTCAAGATGGTGTTTTGAACAAGTCACAGAAACTATCTGATCTGAACGAACTGAAGAATAACTTGAATTTGCTCTCGGTGGTTGAGTCATGGCTTCGATCCGAAACTAAGATTGAGAAAAAGAAGACACAAGTTAACTCGACTCCTCAACCAAAAAAATCTTCTCCGTTCGATAGTTCTCCATTTAGGTCTTCGAGACACATGGCGTATTACCGCTGATTTCACTGCATTGCATTTCAGATTTAAATTCATGATTTAATAATAGTAACTATAGCACGTCTGAGGCGTCTCCAGTTACCATTTACAGAAGTTTTCGGTTTTTTTCTTTTTTTTTCTTTGCTGATGTAGCAAAAGACTATATGTTGTGCCTGCTGTTTATTTCTATTTGTTTCTAGGTCATGGTTTGGAAATCCAATGGAGTTGTATTTTATTTAATCATTTATATCATTACATTTAACATAAGTATTCTTCTTCTCTATCTTACTTAAACCATGTATATCAATATATCTGTGAAACCCTCGAATCGATCTTATAGCTGCTAAATCGAGTGGCGTGCATCGTGTAATCATCTACCGTTTATCTGTACACACACACACACACACACACACACACACACACACACACACACACACATACACAATAACATTAGTTCAGGTGTGCACATGTTTTTCTTTTAGTTTATTGCAATTACTGCCTCATATGTACATCGAATTGCTAAAAAATACTCAAGTTATTATATTGCTAAAAAAAACCCTACATTTTTTTGTTTTTAGCAATTACTACCCCTGTTTAGGGATTTGTTTACTAATAAAATGACATGGGGTACTTTTTAGCAATTCAATATAACACATGGGTACTAATTGCAATAAACCCAAAACCGTGTATTTTCGACTTTTAAGAGAAGTGAGTAAATATTTTGCAAATTGCAGGTGGTGAGTGGGATTGATAGCAAGAACACCAACTAAAATAAGTTGTCACTATTTCTTGCCAAACACATTTTGGATACACTCATATTTCTCCCACTCCAAGTAATGTTAAACACATTCACAAGCATCATTCTTTTTCCTTGCATTCTCATTTTTCTTACACTTAATACTCACATTTGATTTACCAACATCTTGTAATAAATTTTTGTGTCTCTTTGCATCAATCATCGAATAGAATGTACACAAGTGGTGATACGTTCACCTAATTTTCGAGAAATGCTATTGTACACAATTTTTGAGAAATGTTGGGGGCCATAGCCCCCGACCTTATGCTGGCTCCACCACTGTATACAGGCATAGAACATGTTGGAGTGGTTATGAGGAAAGTTGCAACCACATACAACCAACCCCCAAGGACATTGTGCATTAAGAATTTATTTCAATTTTGACCTATGTATACAACTTTTTTTTTTTTTTTTTTGTTTAAAAAAAAAAATTAACCATACACTCAAATTAATGATTTTGACATATTAAAAATATATATATTATATAAGATGCCCCAATTTTCCTATTTGGGCTCATTTGGGCTTGGGCATAAATGGGCCTCAATTTCTACTGACAAACATTATTCCAATATTTATATATAATATATGAAAAATTAAATACCCCATAATTATATTGTAGTAATGTAATCCAACTGCATCACCAAACTTATTCTTCACAGTTGTTATTGAAGAAGGCATTATTAATTAGTCAACTCCAGACAGAATTTTGACCCACTAAACCCAATTATAGAATCAATACAAATATTTAATCCATATGCTATTTAATTATTTTTTAAAGTACAAATATAAATTACAAAAAATATATATTTAATTGATTTTTTTTTGTTTTATAAGAGAGAGAAGTTATAAATAGTGGAGAAAACGTTAGATCATGCGAAGGTGACCTTTGTTCCCCCAAACCAGCGAAAATGGCGGATTAATAAATTAATCTTTATATATACAGAGAATCATTTACATTCAACCGATCAATCTTCTATAATATATTTTTGTATGTATATATACGTGCACGGTTGTATTTCGCGGATCGGTTTTATCTCTCCATCTCTTAAGATTTGGCGGTAAGCCGGTTTTTCTGCCGATTGCTCTTCCCCCTTTTACATGAGTTAATTAATTATTTTTTTTATTTTTCTCTTTCTTCTGAAAATTGTGTCGGGGAACAGGATTTTTTGTGATCGGTTTGTGTTTGTGTTTGCATTTGTCATCGAATGAATTCGAAATTCTGGAAATTTTTTGACCTCTGACATTTCATCGGTTTTCGACAGGGTTGGGTGAATTCTTCAGAACTTTCCCAATTTGGAGAATCAAGGTATTATCATGATTATTTGAATTGTGCCTTTTGCAATTCTTTTCGTCTTTGATCAATTTTTCGATGTTGGTGAATTCCTTTTTTATGTATTGGAATAATGTGGATTAAAATTTACGGAATTTTCGAAAAGTTTGACGATAATTTGATATTTTTAGGTTTGTAGTTGTAGCAGGATAGTATTTTCGATATTCTTGCTCGGTGCTAAAATGATGTTTTGCATTGGCAATTTGGGGCATTTTTGTCGTGGTGCCAGAGATTTGGCAAAGTTTGTTCGGATATAAACTGAGTGCTAAAGATTGGTTTTCTGTCATTGTTAGGTTTTGTATTTTGGGGATGATATGAATGGTGTCCGTTTATGATGACAGCCATGGGAGGGAAGCTGTGTGCAAATTACCTCTTAACTTGAGGAGAATCAATTAATGGATTCAGCGAGGAGTTGGTTCCAGAAATTTCAACCACGAGATCGATTGAGGTCATCGACTAGAAAGAAGGATTCAATGGGCAGTGGAAGAGAAGAACCAAAAGCACTTTCGAGTGAGGAAGCTTCAAACCTCACAAAACAGAGGGTTGCTGCTGCAAAGCAATACATTGAAAATCATTACAAGGAGCAGATGAGAAATCTTCAGGAAAGGAGAGAGCGGTACGGTATATTAATTGAGTTTGTTGAATCAATAATTTTGCATTATGCTTTCCTTCTTATATTTCTCGTTACGAATGACTATCATTTTTACGTTTTTTTTGTTAACAGGCGAAATTTACTTGAAAAGAAGCTAGCTGATGCTGATGTATCTGAGGAAGATCAAAATAACCTATTAAAATTCTTAGAGAAGAAGGAAACTGAATATATGCGCCTTCAGAGGCATAAGATGGGCGCAGATGATTTTGAGTTACTGACAATGATTGGGAAGGGTGCTTTTGGGGAGGTAAAGATTTCTGCAAATAATATGTCTATCTCGGTTACCGTCACTTGCTTTGGTTGATATTACATGAAAGTTTCCTAATATTTGTTTGTGTTTGGACCTCAACTTATCCAAGTCCCAACTCCTAATTACATAACGTCATAACCTCTGTGTTTTGGGAGTAATTTTTGAATTTATTAGCTAAATTGTGATGTTAGGAGAGATTCCTAGTAAAGGTATAAATACCTCTTTGTCCCGCTGCTATTCACTTTCAAGCACTTTGTTCATCTGCTGAAGCAAAGGATAATAGTTGTCAACTTTCCGTACTGATTACACAATGTAGTGTGTGGTGGTTAATCGGGGGACTTTTTTGGGTGCAAATTACAATTGTTAATTTAGAAGCTTATCCCAAGAGTTATGGCCTATGGGATCTCTCTGTCTTTTATTGACAGGTGTGAAAGGGAAAAATCTTAATGATTGGGCATTTTCCTGTACAGGTTAGAGTCTGCAGGGAGAAAAATACCGGTTCCGTATATGCAATGAAAAAGCTTAAGAAATCGGAAATGCTTCGTAGAGGCCAGGTACTTGATTATTGCTCTTCAGATGATTCTGATATGATTACGTTTACTATGTGACTGGTCTTCTCATCTATCAGGTTGAGCATGTGAAAGCTGAAAGGAATCTGCTAGCGGAGGTGGACAGTAATTGCATTGTCAAACTGTATTGCTCTTTCCAAGATGAGGAATATTTGTATCTTGTCATGGAATATCTTCCAGGTGGAGATATGATGACTTTATTAATGAGAAAAGATACCTTGACTGAAGACGAGGCCAGATTTTACGTAGCAGAGACAGTTTTGGCTATAGAATCTATCCATAAACACAATTATATACATAGGTCTGTAGATCTCTAATTGAATGCTTATTTTGATTTCAGCATGGTGTATTTCCGTATTCTCATCGACCTACCTCCGTATGCCTGACTTCTTTTCTTTACGTTTGGTTGCTACAGAGATATCAAGCCTGACAACTTACTACTTGATAGACATGGTCATTTAAGATTATCAGATTTTGGTCTGTGCAAGCCTCTAGACTGTAGTACTATACAAGAAGACTTTTCAGTTGGAGACAGCTTTAATGGAACTTCAAGAAGTGATGATCGCTCAGCTCCGAAACGCTCACAACAAGAACAATTGCAACATTGGCAGAAAAATAGGAGAATGCTTGTAAGTTAGGCGAAAGGCGTTTCTTGTTTTCAATCCCGAACAATATTGTTCTTCAAATAATTGCAAATGCATTGGAAGCCCTTTTTCTTAGTTTCTATTTGCTGACTGCAGGCATATTCAACTGTCGGTACACCCGATTATATTGCTCCTGAAGTTCTGCTAAAGAAGGGTTATGGGATGGAATGTGATTGGTTAGTTCGTATTTACTCATAGAAGTTTCGGGTTATGTTAGACATATATTAAAGTATGCATGTGCACGTGTTAGATTTTGATCGTCTTTTCTTCTCTGGATAACAATGACGTTATAAAATTACTTTTACATTCTCATTAAATATTCTTTGCTTGATTCCTCCCCTCTAACATCTCTTCTTTTATGATCTTACCGATCCCCTTATATTTTTGTTAGGTTAAGTGGGTGCGTAGTTGATTTCGTCCAGCTATTATTTGAGAATAAGGCTTTCCTTTGTTGTGCAGGTGGTCCCTTGGTGCTATCATGTTCGAAATGCTTGTGGGTTATCCACCCTTCTATTCTGATGATCCTATGTCAACATGTAGGAAGGTAAAACAGGGGTTGTTTCAATTTCTTTACGTCTTTATAGCCATCGTATAATCAAGATGAAATAAAAAAAATATGAATTTAATTTTGGACTTCTTGCTTTCATGCAGATAGTCAACTGGAGAACACATTTAAAATTTCCCGAGGAAGCCAAACTGTCTTTGGAAGCAAAAGACCTTATAAGCAAACTACTTTGTAGTGTCAACCAGCGGCTTGGTTCGAAGGGGGCGGGTGAAATAAAGGTATTGACTAGTTTGTGTTCTATGCAAAGTTCTTAATCACTTACCTAATTACGGAAAATTAGGTTAAGTTTTTGCTTTTCTAGGCCCATCCTTGGTTCAATGGAGTTGACTGGGACAACATATACCATATGGACGCTGCATTTATTCCTGAAGTTAAAGACGAGTTGGATACCCAAAATTTTGAGAAGTTCGAAGAGGTATTATTGGTCCTTGTTCAAATGAAACATTTATTATCTTTTTAATTTTTAATTTTTTTATGATTTGTGAAAGAGATGTAACTAACAACAATTGTTTCACTGGCTGCAGTCTGAGCACCACCATGCTCAAACTTCATCAAAGTCTGGTCCATGGAGAAAGGTACTGTGCTGCTCCGACTTTGTGGATGTATATTTGGAAATAGTAACTAATTTTCGTATATACTCATTATACATGTAATGCATCCGATACTTAGCTGCAGTATTTTTTGTCGGATGAAGTTCGTATGTATCTATAAATTTCAATTGCCTGCCCTGATATCTGTTCTATCATTTTGTTTAGTAAGGCTTATTTCTGGTGCTGATGATGCTCATTAGAGTAGCGAACATTTTGCAAAGTCCTTTGTTTTCTTCTCGAGCTTATTTTTCTTTTCACTTCCAGATGCTTTCATCCAAGGACATCAACTTTGTCGGTTACACATATAAGAACTTTGAAATTGTTAATGACTACCAAGTTCCTGGAATGGGTCTCTCTCTCTCTCTCTCTCTCTCTCTCTCTCTCTCTCTCTCTCTCTCTCTCTCTCTCTCACACACACACACACACACACACACACACATATGCCTATGTTTTGATATTTAATCTCTTTTATTCGTTGCAGCTGAACTAAAGAAGAAAACTACCAAGTCAAAGAGGCCAACAATCAAATCACTTTTTGGTACGTATATATCCTTGGTTTTTTTGTGATCGTAAATTATGTCCACTTCTACAAACTTACATTTCATGTTATCTTCTAACAGAGGACGAGTCAGAATCATCTGAGACAGGCGATCAATAAATCTCTGTGAATGCTTTATGTATTTATATTTTGCCTTTCAACAACGAAAGTTTCCGAAAAATGACATTGACAAAACAGAGTAATACTGCTAATCTCTCCTGTTCCTCAACAAATGCTCCGGGATAAATGATGGGTTAGCTCTCTTTCGTCGCTCAAATTCGGATGCTTCGATTCTGTTGAACATACTTGTACCTAATTTGCTTCAAAAAAAAAAACCTCAGTGCCTTGCCGTTTTCTTTCTAACCATACCAAAAGCTGTTCATCGACAGATCCATCTGTTCGTAATTATTATTTTATTTTATTTTTTTATTTTTTTGTAATCGTGTTTTAAAACCACAGAGTATTGTACGAAAGCGAAATACGCAACCGATTTATAATTTGAAAATTCTGTACAAGTGAACAGTAGTGCTGTACATTCCATATTCAGCTGCAAATACTTCATTCAGTCCTTTTTATTCTGCTCAAACCCAGGAGACAAAATGACTTCTGATTAACTTTATCAAAAGCCATAGTAATTGGTTATTAATTTATTAAAAAAAGATAGTAATTGATTATTATTATACAAAAGTCATAATTAAATACCTAAAACCGACGTGTTAATTGTCAGCTAACTGTTATCATCATCTCTTTGTCTAACTATGCCGGCCAATCTATATATCTCCATTAAAATAAATTCACCACTTCAAAATTCTGACGATTTCTTCCCCTTTAAATACTGGCCTGCAAACCCATTTGCAGCCCCTCCCACTTCGTCTATAATTTCTTTATATTTCAATTTTTTTTATCTGCATTTGAATTCGTGCATGCGATGCAACCCCAGCACGAGTTGAATCCCGCCGGAGACGGGTTTTCCGGCGTTAGTTCCGTCAAGAATCCGGCCGAGAGATCGACTGAGCTCTCTCGTTGGGTGGAGCACGTCACCAAGCAACTCATAGAAGACTTGCCGGAAAACGAAAACCATTTAACCGGAGCGTACGATGAGGGCGCCGCCGTTGCCGCCCTTCTCAGCGAGCTCAGGCCGAGAAAAATCCCGAGAAACAGCCCCAACGACACGCCGGGATCCCACCACCACTGGAGTACCACCACTAATAATCTCGACGAATTCCAAAATGCCAAAAGACCACCAGCAACCACCACCAAACCACCAGACGCCGCCGCCGCCGCCAACGACGAACCGGCCGGCCTGAACCTCATCACCCTCCTACTCGAATGTGCTGTCGCCGTATCAGTCGACAATCTCGGCGAAGCCCGACGAATGCTCCTCGAGCTGACGGAAATCGCGTCCCCATACAGCGCTTCATGCGCGGAAAGAGTAGTCGCGTACTTCGCAAAAGCCATGTCAAGCAGAGTCATCAACTCCTGGATAGGGGTCTCCGCCCCCCTCGTCCACAACACCACCGCCATCTACTCCGCCTTCCAAATCTACAACAACCTCTCCCCCTTCGTCAAGTTCTCCCACTTCACCTCCAATCAAGCCATTCTAGAAGCCTTCCACCGCCAGACACGTGTCCACATCATCGATATCGACATCATGCAGGGCCTCCAATGGCCCGCCCTATTCCACATCCTATCAACCCGACCCGAAGGCCCGCCCCACGTCCGCATGACCGCTTTCGGACCCGACCCGGATCTCCTCTCCGAAACGGGTCGTCAACTATCCGTTTTCGCGAAACGGGTCGGGATCCGCTTCGACTTCCGGCCTATAAACAAAAAATGCGGCGAAATCGAAGACATACCGACGTATTCGAACGAAACAGTCGCGGTCCACTGGATGCAGCACTCGTTGTACGATGCAGCGGGCCCCGACAGGAGGCTGATGGGCCTCCTGCACAGGGTGCGGCCCAGGGTGGTCACGTTGGTGGAGCAGGAGATAGCGCATGGCGGCTCGTTTCTAGATAGGTTTGTGGTGTCGCTCCACTACTACTCAACCATGTTCGACTCGATCGGGTCTTTTTCGCCCGTGGACGATCCGGGTCGGTACCGGGTCGAGCAGTGCCTCATGCATAGGGAGATTAATAATGTGCTGGCGGTCGGCGGGCCCGCCCGGAGCGGGGAGGATAAGTATAGGCATTGGAGGAGTGAGCTTTCGAGGAATGGATTTTCGCAGATTCCGATGAGCTCGAATTCGATGGCGCAGGCGCAGTTGATTGTGAATATGTTTCCTAATAATTATGGTAATAATAATAATAATTATGGAAATGGATATAGTTTGGTGCAGGGAGATGGAATACTTAGGCTGGGGTGGAAGGATACTAGCTTGTACACTGCTTCTGCTTGGACTTCACCTAATTCTTTTAAATCATAGAATATATATTTAATTAGAGTGTAACCGTATATATATCAATATCAATATCAATATTATGATTAATGGTGATATTAATACTCATATTATACGTTGTAATGTTAAGAATTACGAATAGAGGTGGCATCGACATTTGATTTTTGTAATATTTATATGTTGTATTTGCACTTTACGCTAATTTTATTGTCGACTCCAAATTTTTTTTTTAATCTAAGGTAATTTTTGAATATAAATATTGCAAGTTGCAACGTTTGTATCAGACGATTTATTCTACTTTTGAATTTTCAATATCACATTTTGCATATTTATTATTTTATTTTTTTTATCAATTATTTTGTTTTATAAAAGAATTATTAATGAAATAATTGCTTTAGCAACAACCACCACTCACACCGCATTAATCAATCATCAATCGTTTCCTCTCTCATCCCATATTCCTTTTCTCCACACACACACACCAAACCCCATTGTTTCTCTCTCTCTCTCTCTCTCTCTCTCTCTCTCTCTCTCTCTCTAATTCCTCAATTTTCGGTCATCTGTCTCCCCTTTGTATTGTTCATAATCATTTGTTATTTTTTTTCCGATTCGTTCCTGTAATAATTTCGACAGCGGTAGACTTTATCTACTCCATATTTATATATAATATAATAGAATTATCCGTCTTCGGTTTTGGTCGGTCGCTTTTGGGTTTTGATCAATGAAGAGGGGTCATGAGTTTGTGAATTAGAGTTTTCAATTAGGGTTTGTCTTTCAAGGATGTAGGTCGACGGAGGGAAGAAAGGGGAATCTCATGATCGGTGTTTATCTTCTGTTGAATTCTTGGATCCACTGTGGCGGATACGGAGTTGGCATTTTATCGCGTTGTTTCGTACGTTTACAGGCTCGGAGTCGGGTTGTTTTGAAGCCCGATTAGAGGCTGAAATTGTCGATTATTTTCGGAGTTTAGGGGTTAAATATTGGGAATATTGGGGGTTTTGTTGAATTGAGTCGATTGCCATGGATCATGTTGTCGGTGGGAAATTTAAGCTTGGGAGGAAAATTGGGTGTGGTTCATTTGGTGAACTCTTTTTAGGTACTACCTATTTTGTCATTGTTTAGTTAAATGCTTAACTTTAGCTTTTTGTCCTTCTTGGATTACTATTAGCTGCTAGTGTGTTTCTTTTGTACGACGAAAGTAAATCGGTTTGCTTTGTTGATGTAGGTGTGAACATACAAAATGGAGAAGAAGTAGCCATAAAGCTGGTACGGTTTTTATTTTAAACCGACCCCCCTTCTTTGTGTTGTATGAAGTTTAATCTAATCGATTGTTTGGATTGATATATGTGCTTATCATACCATCTATTGAATTATACTACTATGCAATTACTAGGAATCCGTGAAGACCAAGCATCCACAACTTCACTATGAGTCAAAAATATATATGATTCTCCAAGGAGGAAGTAAGTTTCCCTGTTTCCTTTTTATCCCTTCTCTCAACACTCACAAGTTTGTCGGCAGACTAATGTACAAACACATTACACATCAAATACGACTAAGTGCATCATGATTGACCATAAACTTTGATTTGTTGATTAGAGGTAGAGGTATGATTTCCTAGAAACATTAGTGCCCTATTTGCTGCAACTTTCTTATGCAACGTTCACTTGTTTTTGAGTATTTTCGCTAAAATTAATTAGAGATAGAGTTGCAATCGCTTGATCTGCTTTTATGCTTCTACGACCCTTGGACCGTTTAGAAAAGTAGAAAGGTGCTATGAGGTTATTTTCTGGAAGTTGGATTTATACTGCATACTTGTTTGCATTGATAATGATAGTAAGACAGGTTGCTGTTCATCCCTTTCTTTTTCTTTCTGAGTTTTAGATAACACATTTAAATGCATATAGACACAAGATTTAATTATCTTGGCTTGCTGAAGTTATTTTCTGAATATGAATATAATTTTCTTTTGCTTCTCTTATCATATAGCGGGGATTCCCAATTTGAAATGGTTCGGAGTTGAGGGTGAATATAATGTCATGGTGATAGACCTTCTGGGCCCAAGTCTTGAAGATCTCTTCAACTATTGCAACAGGAAGTTTACCTTGAAAACAGTGTTAATGCTTGCAGATCAACTAGTAAGTGGTGATCGTTAAGCCTTTCCTTAGATTGAGGATTTTGTATACCAACGTCACTTATAATGCGAAGATTGTAATTTACAGATTAATAGAGTTGAGTACATGCACTCAAGAGGATTTCTTCACCGTGATATAAAGCCTGACAATTTTTTGATGGGCTTGGGGCGCAAAGCAAATCAGGCATGCCTTTTTTTTTTCTTCTTTTTTTTTCCCCAGGATATACTATGCAATTTTCTTGAGTTTGGTTTTTTTTAAACCAATAAAAAACTTGTCGTTCGAGCATGCTACTCTATTGACATCTTTCCAGTATTAAACCTTGAGCATTTTTTTTAATTTCTATTCCTCAAATTTCTCCCTCTGGTGTAAGATGTTACCGCGATCCCAAATTTATTACTCATACTTGTTGAGATCTCCAAAAATATGAACATTTTCTGGACAGAACTTTTTCCAATGGACTATCTCAGTACCAGTTACTACTATTCTAAGTGTGATATTTGTAGTATACTCAATTCTATGTCTGACTCGTTGCACATGAGTTATGTATGTTTTGTATTAGAAATTTAAACCTGACCACCTAATTGTATGGCTAGACTACTATCTGAATTTTCCCATTGTCTGTGACACTAATGATATGTTATGCAGGTTTATGCCATTGACTTTGGTCTTGCCAAAAAGTATAGGGATCTTCAGACTCATAAGCACATTCCGTATAGGTACCTTTCCTTATTTTTTTATTGGGTCAACATAGAAGTATTTTCCCTTGCATGTCTTTAGGACATATGAAGTGATGCATTGGTCTTTCATTACTTATGAAGTAACATTAATTGTTTGCCTCAGATCTCCAGTCTATTTTTGTGCTGAGGCCTACAAATAAGTAACGCGTGAAAGAAAATAATTCAGAAAGTGTCTGGGAGAAAGAGAAGAGAGTAGGACTAAAGTATAAGACATAAATGCTCGTTTTGTTAGCTTATGCTCATGTCACATAGATGAACTGTAAATGTTGAGAATATATTTATGTTTATGAAGCCATTGATCTCCTGTGTTTAATTGCTTTTGCAATCATGAGTGTTTGCCTGAAATCCATTTGTATCGCGCAGTGCTGGTGTGCTCTACAGGATACTGACTTCTCAAATATTATCTGGAAGATTTACTGTAGTCATAGAGCCAGGAATAAATTATTTTAAACATCTTATGTTCTTGAATTAACATTTTTCTTAGTTAATGTAATAGATAATCTTTCTTCCCCATGGTAACGGAGTCCTTTCTTGCTTTATCTTTATTACTCTTCATAGGGTTCTGGCAAACCATTTTAAACCAAAGTACAACTTCGATGATTAACATTAAAATTTCAAGTGTAAGAATTAACAAAATTATATCTATAGAATTATCCATTTTTCACATTTTTTAACTATAGAGATAAAGATGGCATGGATGAGATTGATCCTGGAGGTCTGATGTAACTTCCTTTGATCTGGGTTTTATGCTTTTTCGGGCCTTGAGTGATTTATGACGTTATATAGGAATATCGCAGGATATAGTTGTAGTGTATCTGACAAATATCTGTATTTTTGTTTATCTTTCGATATACTTACCTAGTATCCCTTTTAACATCTCATTGCAGAGAAAACAAGAATCTCACTGGTACTGCTCGCTATGCCAGTGTCAATACACACCTTGGAGTTGGTGAGTGATTTATCATACAAAACAAGCTGTTTCTGTGTCAGGAACTCAGTATTAATCCCTTTATCTGCTTTTGATTTACTTATGCTTGCAGAACAAAGTCGAAGAGATGATTTGGAATCTCTTGGTTATGTCCTAATGTATTTTCTGAGAGGGAGGTTGGTCATATATGCTGAATTCCTACCTTCGTATTTCTTTCATTTTTCCTACTTTGTTTCGGATCCTTGTCCGTCACTGTTCTGATTTTTTTTTTGGGCATTCCTTTACTTATTCTACATTCTCTTCATTTCAGTCTTCCCTGGCAGGGACTTAAAGCTGGCACCAAAAAACAGAAATATGACAAGATTAGCGAGAAGAAAATGCTTACTCCTATAGAGGTTCATATAAATATCCATTCTTGCATTTTTTATGTAGGTTGTCTTTGATTCGACGTATGTTTTCCTAGGTATGCTAAACAATTGTATGCTGCTAGAAAACAACAGTTAATTATCTCTGTTCATTTGTATAAGTTTGTGTCTTGAATACCTACTGCTATTTTATTGAATCCACTTGAATTTCTGGATTGATCATGCTGCTTTAAGATTTCAGTGTGTGGATAATAATACTTGACGGTTTGAAACTTTAAACTAATCGTGGTGCTTGATCTGCCTGCCGCAATAAGATTTGGTTGAGGAGTAATACTCCTTTAACCATTTGAAACTACGTACCATGTGTTAATTTATGCATAATGCACATGAAACCAAAAGGAAAAGAAAATGCAATGTGCAGAATATCTTTTGTTAGTCTTCTCTGCATGTCCATATTATTTTGAAGAATAAATAGTTAGTTAGAACTTATAAGTATTATGTTCCCCTAATCCTAAATGCTAAATCTGGTCAGGGTTTTCCGATCAATCCCTGGATTTGGTGATTTGTGGAAAGCTTACATGATTTACAATTATTTCAGGTCCTTTGCAAATCATTTCCATCAGAATTCATATCTTATTTTCACTATTGCCGGTCGTTAAGATTTGAGGACAAACCAGATTACTCCTATTTAAAGCGACTTTTCCGGGATTTATTTATTCGTGAAGGTAATGAATAATATAACTGTACCATATGTTCTAATCTCATACTCTTGTTGATTTTCTTATTGAACGGTATTTTGTGATCATTACTTGTCTATTCCTGCTTGAGTATCGTATCTCAGTGTGGACTTTTTGAAATATTCGTGCAGGTTACCAATTCGACTATGTGTTCGATTGGACTATGTTGAAGTATCCTCAGATTGGTGCAAGTTCCAGATCAAGGGTAAGAGTTTGCATATTCTTTCGTGTGTTGCTTTATGATCTTTGATAGTGTGAATGTAAAGGTTCATTGACTTGCTTGCAGAATCCTACCGGTAACGCTGTTGCGGGAACTTCTGGTGAGAGATCAGGAAGAACATCAGGTAATTAAGTACAGTGTGTGTGTGAAATGACCTGTCAAATGATTTGAGTTTCCATCCCTTTTGACAATTAATTAAATATACGACTCATAATCGAAGATTCTGAAACCTGAAAATAAATGAATGCCGTTGAAGTATATGAATTAGAACATTCTTATTGTTTTTTTGATTTTATTGTTTTCTTCAATGGGGCAAGATATTCGAGATCGATTCTCAGGTGCCGTTGAAGCTTTCTCTAGAAGAAATCCTGCAGGTCCAGGTCGACATGGTGAAAATTTTAGAAACAAGACATCAGAAGATGTACCTTCCTCCAAAGATGTGGTATTTGTTCTTTATCCATCCATCCATCCCATTAAAAAATTAGGCATCATCCGTCATTTTTAACTTTGGTCACACGTGATTTTTCTTGCATTAAAATTCCTGGATATTTTTTTTATTTCTCGACTTTGAACTTGGTACTAAGAGCGATTTCAATGAGTTCAATTAAATGCAGCAACCGGATTCAGAAAAAGGGCGTACTTCAAGAAACGGCAGCTCTTCAAGGAGAGCAGCCATTTCGAGCAGTAGACCAAACTCATCGGGCGATCCAAGTGATGGCAGAACCACCAGAGTGGTATCGAGCAGTGGTGGTCGAATATCCACCACTCAAAGAATCCAGCCAGCTGGCATTGATCATAAACCGCCGTCTTTCTCTCGTACTACTAAACCCACTCGTGACGACCCTCTCCGAAGCTTCGAATTTCTCTCCATCAGAAAGTAAAAATTGGATCGCGTTTTTCTTTTCCTTAAAAGAGGTAATGTGAAAGGTGAACTTTAAATACCCCCAACCCTATTTATCGGAAATCTTGTTCGCATTATCTGATCATTGTAAATGTAAAATGTGTTGTACACCACACTAGTTGATGCTTCGTTCTACCGCGCCTTTTCTTTTTTTTTTCTTTTTCCGAGAGTTGTTTTTGTTGTAAACGCCATATGTTCGGCTGTTTTTTTTTTTTTTTTTTTTTTTTTTTCTGTTTACTACCAGACAAAAGAATTGCCTATGTAATTTCATCATGTATACCGCTGCATGTATTTTCAAATACAGTAAATACCTAAATTGCCCTGTTCTAAAAGATGGGTCAAGAATATCTTGAACCGGACTATATTGGTGATGCTGGTGGGATTTATTATTATACATTATAAATGTTTTTTGTGCCTAAATAATTTTCAATTATTCAAATTTGAAGTTTCCTATAATTTTCTTTTTCAAAACTTCTTCAAAGGTGAACAGTGATTTAAAAATTTAACGTGTTTGTTATTTTTTTCAATTCATTTTCTTCTTTTTTAATCTATCTATATATTATATAAAATTTAATAATCTATCTATCTATTTAATTCCCTTAGCTACGTGGAATCTTACTCGTTTCATGCGTGTAATTATTTATTCTATTTACATAAATTTATTAATTATCCAACATTAATTTCCACTTTCCACAATATGGTAAAGTATTCATTACATGTTTTCATAATAAAAAACAATTTAAACATATTACTTATATCTGATGTCATAACAAGGTCCACCTATTTTGTTGTACGTATATGTTAATATTAGTAGTAATTAGCCAAGTATTAGTTCGATATGAAATAAATCAATTTTCATTTAAATATTTCCATATAGTTCTCAAAAAAAAATCCATATTGAATAAATTAAGGGGAAACTACAGATAAATCCCTAATCCAAAACTCAAAACACAGATCAGTCCCTAGGTAGTTTCCCCAAGCAATTAAGTCCCTACTCACGCGCCTAACATGCAGATCAGTCCCTAATAAAATGTGCAAATACTAAAATACCCTTTACTTTATACTAATTTTACATAACTTCTTTTCAACTTCCAACGCGCCGTTTGTGTTACACGCTCTTTGCCCGTTACATTTCAAACCACCGTTCAGTTTATACTCATTTTCAGACCAAGAAGAAACAAAGAAGAAACGAAGAACAAAGAAACAACAAAGAACGAAGAAATTACGAAGCACGAAGAATCAACAAAACGCAGAAAAATAATAAAGCGAAAGGAAAAATAAAAATAAACAAACCCATTTATAGACAATGGTGAAGCAGGGTAAACAACAAGGTTTGATTTTTTTTTTTTTTCATTTTCTTGGAAACAGACCCATTTGGGTGTTGCTTAAGCTTGCAAAAGGTTTATTTGTTATAGAATTGCATGATTTTGAACATATCCACTCATGGGTATTATGCCTCGACTTTATTCGGTGTTTCCCCTAATCATTAAATCGGTTCCAATATCTGTTGTTTTGTTGTTTGGGTTTGCAAAGATCATTTATTTGTTATCGAATTTCATGATTTTGTAACAGTTTTCTCATGGGTATTATTCTTCGGTGACATTAGCATGTCCCCAAAGCATTTTAGTCCTAACAAGGGTTTCATATAGGATATTGGAAAGAGGCTTATTGTATTTTTCGTACTGGTTCTATAGTATGTGTCATGTGCAATAATGGTATTAATAGTGCATTTAGATGGTATTGACACAGGGTAATCGAAGTACTGTCCCGAAAGAATTTAGTCCCAACAAGGGATATGTCATATGTAATAATGGTATTGCTCTTGACTTCGGACGGTATTAACACAGGGTACTGGAAGTATAATCTTTGATGGTTCTGTAGTATGTGTCATATGCCACAATAGTATTGCTAGTGTCTTTGAATGGCATTGCTAGTGCAATCGAATAGTATAATGTTTGATTGTAATGTAGTGTGTGTCATATGCAACAATGGAATTGCTCGTGCATTTGGATGGTATTGAACGAAATTACTGAAAGTACTAGTAGTGGAACTTTATAGTACGTTGTATTTGTTATAATTGTAGTTTTATGTGTATGTAATTGCAGGAATTGATGTAAAAGAAGATTGCAGCAAGCTATCAATAGGCTGCAGGTGCTCACCGATCGCTTTTCAAACAGATGAATGTGTTTTTGTGCCATAAACAATCTGTCCTTTTGTTGTAGAGCTAATAATACTATTGATTAGCTCTACTCGTACTTTTCCATTGTATACATTGTACTATATGTTTCGATGAAATGTACTTACCTTTTGAACACATGGTACTTTATTTTGCGATTAATTAGTTTGTATAAAGAATATAAGCGTACCATAAAAATGAGCAACAAATACTTCCTAGTCTATTCGAAGATACCTTGTCAACACTAGACTTGTACTTACTTGATGAACAAAGCGTACTTCACGAAAAACTTACCATAATCGACTCCCACATTGTTCCTATTCATTCTTAATAGTCTTAAACTGAAGAGTTGTGTCTTCAAATGCGATCATATGGATGCATTGGCCCGACAATAATATATAGAGTGTAACAATACTATATGAATGGCAAACATATACTTTATCAGTGAACAAAGTGTACTATAGTCACGAATCACTTGTACTTCACATGTGTATTCATTGTACTTACTTGATGAACAAAGCGTACCATATTTTTTGATGAATTGAATTGTACCAATTTCATTGACGCTTTAATGATCAATAAGTACGGGAGATGCATAAATTATGTTTTAGATGATTATTCTAAGGTAGGTGAACATTATTGTTGCGTTTGGAATACAAGATCCCATAAATATGTTGAATTTCATACATGATTCTCATATACTATACAATGTATTCATACAAGTCTACAATGCTCAAGTGTAAAACTAATATTTTCCTCAATTGTTACCATAATCGATATTGATCAACTCCCGCATTGTCTCCATTCATTCTTAATAGTCTTAAACTGAAGAGTTGTGTCTTAAAATGCGATCATATGGATGCATTGGCCCGAAAATAATATATAGAGTATAACAATACTATATGAATGGCAAACATATACTTTATCAGTGAACAAAGCGTACTATAGTCACGAATCACTTGTACTTCACATGTGTATTCATTGTACTTACTTGATGAACAAAGCGTACCATATTTTTTGATGAATTGAATTGTACCAATTTCATTGACGCTTTAATGATCAATAAGTACGGGAGATGCATAAATTATGTTTTAGATGATTATTTTAAGGTAGGTGAGCATTATTGTTGCGTTTGGAATACAAGATCCCATAAATATGTTGAATTTCATACATGATACTCATATACTATACAATATATTCATACAAGCCTACAATGCTCAAGTGTAAAACTAATATTTTCCTCAATTGTTACCATAATCGATATTGATCAACTCCCACATTGTCTCCATTCATTCTTAATAGTCTTAAACTGAAGAGTTGTGTCTTCAAATGCGATCATATGGATGCATTGGCCCGAAAATAATATATAGAGTATACCAATACTATATGAATGGCAAACATATACTTTATCAGTGAACAAAGCGTACTATAGTCACGAATCACTTGTACTTCACATGTGTATTCATTGTACTTACTTGATGAACAAAGCGTACCATATTTTTTGATGAATTGAATTGTACCAATTTCATTGACGCTTAATGATCAATAAGTACGGGAGATGCATAAATTATGTTTTAGATGATTATTTTAAGGTAGGTGAGCATTATTGTTGCATTTGGAATACAAGATCCCATAAATATGTTGAATTTCATACATGATACTCATATACTATACAATATATTCATACAAACCCACAATGCGCAAGTGTAAAACTAATATTTTCCTCAATTGTTACCATAATCGATATTGATCAACTCCCACATTGTCTCCATTCATTCTTAATAGTCTTAAACTGAAGAGTTGTGTCTTCAAATGCGATCATATGGATGCATTGGCCCGACAATAATATATAGAGTGTAACAATACTATATGAATGACAAACATATACTTTATCAGTGAACAAAGCGTACTATAGTCACGAATCACTTGTACTTCACATGTGTATTCATTGTACCTACTTGATGAACAAAGCGTACTATATTCACGAATAACCCAAACTTTACCAGCTTATACATTGTACTTATTTGGTGAATAAAACGTACTATATTCACGAACAACCCAAACTTTACCAGCTTATATATTGTACTTATTTGGTGAATAAAGCGTACTATATTCACGAATAACCCGAACTTTACCAGCTTATACATTGTACTTATTTGGTGAACAAAGCGTACTATATTCACGAACCATCGGTGCGAACCCTCTTTCCACGCGAATTAGCATCTTTGCGGATCACGACAATGTCGACCACACTCATCTTCATTATCAGATGCAATGCAACCATATTCTCCACATCTTCATCACTGCCCAATGTCACATACAATCTTTCCCGATGAGCCAAGTATTGGAGGATCAGTGCATATGGATGGATATGATTCCATTTGTTGATAATAGCACCATATATCTCCATTAAGGTCGAATTACTTTTGATGGAAATAATGTGAAGTTGATCTTTGTATCGACAACTTCCAAGAATCACTGTGGGTACATCATTAGATACATCATTTGTAGCCATTGTTGGGTGGGTGGGTTTTACAGTGATTTTTTCGTCGGAAAAAAGAGGAAACCAGAGGAGAGAAAGAGAGAAGAAATAGAGAAGAAAGAGAGCAGATAGAAATGAAGAAAGAGAAGAAAGAAAGAGAAGATGAAGAGAGAGAAAATGAAGAGAGAAAAAAGGAGGAGAGAGAAAATGGTGAGAGTGAAAAAGAAGAGAGAAAATATAATAAAATATATAAAATTAACATTAGGGACTGATCTGCATGTCAGACGCGTGAATAGGGACTGAATTGCTTGGGGAAACTACCTAGGGACTGATCTGTGTTTTGAGTTTTGGATTAGGGATTTATCTGTAGTTTCCCCATAAATTAATTATAAAATTATAATACATTATGAAATAATTTTTGTATGCTTACGTTGCAAGAAATTGAAAAACGTTGTAAGAAATTGAAAAGTAAGGATAGTAACTAAAGGAAAAGAAGTAAACACGCTAATTAAGGAAATAAATGAGTGAATTAAGGAAATAAATAAAATATCACACACCAACTGTTGGGCCCAACTCTTTGTCAATTACCCGAGTCCCATATTTTTTGGTTAGGCCGAAGTTGACCCAAATGTAATAGACCTTGTAGAGATTCCCTAGATAATTATAGAAAAATTTTTGTAGGAATTATTTGGAGTATTCTAGTGAACAACTATTCCTATCCATTAGATCAGAGAGATTTTCATTATTCATTGAGGAATTGGTCTAGTATAAATAGGAGTAGGGACTTCATTTGTAAGTATCAAAGAAATCCCAAAAATTGGGACCCAAAACCGACCCGTACTTTATCAGGTCCGGGTCCGGGTCAATGATCAATAGGGTGGAGTGGGGCGGGGCGGTCTTCGGGTCGGGTCTGGACCGAGTCCGGGTCGAACCCGGCCCGTGGCCGTATCTATATTGCACTACTATTAAACAATAAATAGCTAAATAGCAAAACAGTATTAACATTAACATTGACATTAAAAATATGATTAATATTAAAATATTAGAATTAGTATTAAAATTAATATTATTAATAATAATAATATTAACATTAGCTAGTATTTAAACTGCAAAGAAATTGGACAGGGAAGGATATTAATGACAGCTGTTTACTTTCCTTATGTATTATACTTCAAATGGTCGTGATTAATTCTCATCCTCTTTCACAAATCTCTCTGATAAATTCTTTCAAATCCGAAAATCTCGTCAATCTGAAAGGTAATTAATCATCTAAAGTAGTTATATATATTGAATTTATGGTTAATCATGTGAAAATCCCCAGAAAATCGCGATTTATGATTATTTTTAGTGTTGGGTTTTCGAATTTTCCACGCCTAAAATGGGAGTGTGAAAGCAGTTTCCACGCCTAAACCAGGCGTGGAAACTGCTTTCACACGCCCATTTTAAGCGTGGAAAATTAGTTCCGGCGTTCGGTCCACATGCCGGTTCTAAACCGGTCGGCCAGTTCAATTATTTTTTCAGCCCAGTATAAACGAAATGATGTATTATATTTAAATAAGTATTAGTTAACAAATTTGCTCTGACTTAGGTGGTCAGCGTCTCTTCTAATACACAATAGACTTGTGTTCGAGTCTTAGGTCCGTCTCCCATATATGTTTATATACGATGGATGTGAGAAGTTATTATGGGGAGTTATTGGAAGTGTATATTTATTGTAAGTGATAAATATGGTAGGAAAGAATACCAAATGATATAATTATAGTAAATTTAAAATACTTAATTTTGTAAAACCTTTCTTGTAATATTTGGAGTATGTTCTTCTTTGTCGGTGATGAGTATTTTTAAATGCCAACATGTTGGAGAGATTACTCGTGACTTTCGTTTATAGTCAATTAGTCATAGCAAAGTTAATAGAGAATTGTCGAGGATGAAATTTATTTTTTGGCAAACATAATATAATTCATTTTTAGTTTTATCGGAACATTTTCTTGTTGAATCACATGATTGGTCATCTACATTTCTATGTTGAGCTAATACATGAAACTGTATTTTTTAACTTTCAACAGTTGAATTGATTTTATTAGGTTAAACCATATTCACATTTTATGCATCTCAAGATATATTTTGCTTCATCGCATTACTCTCTCGAGACTTTTGTCACAATTAAGCAAACACATTATTTTTTATGTTTTTTTCGTGTAGTGTTAATAAATCAGAAGATATTTACATTAAAAGTTGTAGTAATATACATTTTTTCATACTTGCAATATGGAACAATTGAACTTGATAGTGAATAATAAAAAAGTTAATTGTGTGCAATAGAGAATAATACTTGTAACAATTTGTTATATAATACACATCTTTTAGTATCGAAAGAACCCTAAATATAAAAATGGATCTCATAGGAAAAATAATCTAGAATCGAATAATTTGATCGCACATCCTTCCATCATCACTGCAAACAGATGTAAAATTCCCAGAAAGCTACATTAGTGAGCACACATCAGATATGTCCTTTAAAAGCAAAACAATCTTGGAGGCACTCCAATAATTCCAATAACCATATCATGTGCCCGAATGTCTTAAAGTTTTGAATATAAATTTCGATTAATATCACAGACAAAGTAATCTTCTATGTCCATGAGAAGGTGGATTTTCTAAAACTCAATATGTCGGCAAAAGAAGTAAATTAATCAATGCAGAATCAACATGTAAAATTAATAGATATTCAAGTCAAATGTAAAATTATTAGTGAAAAAAAATGCAAACTAAGAATGAGATGTACTAACCTGATACGCATTCGATCACACAAGATCCCACTTGCGGACATTGCGATCCAAAGAACCATACATAAAGATCTGTGCACTCATCCTTTTGAGTTTGGCTATATACTTATTTTTGGAGGAGAGAGTAGGCTGGGAATGCTTAAGTGACCGTGCAATAGAATTTGATCTTTATTCATGGTCAGATGAACTTGATCTGTCTTTATCAGGCCCTACTTGAGAATTTCATGAGAACTGATGCATCAAACAATTTATCCAGACTTACCTCTGTTGTTAGCAAAAGTATTGCACACCCTGATCTTCTTATATTTGAGCAGGTGAACACATTTTTCTGAAACCAAATTTTACATAAACGCAAAACAGAAATGGGGTTTTTTTTTTCGTAATTGTTCTTGTCAAGGCATCCAGGCTATATGAAGTGAAACACAATAATGAATATACATAAATTATTAAAAAAAAAAAAAACTATCTGAAAACAAAAAATAGAAACTGAATAAATTCGCCTACGAAGAATTTAAGAAGAAATAAAACAACTCTCGAACAATTCATTTTACATGTTGGTATCTACAATCTACATGCGCGATAAACATAATACATGAACGTTTGATGTTCGTGTTATTTCATCCTAAAATCATTTTGATACGAATTCCATACAGTATATGTAATTAGTATTAATAATGTTTCCATTTAAATAAATCCAAGGTTCATAAAAAGCCAGGAAAAAAAGAATGCAAAAAGGGGGCAATACTCGAGGAAGCGCACCAGGAGGAAGCATGGAGATGAGAACTTCTCGCACCATTTGCTGCTGCTACAAACATGTCATTCCAAACAGTAGAGCCATATCAAGAATTAGAATATAGTTCTGCATAGACTACATACATAATTAAGAAGGCACTCTTCCTTTAGTGATTCCAAATCTCTTGTTAGTTGTAACTCCGGATCCAACTTCTATCAAGAAAAAAAAGCTTAAAGATCACTTATGTCTTATAGCATTTTACATAGAAGGCATTGAGGTTTGAAAATAAAAATATGAACATAAATATTTTCTAATTTAATCGTTGCCGTATGAATAATAAAAACTCATTTTACCGGATGGTTTAACTCGGTTCCAAAATGCATCCCACAGCCACATCCGTGATGGTTTATGTGTTCTATCTTTTCCACCATCTTTTCTCCCAGAGAGAGGCTCAACATTTACTAATTTGTTGTTAGTTAGCTCTTTCAGAGGGGGTTCAAGATTATGCGCATCAGTGGAGGCTACTATAAGTTTTTTAGTGGTAATTGATAAGTTATATCCTCGTCAGATAGACGTATAACGATGGAAAAATACTTAAATCAACTCAAATCCTAACCCTGTCTACAGAGTTAAAAAAAACGAAAAGAAAACAATAATGAGGTCGAAATCACCAACAGAGTCGAATCACCGCACTTTTGCTTGGCCTTTGACGAATCAGATTCCAATGATGAAAGCCTATGGGCAACTGTCCACTGTCATTGATCTCGTATGTTAGTTGAACCCCTTTTTCACCTCAATTTCACCGATTTTACTCTATGCATTTCAGTGTGTGTTTATTTAGAATAATCACATGACCCCTAATTTTTGAAGAAAAAACAAATCCATGAGAACATGCATACACCGAATACAGAAGGACTTAACAAAACTGAAAAATTTGATGTTTTCTTCGGCCATATTCCTTCAATTCATACCCGAAATATGGAAGCTTGGAAAATTCCGTTGAGGTTTTCTACGGGAGGGATGAAAAGGGAGTTTCTTCAATCTTCCCGGAACTCTATAATTCTTGGCTTCAGGAGATGAAGAATGTTGAGCAGTGCCAAATAAAATTACTTTTTGTTGCAGTTTTTGGTGTTCAAAGGGATTTTCGGGAGAAGCGGAATACGTGAGATGAATGGAGAGCAGTTACTGATCGTGTCTTCTGTGTTTTTTTGTTGTTTTTTACTTTTCTTTTATTTTTCATTTTAATCGTTACCTTCGAAAAAAAAGAAACTGCGAGAATAAAAATTCTCAAAAATACCCATAAGTTTAGGGTTAGGGTTATAGGTCAAAATATCTTCTTTTTATATATAAGATAATACTAAAACGCACTAACAATATTAAAAACACATTAAATCTTAATCTTATTTTTCATCACGAGAAAAAAAAAATTATAGAAAGTTTAAAATTTGAATTCTTGAAAATTATATCACTAATTTTGAGATTTCTTTCCCAATAGATATAAAAAAATATTTAGTTGTTATTTCTTCAAAAATGATTAATTATTACTATACTATTATTAACCAATTACATATTAATTATAATTTCATTAATTCATTCATCAAACAGATTAATTACAACATTTATTCCACTTTTTGAATATAGTTCTTAGAATAAAATGAATAGTTTTATTCAAACATATTTATAAACTAAACCACGATACGTTTAATTTTAAATTATTTTCTCACCCTATCAAAATAAAAAAATTAAACTATATTTTTTTTTTATCAATAGAGTTCGGAAATTGAATTTGTAGTACATTTCACTTCAATAACTTTTACCCATTCAAACAATATTAAATCATAAAGATTAAATCATTAAAACAAGTTATAGCTCTGCATAATTAAAGCTATCAAAATAGTTGCAAAAAAACGAAAGGAAATACCTGAGTTCAATTGTCGATTTTACAGGATTACAGGTACGTCTTATTACTCCCTTGATACATATTTTCCATTTACTCGTGCTTGAGTTTAGACCTCCTTGTTAAATATATATATATATAATATATATAGCGAGAGAGAACCTAATTATGGATTAATAAAAAAAACCATACGCATAAACAATACGAGACCATACTGTAATGATACAAAAATGTAACACACGAGAAAAAAAAAATTAAAAAAAAATGCAAGATGATGAAGAAGTTATCAAACAGCTGCGAAACCTTAAACTGCAGCAGGAGAATTATTATGTACAAATTAAGACAACATTAAACTCAGGCTTATCAAGGATTCCTGAGGGCAGCTAATCTCTTCTCTAGATCATCAGTGCTTGAACTGCAATAAATAGGAACAATATCATAATTAATATAAAACGCGGGCCCCACATGTGCGCTCGAGTAGTAAACGAGGCATCAATAATTAAAATATACCTGCCAACATCCTGTGCCTTCTTCCCAGCAATTTTTCCTTTTGGAGCAGATGACAACTGTACATTGAATTGGGGTAACATAAGTAAAACTCAACATGTTGTTATATTACCTAATTAAAAAAAAAAAAACAAGAAAAAAAGAAAAGAATAAACCTGTGAGACGACGTCTACACCAATTTCGTCGAGCACCTGTTACACATTCATCGTAGGTACGAATCAATACTTGGATTAATCAGTAGCAGTGATTAAATAAATTTAATAAATAATTGACCTGGTTTGTCAAGTCCTCTGTTTCATCCTCAGCCTCGTCGTTGTCCAAAGCATCATCGATTGTATCCGACATCATTTCAGTCTACACACACATAAAATGGAAAAAATGTTTAACTTCACCGAGAGAAGGTGTTATATATATATATATATATATATATATAGTGGCACTTATGCGCATACATATAGAGAGACTTACGGTCATATCCATTTGCGCTGATTGCTTCTGGAATTCTTGAATCACTTTCCTCTGCTTCGCGGGGTCCATTTGCTAAAATTTCAAGATTGTAAAAATGAATAACTGACGAGAAATATCGTCTCGTAAGGTTAGATTTTCGTTCGTCTTAAGAAGTCGATTATCTTAAGTTAGAATCTAACCTTATTCATTGCAGCCATAGCTTTAGTGGCACCTTGCATACCAATAGCTACAGAAGTCTGAGCAGACATTGCCTGCAAAAAGACATAGTTAGTTAAGTTAGTTACATCTTTATTATAATGCAAGAAAATAGAGCAACTTAAAAAATTAAACAAATTTAAAAAAAAAAAAAAAATCATTGAGTAAGACCATGTAATTGTGTATACCTGAGTGTGAGTCGCCATACCTCGCATCTGAGCTCGACTGCTTTGTAAATTGGCTATTTGTTGGCGGAGCCTGACTAACTGGCGTGCTAGGATTTTTGTTGCTGTCTGAAAATTGCAGGTTAAGAAAAACACGAAGAAAAATCCGAATGCGGTTTATTAAAAATGGTTATTAATCGAGTCGGTAAATGTAGTTAGTGTATTGAGTTCGAATATGCTATAGAGACCTCATTCCCTGTTTTAGCAGTTCTCTTTATCTCAGCGACAAGCTTCTTTTCCTGCATCACAAATAAACCATCCTATTTTAATATGCGTATACGTATACACGAAGAAATTTGCGCCGATCGATGCATCATGAATTCTTAACGTACCTCTAATTGCAATGTGCTGATTTCTTTTTCTATACCTAAATAGAGACCACAGTCAAAAATAGCGTATATATTAGTCGGAACTCGGGATGTATTTCATGTTGTGTATCGATACAACATGAAATTCATTAATATTAAAAAAAAAAAAACAATGAGAAGTTAGAATATAAGTATAGGCTCTTCTTATATGCAACTCTTGCCTACATAGGCATAACTAAATCTAATATACTGTATATCAACAAGACGTCGGCTTACATGATATGAACAGATAATAACTGTTATATATATATATATATATATATATATATATATATATATATATATATATATAAATGTAGCAAATGAAATACCTCTAGTAGCGTTGGCCATATCTCGTTTACTCTCTCGAACCATTTCTGCAATCAAGTATGAACGAAAAAGTCAACCTCGTTGACAATCGAATGATGGGTGTTCATGGCGAGAAAAGAAAGAAGAAAGATAACAAACCTCTGGCCGTAGGTTTCTTGGTGAAGATGCTCATGTTTTTTTCCGATCAAACGAACGTGTCCGGATTTTTGAAATAAGTCTCTTGTGTGTGTGTGTGTATATAACGACGATAACGCGGTGAGATAATTTTGTTGTGCGTGTATTTGATGCTTTTTTTGCTATTTTGTTAATTAATTATTCCGATTATTTTAATGCTGTCGTAGCTGAATGTGTCCAAGTTATGAGATTTTGGTCAAAATTGCAATTGCCCCCCAAGGTTTTTCATTCTTCTAATTTTTGAATCGTCTCAGCAAAAATCACACCAAAAATTGCATACTAGCAGCACACACTTTTTTGTTAAGTAAAAAGAATATATATATATATATATATATATATATATATATATATATATATATATCATTCAAATTTAACAACACCAAAAATTGCATACTAGCAGCACACACTTTTTTGTTAAGTAAAAAGAATATATATATACATATATATATCATTCAAATTTAACAAAAACGTGTAACGTCAAGAAATGTAATCAGTTAAGATTTGCTTTGACACTATTTGCGTCGCTAATCAAAATCACAGAAAATGAGCATACAACACACAATTTTCACCAAGAATCAAGCACTAGGAAGATCCAAAATTAGTCAAAATAACTCAATAATATTAGTGTGTTTATTTTCAGAAATATGCATTATAATATATAAAAATCTAACCAATTTGCAACTCTCTGGCACAAAAACATGTTTGCACCAACAATGTGGCTCAAACACATGACCACATGAAAAGCAAACAACACTCGTCACTAAATTCAAAGCATAGAAACAGCATTATAAGAAAATCAGAAACTAATTACTGCAGAAAGGGAAAATGCCAGGGGCCAATCCAACTACCAAAAGAAGAATAAGGTCTGAGACAACGATTTCCAAACGAAGGCAAACACAACAGAGGCAAAATTCGAGTATCTTTCCTTTTGTGAATATCCCGAGGACAAGTAAATATGCGCGTAATAAATAGTTTGAAATCCCTACTCCAAATTCTTAAAAAATTGTACTTTCTCAGACTGCAATCTCTTTCTTAAGTTTTGCAAGCTCCTGTCGGACGACACCAGCTTTCTGCAAGTTAAAACAACAAACAATATAAACTTCAACAACAATATGCGGGAAAAAAAAGTAATAATAAGCAAAAAAATGATTCCAAAAGATTCTCCAAAAATATTGTACAGAGACTGGATAAGCATTGTTAGTTTTGATTCAGAACGGTTAAGTGACAAAATATTGCAATTTCGTTTCTTAAGTAATGGCATTCTCGGATAAGCTCATTGCAGCAAAATGTAAAATCAATATGAGAAATGCGCACGTATAACGGAAATACCTTGATTTTTGCTAGCATGAGCTTGAATCGGTCAAAATCGTTGAGGGCAGCCCTTCTCTTCTGAACAATCAGCTTCCTTCCCCATGAGCTCTTCTCCCATTTGCCCTTAACATCTGCAAGAAAAGTAGTAAGATCATCAGTTTCGACTGCCAACGCAATCAGAGTGGCGAAAGATGCTATCAGTTCAAACACACACCAGCAGCTTCCATGGCAGCTATAAGAGTCTTCTTGTTTGGAACCCTTTTGATATCAATCTTGATATCCGTAAGAGAGAGTCTCTTGAAATTCATCTGACCCCTTACCATGTCGGGAGAATCCACTAGAGCCTGTTATTTCACAAAAGAGTTATGGCACCAAAGTTTCAAAAGATGAACTGAACAAAACAGAACAATTATAGGAATTGTCATACGCAACTAACTCACATACGCATCGAGGAAACAGCCAATCATTTATTCTCGGTGAAGACATCAAATAAACCACAGATGAAGGCAAGCACGAATCATTTGCAGGATTCAATTTGTTTTAATTTCCCTCTATTTAAAGAGATTAACAGGCTTGAATTTCAAAACATGCCTAAAAGGCAAGATAACATAATATTTGCGGGTCGACCCGGCACGTTATTGGGGATACCAAACATCAAACAAAGTCAAATTATTTAGTTAATCATGGCTAATCTCCCCAACCAAACCAGGCCTAATCATTTCTAAACACACTAACCACATACTCACTCTCAGTAACCCATGAAACTCACTGTCATCATCCCCGCATAATCAAGATGGGAAATAGACTCATATACCCAAACCCTAGCAAAAACTATTTAATCCATAAGTAAGCATAATCCTTCAAATAAGGGATCAATAGGAAAACATACAACCTGCTTCTAAACGAATTCATAGCTAAACAAAATGTAAAATTCCAGATTTGAATTGAAACGCCAACTTGAAAAACAAACATATTGTTGCAAGCAAAATGCATCGGCAAATTATAAAAAAAAAATCGGAGAGGCGTACCCGGTTCTGGTCAATGACGTCAACGATGACGACAAGCCTGCCATAGTCCTTTCCGTAGTTGACAAGGGCCACCCTCCCGATCTCCACGTACCTCTTGAACGGCTACATTAAATTACAAAAAAAAAATTTAAAAATTAAAAATCATAAAATCCCCAATCTGTACGCACATAATTCACATCGGAGAAATGAGATAGAGAGAGAAAGAGCAGCGTTCGGACTAACCATCTTCAGATGATTCTTGCGTCTGCGTGCGCGATGAGAGGCTGATTTGGAGACTGAGAAAAACGGAGAGTGAAAACGATGAAGGTTTTGTTAGTGAGGAATTAGGGCTAGGGTTTTATTCTGCAAGTGTTGGGCTGTGTGAAATTCCAATTGGGCTTTAAATATGAGTTTATGAAATCCTAATTTAATTTGCCGCCCGTTAATATTTCGGCCCAATACGCTAATACTAATAATCCATGCATAATGATAATAATAGATTAAAAACTAGATAAATTAATAACCTCATTTGAATAATAAATTCTTCTGGTCTCAATTTGGCGATAATGTTCTACACTATTAACTAGATAATTTAATATATTACTAAATTAATAGAATTTTCCTGGTCTCTACTGTATTAATTTATAGAGTTTTAACTGTACACCCGTTTTATTATCTTATAGAAGCCATGTCGTATTAAAATATCATTTTTTATTTATTAAATATTCAAAAGTGAATTGCATTTAATGTTTTCATCTAAATTATCTAATTATTTGGTTATTTTTGAATATTTTAGTTTCGAATCAAATAGTTAAGCTAACAGTTCTATTAAGTTATATATGACATTTTATTTTCAGTTTTATTTACAGATTTAATATTTAAACAAATTCAAATCAAATCAAATAACATATAATAGGTATTTTTTTAAATAACATCCATTCATTCATATCATACCATGTTTTTTTTTTTTTTAATGAAGCAACCACAACTATTCATGTAAGTGCACTGCGTATAATAACTTGTAAATTATACGAGAAATATAAACAACACTAGACATTTTATTCAAAATTGAGTCAATTATTCCAACTGCTAGGTTATCTCTTACGTAATACGGGACATATCACACCATGCTTGAGACGAGAAATTGCACTACATATTCATTATCAACAATTAATGTTAATAAGCACAAAGTATTTGTAATTTCAAATTGTTGCAGGCGGGACCAAACTTTGGGTAATACAATCAATCCACGTCAGCATGTTGAAAAGCTTCTCATAATAAATAAATATTAAAATACTAAATATTAATATTAAATACTAAATACAGAGAAAAAATAGATTAGTACGAAGAACCATCATACTAGAGTTGTTTTGATTTCTGTCATTTTCCAAGTTATTTTCTCCTACATCCATAATTTATCTCTCTTCTGCGTTCTTCTTCTCGATCCGATCAAATATATATAATTTACATTTTTTTTTCAAATTTCTCCTGATTTAATACGAATTCCCGTTCCCCAGACGCAGGAGAATTCGCCGACGAGAATTCATACTTAAATCGGTTTTGGTGAAATTCTAAGGTACGATTTATGAAGTGTTGTTATTTGGTAAGATTTCGACGACGCAAATCGTATTATTTATTGAAAATTTGATCCAAATTTGTAAAGTTAATAAAGTTGGTTTTCAGCTGGCATTGGAAAAATAGGGACTTCATTGATTGCTACTATGTGTTGATATGGGTTCGTGCAGAAATTAGGTTTGAGTCTGTAATTAGGAATTTTGTATAAGAGAAACTCTCTGTTCACGTTTTCCTTCCTTTCCTTTTTTATTTTAATCTTAATTTTAATTTTGATTTTTATTTTATCGTTTGAGCAATGTATACGGTGATGTCTGTGGGTAATTTGATGCCCCTTTTGGAACAGGATGTTTTTTAACACAGCTACTGAGGAGTTGGATTCATACTATCCTATTAGACCCGAATGTCAGGCCGATGCCCCGATGACCCGTTTTAAGGCAAGGGTATGTAAAAATTTCTTGCTTGGATTTTTTCAATTTGATTTGTTGGTTTTGTCAAACTCGAGCATTTATTTTTATTGACAAGTTAGATTGAATATGCATTTCATATCATTGGAGGAAGATGTTTGAGATATGGAATATATTTTGTTTTCTGGCTCGATGAACGAAATTATTTTGAAAATAGTCAAGCGGGCTTTAACTTATAATCGTATGTCTGTAAATTTGTTTGTGCGTGTTAAAACACCAGTAAGTTTGATCTGAATATGCTCCACTTAAGCGAGCATTGTTTGTTGGACGCAGACTCTTTCTTCATGATTACCGTTGTTATCCATTGAAAACCACGAAATTAGTTTCTTGTTTATTTCACGATGCTATTTTACTATAGTAAATATGACTTGCTTTCTCTAGAGCTTATTTTGAAAATGTAGTTTATTTCCTCTGACCTTATTCACAGGTAGGTAAAACTCTGAGTCCAAGAAGATGGAATGCAGCATTTACTCAAGATGGTCATTTGGATATAGCTGGTGTACTGAGAAGAATCCAGAGAGGGGTAAATTTAGTATATTCCTTGTTCAAAAGTCTATGAGGGACCAGTTTGAGTATTCATATTATGATAGATGGTCTGATAGTTTGAATATGCCACGTGTCGGATATTAATTCTGTGTCAGAATATCTGCGAATATCCTATATAAAAACATCAGTCTTTTGTTTCATTGCAATTTGGGGTGATTCAAGTGTCCAGTTTATCTAAGTTTCGCTCTTCTTATGGTAAGAATTATTTGATCATGACATTTGGAGATGTACGCATGGTTCTCCGGAAATTAACGTATGCGCCCCATGCACAATGCATGTGACATCATACTCCATTAAAGATACTATATAATTGGGGAACTGATATTGTTACAGCTAATTCAGCAAGAGATACATTTATAGTAAATTAATTAGAGATTATAGATGTATAACTGCTTGTCACATCAGACCGTTATACATTATCGTGGATAAATTTGTTTCTCTGGCATTAGGAACAAGTTCATGTTTAAAATGGCACTACTGTTTAAAATGACGCTACTGATGCTTCAATGCTAAGCTTCAATTTGAAATGTTTTCCTTTTAAGTTGAACTCCGTGCTTGTGCAGTCATGGTAAGGGGTTCTTAAACGCTTATCAAGTTGATTAAAGTATTATTTTTACTTATAATATGCAGTTTTAACTGGATTTATTTTTACACAAATTGGTATACTTATACATTTGGAATTTAATTATGAATCGCCAATGGAATGCTAATTTGTTTTACCTTTTGCTGTTGCTTCAGGGGATTCATCCTACAATTAAAGGGGCAGTCTGGGAATTTTTGTTGGGTTGCTTTGATCCCAATAGCACAACCGATGAACGAAATGAAGTCAGAGAGCGGAGAAGGTATACAAGCTATTTTATTTCCAACAGATGTATGTAGTATTGACTATCAAAAAGATGTTCCTTGTGGTCTGTATCTTCAGCAACATGGTTAAAATACTAATATTTTGTGGCTACTTTCTGTTATTGCTGGTTCATTACATGGTTGACGAGACGAGTCTAGTGCAGCACGATAAATACAACTTCATTATGTGCTTAAACAAAAAATTGCCTGAACTGCTAAGAAAACATTTCCAGCAATTGGTTGAGGTGCTTTTGACCACATATTTTATATATTTCTTTTGATATGCTCATGGACTTTGTTGGAGTTAACTCGATGACTTAAAGACAAGTGTATAAAGATCTGATATAATTCCAGGGAACAGTATGCTGCATGGAAAGCTGTATGTCAAAACATGGTACCTGCTGTTGGCAGTGGAAAGTTCATCACAACGCCTATAGTTACTGATGATGGCCACCCTGTCGAAGAGAATAACGGCGGTGCCATGTCAAATGGTGGTCCAATGGACCAAAGAGAGTTTCAGTGGAAGCTTGTCCTGTCTCAAATTGGTTTGTCCTTGGGCATAAATTGATTTTCACTTTTAGTTGTTTAAATTATATGTCCGCTCGAGCCTTTTGTTGTGTCTACCTTTCCTGACATTATTGTGCATATATATACATACACACACGCACACACTATTTGATGCATTCAATCATTACAAAATAAGCATGTCTGAGTCCCTCTTGTCGATTCTGGTGCATGTATTTTATAGTTACTGTTCAAGTCCCTGTGCTGAGGGTTCTAAATGACATTCATGGAGTTTTAGTTTAGTTTTTTTTTTTTTTTTTTTTAAATGTAGTACGGATTCTTATAGATGACATTGATAATGGAATTTATGTTATAGGTCTGGATGTAGTTCGGACTGATCGCACTCTTGTATATTATGAGGACGAAGCTAATCAGGCAAAGCTCTGGGATATTCTTGCTGTATATGCTTGGGTGGACAAAGATATTGGGTATGTTCAAGGTAATTGCACATGTTAACCCGAGGCACCACAACTTCTAGTGAAAGATCTTACCTGTTTTTTTTTTTTTTTTTTTTAAATAAATTCCCTTGAACAGGAATGAATGATATATGCTCTCCAATGGTGATTCTTCTTGAACATGAAGCAGATGCCTTCTGGTGCTTTGAGCGTGCAATGCGCAGACTGGTAAGACTTCCTTATATGAAAAAATTAGGTGCGCACGTGAAATTTCTTACAGCCAATCGAATTGATAACGACACTTTTAACTCCAGTCTGGAAAGAAAAGTAGCATATTTTGTCACTACCAGTTAATTTTTGGAGTTTCTAATCCCGGGGTATGAATGGCCGCTTAGAAAAATATAATCTCCGTAAAAGAATAAGAATAAAGAGGGTTATCGAAGCAACCTGCAGTAAGTTGGAATTGATAGAGGTTTACTAGATTCATCCATAACGCGACTTTCCCCGTATTTTGCATCTGATATTTCTCAATTCATAATTCATGGCTTTTAAGTTTTTGCTCGTCTTGATAACTGATTCTCCATTTTGTTCAAAGAGGGAAAATTTTAGGTGCACGACAAGTTCTATGGGGGTGCAATCTCAACTGGGTACCCTCTCACAAATTATTAAAGCCATAGACCCAAAGCTCCACCAGCACCTTGGTATGTTTGTTTTCCTCTGTAGAACTTCTCATGCTTAAATTCTGCTCTTCCAAAAGTAAAGAAAATCGCATCTTTCTTTGGTGAAAGATTATTTGTATAAGCAGTGTTTATTAATAGATTATTGATATAATACTATAACTATATATATATACCTATGTTGTATGTGACTTAAGCCCATGTTTCCATTGATAGAGGAGCTGGATGGAGGCGAGTATTTGTTTGCCATTCGTATGCTGATGGTTCTTTTTCGAAGAGAGTTCTCACTCGTGGATGCCATGTATCTCTGGGAGGTAAAACCTGCCCTGATAATATTCAAACAAAACGGGATTTCCTATTAAACATATTCTTTTATGACCCTTTTGTTGAAATTAGTGATGGGCTTGTTTATGATGAACCTTTTGGTGATTTAGGTGATGTGGGCGATGGAGTACAATCCGAATACTTACGCATTATACGAGGAGTCGCGTGAGGGTTCCACCAGTAACGGTGAAGCTAATAAAATGAACAACAAGCTGCTCAAGCAGTACGGAAAATTCGAGAGGAAAAATGTGCAAACGGGAGTGGCAGATCAGAGAAGCGCACTTGCTGTTTTCCTTGTTGCTAGCGTACTCGAGAAGAAGAATAAGCAACTCCTTAGAGAGGCTCAAGGCATGGATGATGTCGTCCAGGTACGTACTTTACTTACTCCCTATTTCATTTACTGTATTTTTTTTCATTTTTGATTTTGACCAATAAGCTTATTATCTTCATTTTTTTTCACTACTTGGTTAGATCTTGGGTGAAATCACTGGAAATTTGGATGCAAAAAAAGCACTAAAAGAGGCATTGAAAATTCACAAAAAGTATTTGAGCAAGGCAAGTTTCAGTTTGATTATATATCCCGTTAAACATATCATCATTTACTCTAAATATATTGATTACGACTGAATGCAGGCCAAGAAACCGTAAGAACCGCCTTTGAAGCCCCACATCAACTACTTCGATTCTCAGAAGTTTTTGCTCCTTTGTTTGTTGTATGCATTTTTTATTTTATTTTGAGTATTCCGCTTCTGTCCATTTTCGGGTTTTTTTTTTTCCGGGTACATAGAATTTTGACTCTTGAGTGATTCCATAGTCACTTATTGCACCAGCTCTTTGTGAAAGAACAGTTTACACGGTGCACTGGTTTTTGTAATTGTCTATAGTATGTGCATTCAGATGTAAGTCAGACATTCAACTGTTGATAATAAGAATGTAAATAAGCCCAGGCAGGCAAGTTTCACTTGGCCTTGGAACATTAGTTTTCTTACTATAGTTGCTACACGCTTATATGCATTCTCCACTTGCGGAACCAGATAAAACGCTTTTATGTATTAGTGTCACAAAAAAATTAATAAAAATAAGGGTAAATTACAAACACCCCCCTGAGGTATGGTCAAATTACAAAAACACCCCTCTTGTTTGGATAATTACATCTACCCCCCTCAAATATGATTTTTTCTTAGACCTCCACCTTTATGGTGCCAAATTCAACATAGTCATCTAGATTCCGTGAAATGTGCTCTAGTTTGTACTCTTTTTGTGTAAAAAATACAGTTTCCGATGCACCACAAACTGATATATACAAGCTAAAAATCACATATTATGATCATCTTGCTTCATAATGTAGAGTTTGAATGGGATAAAACGGGTACAAAAGTGATAATATTCCATATAATCTCGAAGATTCCACTAAATTTGATGAGTTGAGGGGGTGGTTGTAATTAACCAAACAAGAGGGGTGTTTTTGTAATTTAATCATACCTCAGGGGGGTGTTTGTAATTTACCCTAAAAATAATAATTATTATAATACTAATAAAATAATTATGATTTTGTTGGTTAATAATAATAATAAATAAATAAATAATGAAATTGTGGTTATCCATCCAGCGATTGGCAGGGTATTTGAATTAGATGCTCATAAATTGAGGGAGATTCGTGCTTAAAAGAGAATCAGCGTGACTAGAAAGCTAGTAGAAAAACTCAGTAAAAAACCCATACAATTCCCATTCCCATTCATATAGGAATTTTACAGAATCCAGTTGCCCCAAATCCAGCCTTCTCAATCGATATTCTCAGGTATACGAAGATCTATCTCTCTCGCATTTTTCTACCAATTTATGCTATTTCGTGAGCTGATTTACTGCTTTTATTTCATTTTTTTTCTGGTAGATCGTTCCTTTTTTTTGTTAGTTAGATGCGTGATTGCTCGATGAACGATCGTGATCTCTATGTAGTTTACAGTAAACGGAGTTTTGTGTGTGTGTGTGTGTGTGTGTTTAATTAAAACATCGATGAAGTAGATCAACTCTACTGAACCGTGCGTGTGACTGTTGAATTATGACAATGGATTTATTTTCGCTTGTTCTGATTTTTTATGCTACTTAAATGGAGATCTAGGGTGCAAGTCAATACCAGTACTGATTCATTGTTTTCTAGTTAGGGAGGCATCAAAGTTGATCTAGTAATTCGTAATTTTTCGCATTCAGAATGAAAAAAAAAGTAAGGCAACTAGGATTAATCTGAGCTGCCATTTTTCCCCACCTTATTTTGAAAGGCAATGTTATTTACTGTGTGCAGTTAAGCACGAAATGGAAGGGACAATATTCGCCCCTGCATTGGAAGGAATGAAGCACGTCAAGTCTGAAGACGGAGTAATGCTTACTAAGCCATTCTTGGACGTGTGCAAGCTTATTATACCTGTTATAGGTAATCTTGTGCTGAGTTTGGAGTGAACGCACTTACATGTTGAGTTTTGCATCAATTCCACGAGATAATCAATTGTTCACTCGCACAACTTACAGACTATAATGTATTATCATAATTTTTGACATATCACCGTTTACATGCATAAGTTTCATAGCAGTGATCATTCTCCGTAAAGAGGAAAAGTTATAGATTTAAGTTATTTGATTATTGTCAGTCAAAGTTTTAGTTAATTTGAAGTAGTTGGTTAGTACATTAAGGTACTCCAGTAAACGACTGAATCAGGGCTCAACGGGAATGAACTTTTAGGTAAACATGTGTTGACATTGAACCTTGATGCAGTAGTGTTTAAGTTTTGTTTAGATTGGTGAGAGGATTCTCGATGTATCTGTTTAAAATTCTTGTTTTTGTAAGCATTGTATATTCCCATAGTCTTGTATGCTTTAGTTCTTTTAATTAATGTGATCGAAAGTGAATAATGTTTAGTTCCTTATATTAATGTGATTGAGAGGGAATAATGAATAATGAATAAGATTTGATTGATTATGCCTTGCTTGCAGAAAAGTTTGGAGCTGCTATGGCACTTGTCAAATCTGACATCGGAGGCAATGTAACTGTAAGACATTCTTCCTTTATATTTTATTTACTAGCAGTTAAATGCGTCTTATTTTTAATCAACCTAACCTTTATGCGCATATCTTTTTTATGACATGATATAGTCACTTTTTGTTCTATAGAGGTTAGAGACCAAATACTTGTCCAACCCGACAAAATATGATCATTTATACAGCATGGTACAAGAAGAAGTTGATGCTAAAACTGCTAAAGGTTCATCGAGTTGTACCAATGGTCTTCTGTGGTTGACAAGGTAAATTCAAATCCCTAACTCTTTGCATCCATGCCTAATTAATTTGCCTGTGCTCTTTTATTTAGTTTTATATACATGAATACACATCTTGAAATGCACGTGGAGGTCGTAAATTCTTATTAGAACGAGCATCTATGATGCTTAAACACAGACCTAAATTAGCATTCTGTAAACTCGTAGGGCGATGGATTTCTTGGTGGAGTTGTTTCGGAATTTGCTTCAGCATCAAGACTGGGCGATGTCTCAAGCTTGTACCGATTCCTACACCAAGACTCTGAAACAGTGGCATGGTTGGCTAGCCAGTTCAAGCTTTACGGTGAATACTCACTCTCATGACCATATTATTTCCAATTAGAATGCTTATATCATAGGGTTGTTCATGAATTAGTGTACGACATCAAAACACACATCAACCCCTTGACTAAATATATAAAATGTGGGTCTTGTGTGCTGTATTTGTCCTTGGTCTTGGATGCTGTCCAAAACGTTTATATCTATCATCTCATGAAGCAGTAACTGCATTCCTGAATCTTAATCATTTTTTTCCTTCCAAATTTGTGTTATTAACTTGTCATAATCGTAAACCGGTACATTATGTTGGATTGCTAATGAAACCGATATATTAGACTTGTTTAAGTCCTTATTTGATTTTGCAAATGCTTATTGTGGACGATAATTGCAGGTCGCTATGAAGCTCGCTCCTGATAGGAAAAAGTTTTTGGACGTTGTAGCTGGAAGTGGTGATATCAACAGTGACATTGAGAAATTCTGCTCCTCTTTCTCACCATTCCTTGAGGAGAACCACAAGTTCTTGGTAAGATCACCGGCTGTGATAGATACAAAAGTAAATTTAAACTCTCGTTTTTTGGGGTATAATTTGTTTTTGTTTTCCTCCTTCAGACATTGATTTAGAATATGGGTTGTGAGGGTTAAACATGTAACGGGGTTGCCAATCTTGAAGAACACGAGAATTAATTTATCTTCCTTTTTTTCCCCCCTTTTTCACAGGCGAGCGTTGGCATGGATGCGCTTAAGGCATCATAGATAATGAATGAAGGCAAAGTTCCTGCCCTGAGACGATATTACCTGGTTTACTCTTATTCAGTATTTGGCACTATACCTTGCTAATAAATTTGACAATGTCGACTGTGCTTATACGTATTTGACCGGGGAACTTCTATACATGAGTGAACCAACCCTTATAACATAGAAAACTCAACTCTTTTCAAGCCTACCAATTTGATTTGAAGTGAATTGAACTCGTTGTCTCTTATTTTGAATTGTCATTAATTTAACTCACTCCCCCTCGTTCCATAATACTGGTTTTCTCGGATAATTAGATGATACGCCGGGTTATTTACACTGAGTGAGTTTTCAACTGTAGATCTATATTTAATCACACATACATCCTATGTGTGATTGTGTGTAAATCAAAGTTGTAATGAAGAAAACATGTCCAATTTCAGCAAAAAAAATTAAAAAATTATGGATATTTTAATACAGTGCCAGCGCCTTCGTGGCGCGTTACCCTCTAACCTAGTGGAAACAAATAACTAACTCTTTCTTCTTCTAACCGTTTTATTTTTAGTCCTAACTATTATTTTCTATTTCTGTAACTAATTAAATCTGTTTCACTCCACACCTAAATTTTCGACGGTCGCCTTGACTTTGTTTCAACGGCCCCAACAATTCCATTGCCACTGAAACAAATGGAAGGCTTTGCATCAACAACAAACATTCATTGGTTTCTAATTACCTATATTTTATTTTTATTTTTTTTCTCCCTTTTACATATTTTACATTAAAAATTAGGACAGGTTCAAATATCTCTCACTCCTGTTTTCTGATCATTCATTGCAATAAATTAAAAAAAATTAAGAAAAAATAATAAATAAAAAAAAGGTTGAAGAGAGTTTCGTCGAGTCGTTTTTCGTACATTGCATGGATAAACATTAGGTCCATGAGATGAAACTGAGTCTCCTTGCAAAAGGATTTGGTTTCGCTCATGGTTCTTCATTCTTCAACTTAACAGAAAAATCCATGCATGTTCTTTGAATTACCTTATAAAAAATAACAACCAATTTATTATCTATACATATATATACACATATACACGAGATTCGCGTATATGTCTACTAAGATGAAAGGCCTTATCAAGGGATTCAGATACATTTCCCAGATATTCGGTTCGCCTTCCTCCTCCTACTTTCGTATTTTTATTGTCGTAAATAAAACATATTAATTAGTAAATATTTTGTTTTTTTTTTTTTTTTGAAATATGCAGAGGAAGAAAAAGAAGATGATATGCAGATTGGCTTCCCCACAGATGTAAAGCATGTGGCTCATATAGGATGGGATGGACCCTCGTCAACGGTTCAGCACGAAGCCCCAAGTTGGGTATAAATCGAAAAATCGAATATCTCTTTTTTTTTTTTTCTCATCAAAATTTGTTTTTTTTTTCATTATATAATAAAAAATAAATAAATAAAATAAATTGTTGGTAAACACATTTATATGCAGATGAAAGAATTCAAATCCCCATCTGCATGCCAATCAGCACCCTTGAGTTCCCCTACAGACAACAGGGGAGGAGACCCTGAAATCAAATGGGTTTCTGAAGGTAATTAATTAATTAATTAATTTGTCATAAGAAAAAAATATGTATACAAATTACATATATATATATTTTTTTTAAATAAATGTAGATTCAAGAAGAAGCAACAGGGTGACAGATTCACCAGGAAGGGACTGCCCAGCAGATTTGCCGAAATCATCTCGGCGCCACCACTCATCGGACAGCAACCCGAACGACTCGCCTAGGAAGAAAGACTCGTCTACGAGATCGAGGCATTCTAGAAGGAACCACTCCAAGGACTCTGCCGAGGGCAGCGTAAAGTCCAACAGGCAGCATCACATGCAAGAAACGGGGGCCGATTCCCCCTCCCGGGGCCTACCCCCAGACGCCGCCAAGAAAACACGCCGGAAGAAGTCCAAGGAATCGGAAAACGGCGGCGGCGGCTCCTCCAGGTCATCAACGAGATCGAGACCCCCGTCCAATAGCACCGAAAACGATAACAACTGCGATCCGTCGTCGTCGGCTGCAGCTCAAATAACGGTCCCCGTTCAGAGTGCGAATGACGTAGATCCAAAGAAGATCGAATTCTGAAGACTTTTTTCGTCGGCAGCTCAAACAACTTCTCTTATTCTTTAATTTGCTTTCTTTTTGTTTTCTTTTTTCTTCTCATCACCTGTGTTTTTTTGGCTTAGTTTATTTTAGCCTTAGTGATTGATGATGAACTATAGTATGGAAAAAAAAACAAGCATGAAATTGTGTGTGTATCTTTTTTTTTTTTTGTATTTAATTTTTGGTGGGAAACTCTGTTAGCATTGGGAATATTAGCTTTTGTTTAGATGTGTATGTATGTACTTTAGCATCATTCCTAATGTCATTGCCACCATTTCTGGCTTTTTGTTTCCGCAGAGGCTCTTTTAATAAAACTCTTTTTTTTTTTTTTAATATTTTGGGTTAAATACAGTTTGCACCCTTAAAGTATACCCTCTGTAACACTTACCCCCTTAAAGTATCATTTGTAACACTTACCCCCTCAAGCACAATTTTAATTTGCATTTTCAATTTTAATACCTAAACAAATTATTTTATTGAAAGGAATAACTTTTTTTTTGAGTAAATTCAAGTCCATTACAAGGGGAAGTAGGGGAGGGGGGGATTCGAACCCTAGACCTTTACCCTATTGGTAAAGGCTAGGTACCAACTATCCTAATGAGGGTTGGTATTGAAAGGAATAACTAAAATAATAATTATATTATACAACTAAAAAAATCAATTGAAAAATACAATATTTTAAATTTTAAAATATTATCTTGCGTTGGATACTTATTCAATAAATAACATCTAATTGTTGTTGGACCAATTAATAAAAAATACTCTATCGATAAATTTTAAGAAATCAATACATAACTAACATAAATCCCGTAAAGATGAGTTTTGACGATGATCCAAAAGAGCAACCCTTGATGATGAAAAGGGAGATAATTCATTTTTTTTTATTACTATATGTGGACGAAATAAAATTAATGGTCTTATTTTTGTTGTAGGTGAATCTATGTGCAATTCACGAGATTATACTTTGAGGCCAGTTTCGGATCTGATAATGTCTGAATCTGAGAATGTTTAAAACACGAAAGCTTTAGAGATTTCTGTTGGCTGTCCAAAACATCTTGAATCACTGGAATCGGACGTCAAACGAGAGAAATATGCTCCAAATACTGAGCACTGCTAGAGCTGTCAAATTGTGCGCGATTTTTGACGAATCCATAGAATATCGAGGTATCTAAATAATTGATAAGTACGAATTATCAAATCTGGTATGCTCATCTTCTATGATGATTTTCTGCAATAGAATAATATTATTGCATTATTATTTGAGATATATAATTTAATGCATGGATTGATTCATTATCATGATAATATGACATTATTATATATTGAAACGGCTATGTGTGTCGGTCTCCATGAATGTCATGATTAAGGTGATAGAGTTGAATTGACAAAATGATTATGTCTATCATTAGTAATTTATTAATTACTATTGATGTATCAAACACTAATTTTCATAAATATGTTTTATCAATTTGGTAACATAAGAGTGCATTCATATACTGAAATTGGTGATATTGAGATATTATAGATGCATGAAAAATCTCTTAGAATAAACACTTAAATGTCTATTCATCTATAGATTTTTTAGAATATATATTGGGTATATATTGCATTAAAGTTATAATGTTTATTTACGTGAAAGAAATTGCATGTTCAAACTTGCGTGATGTGGCGGTTTAGACTCTTTATGTTCTATTATTATTATTATTATTATTATTATTATTATTATTATTATTATTATTTTAAATTACATGTTTGACTAGTTGAAGTATTTAAATTTATTTTAGTTCATTAATTTTTTTTTAAATATATTTTCATTCAGTTTTACCCAATATATATTACTTTTTTAATTTTTTTTCAATAATTAATTTAGTTACTTTTCACTTTTCTATGAACCGTTAATTATTTGATTGTTATGTTTATTAAAAGGCTCTAATTACATAAAAGCCCTCTCTGGAATTTTTAATTTGTACATCTCAAAGGTATTAATTATATAATTTCTCCAGTCAAAAAAGCTCTCATACAAAACACAAAAACAGCAAAAAAATAAATGGCAAAGAAGGTAAATAGTGGGCAGGAGAAGAATTGACAATGGCAGTTTCGTGAATATATGTTTGTCTGCACACTTTCAGCTCTCCCAGGCTACTACTACTACTAACACTGACTTTTGCAGACAGCTTCAAACCCTCATCAATGCAAAGGTCCGAATTGCCCTCCAACTTCAACTTATTCCCCAACTTTGCCACAAACCCTGCAGAAAATGGAACCCTACCGCTCAAATTATTCCTCCCCAAATTCAACTCACTCACCATCTCCAAATCCCCAAATTCATCCGGCACGGAACCTTCTAGCATATTGTTGTCAAGCCCTAAGTAGCAAATGTTTCTCAAATTTGCCCCCATTGATTTCGGAATATTACCAACAAGTCCCACACCGGAAAGGCCAATTCCCTTTATGCCCCTCATATTCCCCCATATTTCCGGGATCTGCCCTCCGAGTAAGTTCCCACTCAAATACACCTCCCTTAAACCGGTCATCTCCGGCAGGAACAACGGCAGCCCGTAATTGCCGAAACGGTTGTAACTCAAATCCAGAAACTCTAGATTTTTCAAACCTTTTAAGACTTCTGGTATTCTGCCGGAGAATTCGTTGGAGCTCAGGTCGATCTTCAGAAGCTGCGTCAGGTTTCCGATGGACGCCGGAATATTCCCCCGGAACCCGTTTTCGCTCAGATCGAGAACCTTCAGTTTGTTCAGGGTTTGAAAAGCGGACGTGGGAATCTCGCCCTGGAACTTGTTTCTTGAGAGTGTCAGCTGCTCTAGGTTGACGAAGCCGTCGAACCCATCTGAGAAGTTGCCGGAAACACCGCTTCCGGTCAGAACCAGCCGCCGGAGTTTTCTCAGGCTGCTGATTTTTCCGTCCAGAGAACCGACCAGAGCTGGGTTTTCGATGAAAACCAGTTCTTCCAAGGAAGAAGAAGAAGAGGAGCGGTTGTTTTGGGTCGTCGACGACGGCGAGAAATCGGGAAACGGGGTTTCAGTCTGGGTGAAGCATTTGTAGAAGAAGAGCTTCTTCAGGTGGGAGAGCGGCGCGAGGAGAAGCGGGTCGAGCGTGGAGTTCGAATCGCAAGGCGGGTTGGGCGAGTAGTCGGAGACGTACCCGAAGCTGAGCTCCGTCACGTGTGGGGTGGCGGCGGAGGAGTCCGACGCCGCCGCGTCGGAGTCTGAGAAGTAGTCGCAGACGACGCCGTGAGGGGCGGAGGAGCAGAGGTCGTCGGGGAAGAGGGACCGCCACTGGATATCGGAATTAACGGACTCCAGAATCCGGTAGACGGATTCCTGCTCCGCCGGGTCGAGCGGCGGCGGCTGAGACACGACGACGGAACCGAAACTTGAAACCATGGAGAACAAGACGAAGATTAGAGAGAGAGTAACAACAAACTGTGCCATTGGAGAGAGTTTTGAAGAGAGAGAAAGTGGGGTGTAATGATTTAGTGAGAGAAAGAGATAATGAGAGGGGTTATATATATATAGTGGCGGGGGGTGGGGGAGAAGAAGTATGTTTGTCTTGAAAGATGAAAAGGAAGATATCAAAAAGGACAATGTTGTCTGTCTGCAGAGATTTGCTTGACTGTTTTGCCGAACACTTGTGTAATTACCACTTTGTCCTTGTAGTCTCTGATTTATGCTATACTACATGATAATGCTGAAAGGAGTAACATAGAGAGGTGAGCTATTTTTGAGGTGTTTAATTGCATTGAGAAATGCAAAGCATTTATTTTATCCTTTTCTGTCATCACTATATATATTCATTTCAATTTATCTTTTTTTTTTTTTTTTTAATTTATCCTTAAAAAAAAAAAGCAAATTTCCTCTTAAATGGGCAAATTACAAAAAAGCAACTCATCTTTGTCTAATTACAACCACCCATCAATTATAAATCTTCTTATACGTTCACCTGATGTTAAATTTAGTTGAATTTTCTAATTTATATGGAATATTCTCAATTTTGTACCCGTTTTATTCCATTCGAGCTCCACATTTTGAAGTAAGATGATCATAAGATTTGTCTCTTGGCTTGTAAATATCAGATTGTGGCGCATCAGAAGCTGCATTTTTTTTCACAAAACGAGTATGAACTAGAGCACATTCCACGGAATCTAGAAGATCATATTGAATTTGACACCATAAGTATGAATTTATAGTTGAGGGTAGTTGTAATTATCAAAACATGAAAGATTTTTTCATAATTTGATCATATCTCAGGGGTGGTTGTAATTAACCCTATAAAAATATGTACATTTTCATCTAGTATATTAGATATCAACATGGACACGATCGGGTTCGAATAAAACCCGATTACTAAATCGATTAGGTGGACCAAGAAATGCAACAATTTTGCGAACCATAACTTAAATTGTTTGCTCATAAATAAATGTCAGTTACAAGTTGTTTTCATGGTGGTTCGAATAATTGGGCCAAATTCTCAATCACAAACTTGTTTTTCTAAAACGAACTTGATCTAGTGATCATTGTGGATCAATGATGATTAAATGACTATATATTGTTAAAAGTACTTCAATATTTAATTTTTTTACTTATGATTAATTCGATTAAACAAGGGTTAATTAAAAAAGAAAAGAAAATAAGGGGCAAAAACGTAATTATGCAAAGCTACGCCCTTTTGCATGGGGATGAAAAGCTCACATCCACCACTTCCTTTAATCTCAACGCCGGAATATCCAACGGCTCTTATTAATTATTTCCTCGATTCCCATAATTAACCTTCAGACAATTTATTGCTTAATTATTTTTTGTCTTTTTTTATCAGCGAATAAATTGGGCCTAATTATCAAAAATTAAAAATTAAATAATTAAATTGGGCCTAGCCTAGTAATAGGTACCGTAGGCCATAGACCGGAAAAAATGAAGCAGCGGCGGAGGAGCCGACAGCAACACGCAGCCGCCGCCCGACTTGTCCCGACACTGTCCTTTTGTCGCTTCTCTAAAACCAGAAAGCGACGCCTAACTACCTAAGAGCATCTCAATACACGTGTCGTATTCTCACTGGCTGGTCCCATTACTAGTACGGAGGATCGTTTGACAGAGCATGCGAACTCCATTTCTGGGTCTTATATTCCCAGTCTTGTGGGGGGCCCCTACCCCCTTTTTGACCTTTTTACCCCCTTTCCCCTAATTTCTTTTTTTCATCCTTTTCACCTAGTCTCAAACTTTTGTCTTGCTTGTTGGGTTATTAAAAATAATTTAATTTATTTCACTAAAATGGAAATTGATGGCAGGGAGGAAAATATTTTCAACGGGGTGAAAAGACAAAAGAGTATTGCATGCATGTGGCCTGGGAAAATAATATTATTTGATTCTAGATTTTATTTATATGTAGATGCAAAATAATTAAACTAAAATTGGGCTTTCGTCCTGGTGCACTTTAGATATCTTTCAATTGGGCTAGGCGTTACATCAAAGTCCAACACCGGCCCAAATGCAAACTAAAATTGGGCTTTGGCCCGAGCCCGGCTAATTTTAGTATTTGGGCCTGAAAATGACTGAAATACTTGTCCGAACCCATCACGATTTTAGTATTCTAAAACCTGGTTTGGTTGTGAAGATAAAATTATGCAAGGTAGGATTAAAATCCAATTATTATATTGGATCTTGGGACGTCCGACAAAAAGATTTCTAGATAAGCCATGCATGATAACATAATATTTGTGGGTCGACCCAATAAGTTATCAGAGATACTAAACATCAATTAAAGTTCAATTATTTAATTACTCATGGTTAATCTCTCCAACGAAACGAGACATAAATATTAATTCTTGTCAATAATAATAAAAATAATAATAATAATAATAATATTGATGTGGTACAATTCCACGTCACGTTTTGCAATCCCTCCCTCGCACTTCTTAATTCCTCGCATGGGCACTACCTGCATCACAAAAAGTCGTTAGGGCGCCGGGATTGGTCCCGGCGAAAACCCTTCGGGGCTCAAGTCAGCTTTGTATGATAGAAGAATTCAGAGAATTCTAGAGACTGGTCGAAAGTTATGAATTGCATACCTTTAATTGTGAGATTTCCGGGTATTTAGATGAAAAAATATGTTCTCATAGGCCTGAGCCACTGAATATGGGTCGACTTGAGTCTAATTATTTAGATCATGCCAATTTGAACCTTAATCGACTTGAATTTATATTATTATTTTAAGTCGATTTAGGCTTGGTTTGTGTGACTCTACGAGCTTGTGGATATGGAAATTTGGCGATGACCCATCAGTGATAAAAGGAGAAGAAGAATGAGATATTGTTAGGGATTGTGATAGAGAATTTAAGTTAGATGTGATCGGGTCGGGTCAATAACGTGGGCGGGTGGTAGGTGGGGATAAAAAAAAGTAGTTAATTGGTTAAGAGGAAGGCGCCCGACAGGATCGACCAATGAAGAAGCTGACAGAAGAGGGACGCTAACAATCAATACTCATCACGGGTTTTGGATTACACTATTTTTCCGCACTGTTGTTATACGACTATTCCACTCGTCCAACAATTCTTACAATCATCATCATCATCATAAACAATAACATGGTAATATCCGAGTAGAGAGAGAAACTCTCTCTTGTGTGTGTGTGTGTGTGAGAGAGAGAGAGAGAGAGAGAGAGAGAGAGAGAGAGAGAGAGAGAGATGAAGAAAGAAGAAGCGCATCCCTTGTTGAGGGGAGGAAGGAGGGGGTCAAGCAGCTACAGCCACGGCTTCTCCGCGTCTCAGATCCAATCACTGACCGCCATCTGTCAGACAATCATTCCTCCCCTCACCGACGACGACGATGACGTCATTACAGTCCAGCCTTTTTACTCCTCCAACGGCCCTGATCAGGTTTTATTATATTTTCACATCTGCCCCTTTTGCATTCCTCTTTTCTCTTTGTTTATGTCAATTTCAGTACCCCTTAATTAATTCATACTCTGCCTCTCTCTATTAACTATTAACTAACTAGAGTAGTGCCAATTTCACACAATTTATAGTTTCTTGTAATCATATATATTTTATTTCAATTATTGTCTATTATTATTGAACTCACCATTCACAACAGTTCAAGAATCAGTTGCAGAAACACACAAAAAAAAAAAGCCCGAAAATCGGATGATTAATGTCATTATCAATAAGGGATATATATCTGATTATTATTATGATCCAAATTTAGGAACATTCAAGAAAATCGAACCGGATAAATTTCACGCTTATTTTTCCGGTGAATTATGTAACGTATTTTTAACTCGTTTGTTTTTCTTCGGCTTTCGTGATGTAATATATAGGTGGCGGAGCTAATTGTGAAGAGGGGTGTGCCTAAAGCAGTGTTCATAGTGAGCTTAGTGTTGAAGTTTCTTTCGAGCAGATTGGGAACGCTTATTCTTTGTGGCTACATTTGTTTCGACAAGAATTGGCCATTCGTACGCACTTTCTCCGAGCTGTCCTTAAAGAAGAGAGAATCCATCCTTCAGAACTGGTCCAGACAAACTCTTCTGCTCCCTCTACGAATCGCTTTCTTGCTTCTCAAAATCATCACTCTCTTCATCTTTTTCTCATGGGTAATATATGCATCTCAATGAACAATCACTTTTCAATCTTTTGCTCAATTGTAGCTTATATAACGTTATGCTATATATTTTGCTGCAGACCGATGAGAATTCGAGTAATCCAGCATGGGAAGCAATCGGATACCACGTAGAAGAAATCCTTGAAAAACAAGAAAACGAGCCCCCGCTCAAAAAGGGAGTAATCGAGACCATGAAGAATGAAGACGATTCCTCACTTAAGGAATCTCTACTCCAAAAGGGTGTTTCCGTGATCGAAGATCCGACCGAAAAAAACACGTACAAGATCAAATGCGACGTGGTGATCGTGGGATCTGGCTCTGGCGGCGGAGTTGCGGCGGCAGTTCTTGCGAAATCCGGCCAAAAAGTCGTCATAATCGAGAAAGGCAACTACTTTACACCCCAAGATTATTCTGGTCTAGAAGGACCTTCTTTATCCGAGCTATACGAATCGGGCGGAATTCTATCAACTGAAGATGGGAAAATCATGATTCAAGCGGGGTCCACAGTGGGCGGTGGCTCTTCGGTAAATTGGTCCGCTTGTATAAGAACACCCGATTATGTCCTCCAAGAATGGTCTAAACAAAACAAGCTTCCTCTTTTCACCACCGACGAATATAAATCCGCCATGGATGATGTGTGCGAAAGGCTTGGAGTAACCGAAAATTGCGTAGAAGAAGGGTTTCAAAATAAAGTTCTTCGAAAAGGGGTCGAAAATCTTGGCCTGAAAATCGAGCCTGTGCCTAGAAACTCTTCGGCGGATCATTATTGTGGCTCTTGCTGCTATGGCTGCAAAAGAGGTGACAAAAAAGGAACCGAGTCCACTTGGCTAGTCGATGCTGTAAACGAGGGTGCAGTGATTTTATCCGGTTGTAAAGCGGAAAAATTCGTTCTTGTTAAAAACAGATGCATTGGAGTAATTGCAACTAGCGAAAACAAGAACATCAAAAAGAAGCTTTACATCGAAGCACGTGTGACGATTTCCGCATGCGGCTCTCTCCTCACGCCTCCACTATTGATATCGAGCGGCTTGAAGAACAAGAATATCGGAAGTAACCTACACCTCCACCCCGTTTCGTTCGTGTGGGGGTACTTTCCGGAACCTTCATCGGAGATCAAAGGCAAGTGCTTCGAGGGCGGGATACTAACTTCACTCCACAAGGTACAACAAAATCAAGAATCGGACAATTTCGAAACCGTGATTGAAGTTTCGGCTCTCGGGCCCGCTTCATTCGCGGGCCTTATTCCTTGGGCATCAAGGCAAGAAATAAATGAGAGAATGACGAAATATTCAAGAACTGCGGTTTTATTCGCCTTAACAAGAGATCAAGGATTAGGTGAAGTGAAAAGACAAGGGCATGTGAAATATAGGCTAAGTAAAATCGACAGAGAGAATATTAAAACGGGCTTGAGACGGGCTTTGAGGATTCTGATTGCAGCTGGAGCTGAGGAAGTTGGGACGTTCAGAAGCGACGGGCAGAGAATAAAATGCAGAGGGATTAAAGATGAGGAGTTGGATGAGTTTCTTGATAATGTTGGTGCGGTAGGTGGGCCCCGTTCGAGATCGGAGTATTGGACGATTTATTGCTCGGCTCATCAAATGGGGAGCTGTAGAATGGGGGAGAGTGATGAAGATGGTGCAGTGGATGAGAATGGAGAGTGTTGGGAAGCTAAGGGGCTGTTTGTTTGTGATGGGAGTGTTCTTCCTTCTGCTCTCGGTGTTAATCCGATGGTCACTATTCAATCGACTGCGTACTGCATTTCGAAAAGACTGGCTGCTTCTTTGAAGAAAGGGAAGTTAGATTCTTGATTTTTTGTTCCTTCTTTTTTTGGCCTTTTCTTGTCTTGGTTTATTTGACAGTGTGTAAATATGAATTTGAGGAAACAAATAGAGACTTTATAAATTTAGGTGTAATTTAGATAATTCACGAATTTCATTACGATTTATATTAATATATACAGTAGAACCTCGATGAATTAATAACGTCGATTAAATAATAGTTTCTCTCGGTCCCGATTCGATGAAAATGTGTTCAATTATTAACTCGATAATTTAATAATTCACTAAATTAATAGAATTTTCATAGTCCCGACTATATTAATTTGAGAGGGTAACCTTAATTTCTACAAGGGAGATTAGGTAATAGAGACATAAGTTTGTCACAAAGTGGTTCATTCATATGTGATGTGATAGTATTAAGGTCCCAATGGGAGGGGGGATTCAATTGTGGCCCTCTGTCGGTTTGATTCGATGTAGACATGTAGTACGAGAAGATTTAAAATGGGTGGACAAAGGGATTCCCCTCTTAAAATGTTTCTATTCTTTTGTTTTTTCTTTAAAAGTTTAATAAACGTGGTTATACAAAATATTGTTGCCATTTGTAAATTGATTGAAAGATATATGGAATTAAACATATTAAATTATTAGTTTGGTAATTTAGTATTTCACTGAATTAATAGGGTAAATAGCACTTAACCCCTGTAGTTGAAAGCTTTTGCAGATGACTCCTTATGCTTTTTATTATGAGCAGATAGCTTCCCTAAGTATTTCCGTCAAACTTCAAGAAAAGATGGGCCATCTATAAAAGCTTGCGACCACGGGGGTGTTAAGTGTTATCTACTCAAATTAACAAAATTTTGCTAGCCCCGACTGTATTAATTTATAAAGATTTGATTATACATAGAATTAACCCTTCTTTTACACCATTATTATTGCATTTTTTATGTTGCATTACTTAGTAAGGACGATTCTGCATAAATTGCACAAATACCTGAAATTAATGAGCATTTAAGTTCACACAGCTGAAATTAAAGTATTCCTAAACTCTACATCCCCAAACCCCAAGAAAAGAAGACAACAGTGAAACATGGAAGAAAATGGTAGCAAGATAAATCGAATGGCTCGTACAATTAGTCACGATATTAACTCATGCACATGACATGTGTAAATGAGTCAAGTTCGAGCCAAGCTCGAGTAGTACCTAAATTTTTAGGACTCGAGCTTAAATTCAACATCAAAGATCACGAGCCGGCCCAAGAGCTTTATACCAAACGATAAAAAATTACCTAAAAATGGTAAAAGATGAACTCGAACTTTTGTCCAGCCAACTCATCTGATGTATATCAGAACATGGCATTGCCCTTGTTAAGGGTCTTTCAATAACTCGGAAAGTGATTTTTCTTTTTAGGAAAATAAGGTTCCAAAACAGGTGGGATAACATCTGCACACAAAAAACTTAAGGTAACACGTGTTTAAGACGTTTTCAACAATGGAACGAGACAAATGTTTACCTAGTATAAAATCAAGCAAAGATCATAAGCCTCATCACTTGCATATAGAAGCTTTATCAACCTTAAAAGAGTCGAGATTAAGAAATAAAAGAATGGAGGGAAGGAAGAGCCATCCTTTGCTGAGTGGAGGTAACTTAAAAGAGAAGCCAAAATACATGCATGGCTTTTCTTCATCTCAGATTCAGTCACTAGCTGCTGTTTGTGAAGCCCTCATACCTTCCCTTCCCACTAATGGAGTCAACCAAATATCGGACGATAATGCCCTCTACTCGTACTACACGTCTTCAGCTTCTCAAACTCCATTTCCTAATGAGGTATTTACACTCTTGAATCTTCACACACACACACACACACACACACACACACGCACACACACACACATTCTTTGTATCTATGTGTGTGTCTTTGTTGTGATTGTTTCATGGAACAGACGGCAGAGCTGATAGTGAAGAGGGGGATACCAAAAGCGGTGCTGGTAGTGAGCCTAGTGTTGAAGTTTCTATCGACTAGAATAGGCACACTTTTGCTGTGTGGGAGTAACTGTTTGGATTGGAAATGGCCTTTTATTCACAAGTTCTCAGAACTATCCATCAACAAGAGAGAATCGATCCTCCAGAAATGGTCGAGAGGAACTCTTGTCCTCCCTCTAAGAACAGTCTTCTTCATGCTTAAAGTCACCTGTTTCTACACTTTCTTCTCTCTTGTAACACTTTCTCATATTCAACTAAATATAACAACAATCTTTTGTTGTGCTTTTTTTTTTTTTACCTCAAAAGTGAAATGTGTTTTTGCAGACCGACGAAAAATCGCAAAATCCAGCGTGGGAAGCAATTGGTTACCACATAGAGAAAGTCGAAATTTCGGGACAACCAGAAAAGGAAAGGCCTCTCGAAAAAGGCGTCATAGAAACCGAGAAAGAAAACAAGCTCACGCTAAGAGAATCTCTCGTTCAGAAAGGCCTAAAAGTTGCCGAAAACCCAAAAGATCACAACACACTCAATATCGAATGCGATGTAGTGATAGTGGGTTCGGACTGTGGAGGAGGAGTTGCAGCAGCAGTTCTTGCAAAGGCTGGCCTAAAAGTTGTAGTCCTCGAAAAAGGGCATTACTTCACAGCAGAAGATTATTCAGAGCTGGAGGGACCTTCCATGAATGAAATGTATGCCTCGGGTGGAATTTTTTCAACTCTACACGGCAAATTCATACTCCTGGCTGGTTCGACGGTTGGGGGTGGTTCAGCTGTGAACTGGTCGGCTTCCATCAAAACTCCCGATCATGTTCTTCAAGAATGGTCGGCTGAGAAGAAGATTTCGATGTTTGGAGGTGCTGAATACCAATCTGCCATGGATGAGGTGTGGGGAAGAATAGGTGTAACCGAGAACTGCGTAGAAGAAGGGTTTCAGAACCAAGTAGTGAGAAAAGGGTGCGAAAATCTTGGACTCAAAGTTGAGGGGGTAGCGAGAAATTCCACAGAGAATCACTACTGTGGTTCTTGCGGCTATGGCTGTAGAAGAGGTGAAAAGAAGGGAACTGATTCGACTTGGCTCGTCGATGCAGTGAACAACGGTGCAGTGATCTTAACGGGGTGTAAAGCGGAGAAGTTCTTGTTGGTAAAAGACAAGAATCTCGAGCAGAGAAAGAGATGCAAAGGAGTAATTGCAACTGTAGAGAGCGAGAGCGAGAGCACTCGAATGAAGCTGCACATTGAGGCAAAGGCGTCGGTTGCAGCTTGTGGTGCTCTTTTCACACCACCTCTACTAGTTTCCAGTGGGCTGAAGAACAAGAACATAGGCAAGAATCTCCATCTCCACCCTGTTCTATTTGCCTGGGGATACTTCCCAGAATCCGGTTCCCAATTGAGAGGCAAGAACTTCGAAGGAGGAATCATAACCTCCATGAACAAGGTGATAACTGGAGAGCCCAATTTCAGGACAATAGTCCAAACTGCAGGATTCGGACCAGCGTCTTACGCTGTCTTCCTGCCATGGGTTGCAGGTAAAGACATGAAAGATAGAATGTCGAAATATTCAAGAACCGCGCTTCTGTTCACACTGGTCAGAGACGTGGGGTCCGGTGAGGTGAGAGAGGAAGGAAGAGTATCGTACAAGTTGAATAAATTCGACGAGGAGAATCTCAAAGCAGGGCTGAGACAGTGTTTAAGGATCATGATTGCAGCGGGGGCCGCTGAGGTGGGAACTTTCCAGAACAACGGGCAGAGGCTGGAGTGTGAAGGGGTCGGGGGTGAGGATGTAGAGAAGTTTCTGGAGAAGGTGATGGCTGCTGGGGGGCCATCTTCTGGGGGGCAATATTGGAATACTTACGCTTCTGCACATCAGATGAGCAGCTGCAGGATGGGGGCTGATGAGAGAGATGGTGCGGTTGATGGGAATGGGGAGAGCTGGGAAGGTAAGGGCTTGTTTGTGTGTGATGGGAGTGTCCTGCCCACTGCTGTTGGTGTTAATCCCATGATTACTATTGAATCAACTGCTTACTGCATCTCCAAGAGAATTGCGGACTACCTGGACAAGGAAAAGCAAACTTAGATTATGTGGATGCTCGTGCCTTTCTAGTTTGCTACATGACTGTGTGTGTGTGTGTGTGTGTGTGTGTGTGTGTGTGTGTGTGTGTGTGTGTGTGTGTGTGTGTGTGTGTGTGTCAGTACTATGTGTCTTAGCATTGTCCCTTTTGAGTTTTGGGTGAATAAAATGTTGATGTAAGCAGCTAGTCCCTATTTGGCATAAAGACAGTCCATTCCCTACAATCCAATCCTCTCCATCCAACTTAGACTAAATAATTAAAATATTTCTCATATCACTACACTGCCCAACCGGAGAATGCTGCTGACAGGGCTTTATAATTGATCTCCTAACTAGGGGGAAATTTAAATTGTTCAACTGAGTGAGGTGGCTTGGTTCGATTAACGCTCCTTACTTCTCTTTTGCCACAGTTTGCTCAAAAAGATTGTTTACCGGTGTTGTCTACAGCTAAATCACACAATTTCTCATTGACCATCAACCCATAAGCTACTTTTATTATTAAGGGGAAAAAATCCATGTCTACAGCTTGAAGAAAGTAAATACCATATCCTGTTTACGGTAAACACAATCATCAGGAACTAGACAACAGAACAAAATTACCGACTACTTTCCTTAAGTGAAAGTAGGTAAGATTAGAAACCTTCACCACAGACCAATGGAGATTAACAGGTCTGTGGCTGAATGTTCATCTGTGCATCTCTCGAGAAAATGTAGTATTATATGTAAGAGTTTAACCCAAAATGGACATGTGAAAAAAGAGTGACCTCAAGCGATTTAGACAAAATAGACGCGATGTTCTCAGCTTGCTGAGGCTTTCACTGCCTTTTCAGCTGCGTCATCCAAATCTTCAGCAGTAATTAAAGTCATGCCACTTTCCTGTAGAATTTAAAATTTTAAGTTGACTTAGTTACACATACTTTTGACATGCCAAATTTCCAATGTGAAACATACGATTTCAAAATTCACCTTTAGAATTCTCTTTCCTTGGTCAACATTGGTGCCTTCAAGACGGACAACCACAGGTACTTTCAATTGCACCTAGACCAGAGCCCAACAATGTTCAGAATTGTGCATGGTTCTCATGAAAGGAATAATATTATTAATTTTCAGCAGAAACATAGCAGCAAGCTTTTTTTAACTGTATGTGTTTCGAATATTCAGCCATTTATCTTTCTTTTTTTGCCGAAATGTCCTTGCATGATTATCATACTAGTCTAACTTTCTAACTTCTTAAACAGCCAAGTTCATTGAACAAAGGACATTTGAAACAGCTCATCCCATAGATAGAGGGAAGGTCGATTAACTAAATACTGAGGTTTAAGTTTGAAAAATCTGATGTAATATACATCAGAATGGCAAATGGCAAAAAATGGTGATGACAGAATATAAAATTTTGATAGGCAAAGATGCAAATGACAGATTTCGAGTCCAGATATGTCAAAAAAGCAATCATAAATAAAAGGAAAAATATAATTTGATGTATCTTTTACCTGTTTAGCAGCATTCACAATGCCGCTGGCTATTACGTCGCACTTCATTATTCCTCCAAAAATGTTGACAAGAATAGCTTTCACTTTCTCATCTGAAGTCAAAATTTTAAATGCTTCCACAACCTGTTCATTCAATTAATATTATAACCGAAAATTCTTTAACGGAAAATAGAGGAAGATACCAATTAAATAATTGCATTATTTGTCAAAATTGGAATTTATGTTCTCAAAATCATCAGAATCGTACAGAAATAAGCACAGTCCAATATATCATCTCTTATGCTTTAAATGATTTAAAAAGAAAAAAATCCAGTATCCAAATGATAGCAAAATCAGAATTACCTGACTTTCTGAAGCATTTCCACCAACATCAAGAAAGTTGGCAGGAGTTCCTCCATGTAACTTGATTATATCCATTGTTGCCATGGCCAATCCAGCACCATTCACCATACAACCAATTTCTCCATCTAAACCAATGTAATTTAAGTCAGCTTCTGCTGCAGCAACCTGAAAATTTTAGTAATATTTTATGATAAAATAAACATCATCCGCCACATACATGGATGCCCATTTACAAAGATTTACAGAGACAAAGAGGCATGAGCAGTACCTCACGAGGATCCTCTTGTGTTGGATCCCGAAGAGTAAATATCTCCTTTTGACGGAAAGCAGCATTATCATCAAAGTTGAATTTTGCATCAGCAGCTACTAGTTGATTATCAGAAGTCTCAGCAATGGGATTTATCTGTTAAGAAATTGTGATTATAATTTATAAGTAAGACAAATTAGGTGGTTCATGCAAAAGCTGGTGCACATTATAAACCTACAGAACAGTAAATGAAACATTTTCGACAGAAAGCAGATTAAAGTTGTAACCTCCAATAATGTGCAGTCGCATTTGCAGAAAAGTTCATACAACTTCTTCACTTGTTCAATCGAGCTATTTCTATCGGCCACTTTGGGGGACAACCCATCAACTACCTTGGCGGCATCTTCATCAGTAATTCCGGTGAAAATATCAATAGGCACCTGACACGAGGAAGATACAGAACATCAATTAGTAAAAGGAATCGCATCCAGGGAGCGGGAGAAAATTTTCTGTATGACAGCTGGATCCAAAAGTAATGGAACAGAGACAAACCTTTACAATCAGTTCGGGATGTTTCTCTGCAAGATCTTCGATACTGGTTCCTCCCTTTTTACAGGCGATAATAAGCTGCAGGATGTAGGTGTAAGCACATGGATAAGCATATGAAGAAAAAATTTGAATATTGGAAGTTCAATTAAATAAGTACTTATAAAAAGTCCTCAATCTTTAGGAACTTACAGGACCAGCAGATGCACGATCAAGAGTAATGGCAAAGTACATCTCATTGACAAGGGATAACTTCTCAGCCAAATACACCTGTAGAAAGGAATATCACTGTATCTTTTAGCATGACCTAACTTATCAACATAGCAACAGATTGACCTGTACTCCGAACGAATACGCAGCAAAGGTTTACTAGGGAATAAAAATAAAGAAACGAGCACATCCTATGTCAAACTATCTTGCAATACTTTGTTTGAAAAAAGAGCAAGCAAACATAATTCCACTCAAAAATGGAAGCATTGAGGCAACTCTAATGCGAACTGCAAATAGAAGATATAGTTAAATACAAACCAAGCAGTCAAGAAATATGATATAACTATGATGAGAATAAACAAAGTGAATGAATAATAGAACAAAGGCAGAAAAGAATATTCATGAGGTTCAACTAATAAAGATATTACAATAATAGAGGCAATGGAATCATATCTAATACTCTTCCAATAAAATCAAAAAGTTAGTTGCAACTAAATTACGCTTGAGACAGTAATAGTCCATGATTGAAAACAATGATATTCTCTATGTCTATAAAATATAGATGGAACCAAATCTCTGGCAAGCATTCAATACCATTAATTTCTAATGAATTCCGTTGCTCTCTTATTTGAGCATTGACCGTGTTATAAAATCCACAAAACCTTTAATAAATCTAATATATGCAAGTAGTATAATATTAGCTAAAGCACTATATTAAAGCACGTAGCAAAAGTGATGGCTTCTGAGCAAGGATCTTTATGGATTTCAGCTACATTATGAGCCTATATATACATGTATGGACAATATACGCAATCTATGACGAACCTTGCTGACAATTTTTCCTTGAGGTCCAGTTTGCTTAGTGACAAGTATCTGCCCAAGCATTTTGCCTGAAATAAGATAAATATCAGAAGTTATAATAATTCTTTGACAGATACAAGATATATCTCCCAATATCCTTCCAAAATATGTTCCATAACTTAAATCAGGGGTTACGTTTAGATAGCGGGACATTCTTTGCCACATTGGATTAATTAATCAGAAGTCAACACAATTTCATGCACATGAAGTAAGGAAAAAGGTAGGGAAAATGACCATCCGGTGATGAACCTACGTAATTTTACGATCCAGCAATTGAAACTGACTTTGACAATGCTTGTGTAGCTTTTATCAATTACCATTTTCAACACTCAACCAAAGTTATGCATAAATTTCCTTATGAACTGGAACAGGTGGACTATTATACCTGCTATACCCTCAACCTGGTCAGACTTCACAATATGAACTCCACCCTGGAGACCACTCTTAAATGTTCCCAGCCCTCGACCACCAGCAAGGATTTGAGACTTCACCACCACCTACAAAATTTGTGTCTAAAGATCAGTTACTTTTTAGAAAAAAAGTATGCACAGGGATCAAAGGCCCAATAAATTGTCCACATCACTACCTCACTCTGGCTGGGAAACATTTCATGCATCGCCTTCCTGACTTCATCAATGGAACCAACTGCCATGCCTTTTGGAACGTTGATTCCATGTTTACCCATCAATTCAGCTCCCTACGTCAGTTAACAATTTGGACGAGTTAATTTCTATTTTCTACGAGATTCCAAGGTGGAGCTAAAATATGTCGAGATTCCGGTCCATTTTCTTCTCATTTGCACATAATTTAATATCTACCAGCCAAAACGTGCGTCCATAAATCTAAAAACTAGAACTATGAAATTCTAATTCATAATTAAATTGGTAACGCATTCTTCGTCAGTATCAGAAATACTAAAACGAAAAATCGAAGTAGATCTCGCTTGAAAACGTCAATACCAACAGTAATTTGACATATATGTAAAACAAAGAGTGCGAGCGAGCGTCTCCGTGTATGATAAAGGGGGGCGTTGTTACCTGATACTCGTGTATGTTGAGGCGGCGCAGCTGTTGCTGCTGGCATTTTCCGGCGAAGGAGAGAGACCGAGTGGCTAGTTTCCCCAGCAATTCTCTCACCATTTTTTGTCTACGTTTTTGTTCCTTTTCTTCGAGATCCTTTAGCGCAAAATCAAACTGCAAAGCAGAGATTCAGAGAATTATGAATAACTTGTTCAACAGAAACCCTAATCGGAGAGAGAAAACAGGCGCAGATGCCGGAGGCATAGGGACTGACCTTCGCCGGAGAGGAGAGCGGACCCAAATACGTTTTTCGTATTTTTCTTTTTATACGAACATTGACCCCCAATCAAATGATCCGGCTTTTAAATATTTTTTTTTTTTATTTCCATAAATTATATGTTATTTTCCTTTTCTTGTGGAGAAATTATTTTTATTTCCATAACTTCTACGTTTGCTGTTTATTTTCCTTTTATCCTGTGGCTTCTTTATTTTTTTATTGTTTTATTGAGATACGCTTTTGTTTGATTATTAATAAACGAATATTCTTTAATTTGTGCATGCATATAATTTCATCACGTGCATTAACAAACAAGTACAAATCTATTACAAGGATAAGAAAAACCAAATAAGGAGCTCAAAAAAAATGAAAAAAATGGTCCGTTGCATTTACCGGTAAATCGGCATTCAAGATTCGGAGACCCGTTCTTGTGGCAAAAAGTGTATCCCTCACGTTTCAGTTCATTTTACACGTTCAATTTTGCATACGGTACAAATACATATACCATTGTTCCAGACTCCAGAGTACATGGAATTGATATCTTCCCCTTTGTACAGCTTCAGTCGTATCTAACGACTCTATAAACTCGATTTTCGTTCGCTAAACCTCACCTGCATTGATTCCTTACTCATTTATATTGAATATAAACGAGATATACTTGAGCTCAAGAAATATAGAGAATTAATCTTACTACCTCCACTGTTTTGGTGAAGAGAGATCCGCATCATTGATAAACGAAGGCTTCTTCGCGTTGTAATAAAAATGTGCAATCATTTGAACCAGCTCATCTGATGATCTCGTGTCTGAAAATCAATCGCGACAAAACTTAGTATGATCTATGCTACAAACCAAGAAAGATATTAAAATTAAAAGAAAAAGGGCTTACCCTTCTCTCTATATAGTATCTTGTTTCCGCGCAAGAACAAAATCTGCGGGCATTCTTTAACTTTAAGTGCGTACGCTAAATCCCTCTCGATATTCATATCTATCTTCACCGTCTGCTCGTGCAAGTTAGTTAAGCAGAGAGATTAACACTTGGGAAAACATAAATAAAAAACGAAATTAAACGAAACGAGATTGAGCAATAAATTATAACCAACCCGAGGAGGTAATCGATCTTTGGCTTTCCAATAAACCTCTGCTGCTTTCTCCAACTCTTTCAAGACTTTCCAATTATCACTTGCTCTGGTATAATTAAAGGAAAAAAAACATAAAACATTTTTATCCACCAAAATTATATTACGGAAATAGATTAATGTTTCACCTGTTGTATCTTTCGAAAACGAGGACAATTAGTGGGCTAGGGTGAAAAGCAAAGCTCTCCCACTCGAGACAATTGATCTCTTTAACTAATGCGTCGTCAATTTCTCCTTCCCAGTTAATCTCTGTGCCATCTTCGCCTACGACGTTTTTTATCGGGTGCTGATTAAAATACTCGGAGGCTTTGATTCCCCATCCTATATCTGCATCCAAAGGCCAATTTGGATCCTCCTCCTCAATCAGCATCTTCTTTTTTCCAGAATCACCGATTTCATCTTCATCTTCATCGTCACTATCTTCATCTGATGAGTCATCGTCGTCAGAACCAGACTTGCGGTTTGATTTTTCTTTCATTATATTTTCCATATTTTTCAGAATTTCTGGATTTTGGTTCCGTATTGACTCGAAAGTTTTTCCCAGTGAACCACGTATGAAATCCTCGACAGCTGCTGCTTCACTTTTTCGACCCCGCCTTGGCTTTTTAGGGATCATTGGAGGAAATGAACTCTCTGGGTTTTCAGCTTCGTTTTCGGGATTTTTAGCTTTACGGGTTTTTTTCTCTGTATTAGACTTCGACTTAGAATTCTGGTTGGGGTTAGTTTCGGATTCTTGATCGGATTTTCTCGAATCAGCAGAGCATGAGAGGCGTTTCACAATGCAATTGAGCTTCTTTCCAGGAACTTTAGAAAGGAAATTTGCACACGAAATGGATCTTGAAAACGAGGTGCATATCGTGGCCCTTGTAGGAAAAGGCAACGAAGAATGGTGACAAGAATTCGTATGTACTGCCGAAAGCAACATCTGTTGATGACTTGTTACGTCAAACCTCTCTAATCAAAGACGCTGCTAAGAAAATTATGGAACCAGCAACTGAAATGCCAAAGAAATTCGCCGGTTAATTTCGAATAATCAACAAAAAACAAAAACCACATACTCGTACGAACATGTACAAACAAATGGACCAAAGATAAGACCGAGCAGAACACACACACACACACACACACACACACACACAAAAAAAAACTTTTAATATGACAACCATAATAACTGTTCAAAATAAAGATTAAGATGAATAAAAAGCGTAGAATAACTAGTGGCTTTGATCTAAAACAAGACACCCAGTTAAGGAAAGTCATTAAATTCATCAGTACATGTGAACGCCGACAGGAAAAACAGAAAGTCCTCGACTGCGCAAATTATCAAACAGGTGGCGTGCATCCAACTGATAAAACAATAAGTATCAACTTATACCCCAAAAAATCGGGAACTAACGTCGTTCGACGCGTGCTCTCGCCTGTGTGTGTGTGAAAGAGAGAGAGAGAGATTACGAGATGTTGGCCGAAGGTGGCGGCGCCGCCGAGAGAAAATCGGATTGTTCTAGATTTTGCGCTGGAGGAACGAGTACTTACTACTATAGTCAACTTAGTCAACTGCAATAACAACTCATGTCTATTTTTATACTGTGTGCGTGTCACACACTGTGAGTGTGTCGTATCTATTTAGTATTATTACCTTTAATAGTATTGTTACTTTTTTTTACCTTTATTATTTATTATTTCTATTATTATGACGAATGACGATAATTATTATTAGATCCAGATCCAGCCACGTCATAAATCCAATTTTGGAAATTAAATTTTGATTACGGTGTTACTAGGTTATCTTATTTAGCAGGCCCAAAAACTAATTGAACAAAATTCCCATGTTACGTTATTAATATTATATTTAAAATTAAATTAATACGTTAATATCGGTGTCAAATATTATCATGCACCACTAATTTTATTTTATTTACGTACGAGCCTTCTTATTGTTAACTGAGTCTGCCCAATCTTTCTATGGTATATGAATGCATGAAAGCTATGTTAATTAAATAGCAAATAAGGGAATTATGGTAATTAATTTGATGAATGAATCTACTAAGATAATATAAATGATAAGATTGTCAGCTAGTTCGATAAACAATTTAAAGTGAAAAAATGAATTAATACTTGAAAATTATATTAATGTCTGAACGTCTATACGCTAGTATTCCCGTTCGAGTTTTACTATGTGCGGCCCAATATCTAATGGACCAAATTATAATTTAATACACGAATCTTTATGAGTATGATGTTATTGAAATATTTCCAATTATTTCAACTATATTAGGTTAAAACTATCACATGCATGCATGTAACCTAAGTTCATTAAATAACAAACAAGGAAATTATTGTAACTAAATAAAGAAACAAGTTTATTTAGAGAAAGAATTTGAAAACAAAAAAAAAAAAAAAAATAGAAGGTAACACTTGAATTATATTAGTGTAAACGTTATATCATACCTTGATATTTTTTTCGTCAGTCAAGCCTTGTTATGTGCGGCCCAATAATTAATGGACCAAGTTCGGCATGTTACATATTTATCGTACCTTAATATTCTTTCTATCAGTTGAGTCGTCTTATATGCGGCCCAATAACTAATAGACCAAATGTCACCTTACATGTTTACTGTACCCTAATATCTTTTTTATGTCGACCTAGTCGTGCGTTTTATGTGCGGCCCAATAATTAATGGACCAAGTTCGGCATGTTACATGTTTATCATACCTTAATATTATTTCTATCAGTCGACTCGTATTATGTGCGGCCCAATAACTAATAGGCCAAATATGTCACGTTACATGTTTACTGTACCCTAATATCTCTTTTCTGTCGGCCGAGTCGTGCGTTTTATGTGCGGCCCAATAATTAATGGACCAAGTTCGGCATGTTACATGTTTATTATACCTTAATATTATTTATATCAGTCGAGTCGTATTATGTGCGGCGCAATAATTAATAGACCAAATATGTCACGTTACATGGTTACCGTACCCTAATATATTTTTTCTGTCGGCCTAGTCGTGCGTTTTATGTGCGGCCCAATAATTAATGGACCAAGTTCGGCATGTTATATGTTTATCGTACCTTAATATTCTTTATATCAGTCGAGTCGTCTTACATGCGGCCCAATAACTAATAGACCAAATATGTCACCTTACATGTTTACCGTACCCTAATATCTTTTTTCTGTCGGTCGAGTCGTGCGTTTTATGTGCGGCCCAATAATTAATGGACCAAGTTCGGCACGTTACATGTTTATCATACCTTAATATTATTTTTATCAGTCGAGTCGTATTATGTGCGGCCCAATAACTAATATACCAAATATGTCTCGTTACATGTTTACCATACCCTAATATATTTTTTCTCTCGGCCGAGTCGTGCGTTTTATGTGCGGCCCAATAATTAATTGACCAAGTTTGTTGGCACGTTACATGTTTATCATACCTTAATACTATTTCTATCAGTCGAGTCGTAATGTGCAGCCCAATAACTAATAGACCAAATATGTCAGGTTACATGTTTACCGTACCCTAATATCTTTTTTATGTCGGCCGAGTCGTGCGTTTTATGTGCGGCCCAATAACTAATAGACCAAATTTGTCATGAATACATGATTAACCTAATTTCCAATTCTTTCTAATGCATATCCTAGATAAATTGAACATTTTCAATTAAAAATAAAAATCATTTCTTCACTAATATTATCGTTTATATGAACCCTAAGTCAAATTAAATAACAAATACGGAATATTTTCCAGAAAGGATATTTCTGAGGTTAAATGTGACATAAAAGTGACATATTAATAAACAAACTAGTGCAAAAGAGGAAAATGCTCGTTCCCAGTGCAAGTGAATAGTGATGAAAATAATATACGTTTAAAGTGCAACAACTCTAAAAGACAATTGTACCCCTGGAATATTCTCGAATTTCATCCCGAGCAATAATATATATACTTGTCTGCCTGCGTCTATGTCGCAGCACACAAGGGGGAGAAGATCTTAATCTCACCCACAGCAGAACACAAAAATATGTAAAACCAGAAAAAAATATTAAAAAGAAATTCCAAAAGTCATAAAAATTAATTAAAATAGTCCATAAAACAAAAATTAATTAATTAGTTCTAGGAAAGCATATAAAAATTACAACACATTTTACATTGACTTTTTTTCCTCTCAGTCAGTCCTCACATCAAAGATTTAAGAGACCTAGCCTTGATTGGCTTTCTTACCCTTTTCCTTCCATTATTATTATTATTACTGTTATTATTATTATTATTATTATTATTTTCTTCTTCATCTTCTTCTTCTTCGTACTCCACCTCATCAGAATCTTCTTCACCAACTGCCGCCGCAATCATTTCCTGTTCGTTTCTAGCATTTTCCGGCATGATATTTCCACCACCGCCGCCAATGTCCTTGCTGACTTCGCCTCTCTTCTTGCCCCATCGGGGTCCGAACCCCGAATAGTAGTAGAATTCGTAGGGGTTCGCTGACGAGGATGCTGACAATTTCTTGGGGCGGGCCCGCCGAGAAGGAGGGGGAGGAGGAGGAGGAGGAGCTTCGGCCGCCGGCTTGCCGGATTTCTTCGTCGGGTTGCTGTAGCTTCTCACCTGAGATAAGTGGTGCTCGCACATTGAATTGCCTCTCGATGCCTCGTTTTTGCATTGCCAATTCTTCCCGTCGGTCTTGCAGCAGAAAACAATCTGCTTTTTTTTCTCCGCCACCACCACCGGCGGTGCCGGTGGCGGAAGCGGCGGCAACGGCGGCGGCGGCGGGTCCACCTCCATTTTATCCACCTTAACGGCGGCGGCGGCGGAGGAGGTGGATCCGGCGGCGGCGGTGGTGGTGATTCGTCTGCCTGGGTAAGTGGGGTATGGCGGCTGCAGCCAAGCATTCATCTCCCTATAATCCGAACGCAGATATAATTATATATATGTATATATGTATGTATATGTGTATATATCTCTGTATCGATTAATAAAAGGGAAGAACAAAATTATATGAAGTGTCGGGGGCGGAAACCCTAATCGAATTATATAGCGAAACGATAATGCGGAAAAAGGAAATAAATAAAAATAAAATAAAAATGAAAATAAAATTTATAATAAAAGCAGAAAAAATCTATTACCTCTCGATATGTAAATGAAGATTTACTGAGCTCCCATTTCCAGCAGAGACGCCATTCCGATCGACCTGCACAAAAAAAAATCAACCCGATTTCGACAAACGGAAACATCGAAGCTGTAATAAAACGGCGATAGAGAGAAAAGCCCAGACAGTAATTCGAATTATCGAGCACAGACAAACGGCACAGACAAAAGGGATTAACGCTCCCTGCAGAACCCTAACGGCGAGAAAACCCTAGGAAAAATAAACCCAGAAATGGCAGCAGAAATGCAGAAAACACCCACTAGAATAGCGGACGAATGCCAGCAGATCTGTGGCGGGGGGGATTAAGGAGTTGGTCTGTGGAAAAAATTAACGGACCTGGGACGGCGGAGGAGCCGGCTGAGGAGTTGACGGCGGCGAGAAGTTTATCACGTCCCACGGCGACTGATTCAGCTGACAGCCGTGGCGAACCAGAAGGGTTCTGTCAGGCGCCGTCGCGTTGCTTAACGGAGAGATTTTGGCGTGCTTGCGTATTCTCATGGCGGTACAAGGGGTTTTTTTTTTCGGGGGGAGGGGGGGGCGAAGTTTGGAGGAGGGGGGGGCGGGGTAGGGGGGAGGGGGCCGTTGAGCACGATGAAGTAGATCCAAATACTTGCTTTGTTTTTCTTATTGTTGTGTAATATATATATATATATGTAATATATATATATATATATATTATATATATATATATATATATATATAATTTATTTATTTTAAGAATACGTGTAGGAAGTTGTATGTATAGGTAGGCGTATTTATATTAGTCTGTGTGTAGTTACTATTTATTATATTTTATTAGTTGGATGGAGGAAATCCTGGTCCCACCCCCTTCTTTTCTTTTATGCTTTTTTATATGTATAATACATATATAATATAAATAATAATAATAATAATAATAAATATAAACAAAATAATACACATATTGATTTTTATTTTTAATTTTAATTATGTTTTTACGAGTTACGCTCGACTATTTTTTAGGTCGAACGATTCTACTAAGTCGTCTTTCCGGATAGATAAATATTATGATGTTCTTTTTATTGATGGAAAAAACAAATAGTCACTCAAAGTGCACTGGTATATTGCGTCCACGTGCAGTATTAGCTCGTAAATCGTGAAATTTCTTTTCTCTTTTCGAGATTAACCTTTAAAAAATATATATTAAAATGATGTAAAAGTTGTTATCGAGTTAAATTGTCAATTATTCTAGGAGTAATGATAGATAAAACGGGATCGGTTAAAATTTAATGCAAATTTAATTATAAATTCCAATTTATAGATATGTCAAAAAATGCGTGGCGCGTGGGTTGACAAAATACGAACAATTTTTTCTTTTAATAACAAGCTATAAAAGAAATCCGTAGTCAATCATATACGTATATTGACCATAGTTTGTAGACAATTTGAAGATTATCTAAAGTAAAAAGAGTGGTTTTGATGAAATATTATGCCTTCTTTGATGGCCAAAATATATATCAAGATTATGCAATCTTTTGAAAATCCAATTGCATAATTTGATATTTGGTGATTCATTAAATAATATTTTTATATAACTTTAACCAACCCAAAAAAATCCAATTATTTTATTATTTATAATATCAATCAAATATGGCCATAGTATATTACTTTATCAATACACAATATGATTTGACGATACACGGAATAATTATTAACCATTGATCCGCACATAATTACACACACTCACGTATATGTGTGCATAGCGAGAAGTTATTTAAAAGTATGTAAAAGTAAAAAGGGATTTATATAATCCGATTGTTCAAATTAAAAGAATTTATAAATCTTTGAAAAAAAAAACTCAGAAAGTGCCTTTTAGGTTTTGACCAAAATAAATGAATAGATCACTTTTTGGTATTTTAATTTATTAAATTTTATTTTATATTATGTCAATTTGTTTAGAAATTACAAGAATGGATAAAGTGTTGATATTTTTGTAAATGTACAAAATCTATTTTGACATTTTTACCTTCATAACCTTTGAGTAACAATTGAGGCCCAACTATTTTTAGCACACTAAATTAGCTGAACCCAACGAATCGGCCCAATATAAGTCAACGCATCGGCCCAATATAAGTCAACGTTATCCAATTATTACACAACGAATTATAAAGAAAACAATATTTTGATTATTTGATTATTTTTTGATAAATAATTTTGATTATTTGATTTAGTGATGATAAAAAGGCGGGATTAATTAAATTCTAAAATCAAAAGTTTACCCACACAAAATTTATTTAATAATAATAATAATAATAATAATAATAATAATAATAATAATAATAATAATAATAATAATAATAATAATAATAATAAACATGATAAATGCATAAGTGTATAATCTAAATTTGTAAGTAGTGCAAATTTTTAAAATAACATATCCCAACGTATTAATTAGTGGAACCAGAGCATTTTTAATCACAGTAAAAAAATTACATTGAATTAGAAATAAATAATAAATTTATATTGAATATTTACAATATTATCTCCCCATTTAATAATATAAAATTATGATATTCATAAATTAATAAATACGATAAATTAATAAAAATGCAAGAATAAAAAAGCAAAATGTAGGCACATGATTTGATGGTAGAATCCAAGACAATATACATAACCAGTCCCACATAGAACCCTCCATTCCCCCAAACCCCAATGCTGCACCACATAATATAATATTTTTTTTCTTTTTTTTTTAATTAATGAAATATTTATTTAATAATTAATTAATCCCTCAAATCTTCTTTCTTACGCTTTCCTTCGGGAGAAAAAAAGGAAAAAGAAATCCCACTCGCTGTTCAGTTTTCTCCCTCCAAGAATTCCGTGCGGATACCTTTAGATGTACACAATTGCCAAAAGGAAAAGCCTCTCAGAAAATCATTTTTATTTTTTTATTTTTTTGGTGAAAAAGGAATAAATAGCGAAAATAAATTCATTAGGATACGAGATTCTTCAGAATTGCGTTTAATTAATTTATCAGTATACGAAATTTCATGTGGTGAGATGTGGGCTACTGTAGATTTCCTGTGGGAATCAAACCTCTGCTGTGTGTGCTGTACTTTCGATAGCGAAAGGTGATTTTTTTTTTAATTAAATTTCTTGTGATTATTAATTTTTCTGTGTGTGTGTGTGTGTGTGTGTGTGTTATGATTTGTTGATTGTTATGATATATGGGGTGATATTTTTGGGTTTAAATGTAGTGGTATTTAGTATTTAGTGAATTTTTGAATGGGTTCATAGATTGTATATGGGTTTTTCTTTTGGTAAAGAATTCCGATTTTGAATTTTTTGACTGTTATCTTTTTTCGGTTTCAATTTTCCTATTTATTACCACCTTTTATTTTGCTGAGTCAATCCTGCCATAGTAGGAATTCCTCTCCCAGAGTAGAATTTGCAGCCAAAGGTGAATTTGTATGTGTTTTTATTCGATTGTAATAACGAATAGCAAAAATTCGATGTCCCAATTTCTAGTACAGTAGATACTTCACTTCTCTTGCAGGTATGTAGTTATCAAATGTTCTTATTTCCGTTTTCTGCGGTTTTTTTTTATAGAGGGGGCGAAACAGTATGAGCAATGAGAATCGGTTTAGACAGCGAAAAAGAGATCAAAATCGTTTCAAGTTTGGTAAGATAATGCAGTGTCTCTGCTCGGGCGAACAGTCTCGTGCGAATGAAATGACCCCTTTTTCTGAAACTCTCTCGACAAAGGATTGTTCGGCCAGTGTTTATTCATCGCGGCATGGAGAAAATGAAAGGAAACCCGAGAGCGGCAACATTGAAGAAGCCGAATTATCGCTTCGTGAAAGCGGCTCTTTGAACTATGAGGTTTGTTTTCTAGTAACAACTTTTTTGCTACAATTCTTGAATGCTTCCTTTCGTTTGTTTCTTAGTGGATACAATTTTATTGTTTTTTTAGGAAGCGAGAGCGTTGTTAGGGAGGTACGAGTATCAAAAGGGGAATCTCGAATCAGCTTTGCACGTCTTTGAAGGAATTGATATAGCTTCCGTTACTCCAAAGATCAAAATCACCCTCGCTAAAATTATAGAAACTCGTAAGAGACGATCACAAAATTACGCAACGCCACCGATGTCGATACACGCTGTTAGTTTGCTTTTCGAAGCTGTCTTTTTAAAAGCGGAATCTTTGAAAGCACTTCGTCGGTATAAAGGTATATCCCCACGTGCTAATTGATACAACCCATTTTTCCCTTAGTTCCTCGTAACTATTGTACTTAGGGAAGATATGATTTTTTTCTCAGTATATCGATGATGAAATATTTCTCATTATCTATTAAAATCTTGTTATACTTAGAAAGAAAGTAAAAGCTATCTGAAAATCTTGTTTAATTCTTCTTGGAAAATCATATATTCCGTTTATCGAACTTTTTCTTCTATATTCATGCCTGATAATCGTTTCATATGATATAAACGTGTCAAAGGAAATATATCCCGTTGTGAATTATTGTCTGATTTGTGTTTCTAATGATTTTTGCAGAAGCTGCTCAATCATGTACAGTTATTCTGGACATAGTCGAATCTACATTGCCGAAAGGCTTGCCTGAAAAGTTCGGTGCTGACTGTAAATTACAGGAGACGATAAACGGTGCAGTCGAGTTACTTCCAGAATTATGGAAACTTGCAGATTCACCTCGCGAAGCTATTTTATCGTACCGTAGGGCCCTTCTGAATCACTGGAACCTAGATTCCCTGACCACAGCAAAGATCCAAAAGGAATATGCCGTTTTCCTCTTGTACAGTGGAGTCGAAGCTATGCCGCCAAACTTGAAATTCCAAATGGATGGTTCCTTCGTACCGAGAAACAATACCGAGGAAGCCGTTCTTCTTTTGATAATTCTTTTGAGAAAAGTTACGCTCAAGAGAATCGAGTGGGACCCGTCGATTTTGGACCACCTCACGTACGCGTTGTCCATATCGAATGGGCTCGGTGCTTTAGCCAATCAAGTCGAAGAGCTTCTTCCTGGAGTTATTGATCGGAATGAAAGATATCATATCTTAGCTCTTTGTTGCCATGGAGAAGGTGATGACGTGGAAGCTTTGAATTTATGGAAAAGATTGTTGAAAATTAACGAGGGTTTGGTTTATTTGCCTGCTTTGTTATTCGTTTCGAAAATATGTGTTGAAGAAGGGGCTATTTTTTCTCGTAAAGCGCTTGAAATTTTGCATGGGGGTTGTGATAATTTGAAGGGTGTCGCACAGTGCTTGTTGGGCGTTTCGCTCTCGGCGAATTGTTGCTCTAATTTGGCCGATAGTGAGAGAGTCGAAAGAAAATCCGAGGCGCTTAAGTGTCTCGAAATTGCTGCGAAAATGACGAAAATGAAGGATCCGATTGTTGTACACAATTTGTGTTTGGAATATGCTGAGCAGAGAAAGTTGGACGATGCGATGCGTTGTGCGAAAGTATTGCTTAAATTGGAAGGAGGGTCGGATATTAGAGGGTGGATATTGTTGGCTCGGATATTATCGGCTCGGAAATGTTTGTCCGAGGCTGAAAGTATTGTTAATGCGGCTTTGGATCAAACGGGAATGTGGGACCGGGGCGAACTGTTGAGAATTAAAGCTAAGTTACAAATTTCGGAGGGTCGAGTGAAGGAGGGAATCGAGACTTATTCTCAGCTTCTTGCTCTGCTTCAGGTTCGGAGGAAAAGCTTTGGTCTGGGAAAGAAGATTAAGGTTTGTGATTGTTTGCTGCTCACTTTGCATGGAATGAAATATTGTGTATCTATCTAATCGTGTTAAATAACAATTAGATATCTTGTCTGAAATATGCGACGTAATTCTTTAATTGTGGAATTGACCGAAAGCCCGTTTATATACCTAATTGACAGGACGACAAAAATCATTTCAAGAACTTAGAGCTGGAAACATGGCACAATTTGGCTTCCATCTACATCAAATTGTCTCGTTGGCACGATGCGGAGCTCTGTCTTTCCAAATCTAAAGCCATTAGCGCCTTTTCTGCTTCTAGATGGCACACGACTGGTATATAATTATTTATTTTAATGTTTTTAGTTTTTTAATTTATAAATCTGTTGTTATATGAATCCCTTTCTTATTGAGTGCAGGTTTGCTTAATGAAGCAAAGGGGGACCACAAAGAAGCGATGAAGGCGTACGGGCTTGCTTTGGAAGTGGATCCAATGCACGTTTCAAGTCTAGTCTCGATGGCTACAGTTCTCAGACAGGTCAACTGTGGGTCAACGGGTATTATTCGAAGCTTTTTGACAGAAGCGTTACGAATTGACAGAATGAATGCATCTGCATGGTATAATATGGGGTTGCTTCACAAGGATGGTGGTAGTTGTTCTTCGGCTTTGGAAGCTTCTGAATGTTTCCAAGCGGCTACGATTCTTCAAGAGACTGAACCCGTTGAGCCCTTTCGATGATTGAATACTCCCTGTTTTTTCGAGTCTGTAAGGCTATAAAGTGTTGAGCTAAATAATTGTAGTTCATTTATAAGAGTGTGTGTGTACTTGTTTGGAGAGAGAAATAGAAATTTTGTTTGTGTTGTTGATATTGTTTTGAATTGAGCAGTGATAAATTACTTTTTGTGCAACTTTTGTAACTCCTTGGTCTCTACGTTTTTTCGTTTATTCTCTATTTCTCTCTCTCTTTTGTATTGTCGTTTACATTATTCGACGATCACCAAACCAAAGAGCTTGAGTAAATACGTCATTTTACCAGTTTGTATTTTTAATTATTTTCTTAATTAAAAAAAATTAAATCATAAATGAACATTGCCATATATTAATCCAAAATATTAATCCTGCATGATGCTGCTGATTCTGGTGCTCAATAGGTCTAAACAACAGAAGTCCCTCCGCACTTTTTTCTGCACTAAAATATGAGATCTTTGCCTTAGTACAAATAATAGTCATTGTAAATGTTTTACCACTCTTAACTATCTACTACTGAAGAAACATGACAAAAGAATAAAAAAAATAATTTATTTGTGTTCGATTTTCGATTGTAGGACGTTTATTCAAAGCAAAGGAGCATAAAAGAGAAAGCTTACTCGTGTGCGTTATTTTCTCCAAAATCTGATACGAGGGAATTTCTGCTTACATTTTTATGTGGCACACCTGTAATAAAGGCAATAAATGCATGAGAAAGATGGTATTAGAAAAATGATTGTAGAAATTGATCAAACACACGAAAGAATTTTTCTGATTATGTTGGGAGAATCTCACCCTTGCTCACCTTGAGAAATATATGTATCGTGGTCTATACATAGTGCAACAATAGGTCAGCCGAAGAATTCTTTAGCCTGCAGCTCTGCCCTAGATGAACATCTCCAAAAAGATATCTACACAATCGTGTTCGTTAGAGTGATGTACATTCTAAAAGAAAGTTCTAAGTTTTACATCTTCTTCTTACACGATTTAGCGGAAATGAATGATTACCTGTATTCACAATGCTCGGCCCATGCACAACGAGCTTTTCCGTAATCCCAATAGCAGTCCTCGTCCCTTAGAGGCCCGCGGGTAGCTATTTAATTTAAGGGCGCGGAAATAATTTAAATGATGATAATGAAGATGGTGGAAACAATATGAAGAAATCATTTCAACCTTTTGTGACAAATTCGGATTTTTTGTCGGGATGAATATCGTGCCACATCTCAAGCCATAGCTCCCGCATTAATACTGGAGATCTGACGATGTTCCTGTGGTTTGCTGAAAAGGAGATGTCAGCAGCTGACAGAAAATATTGGATCCTTGCCATTTTTATGGTGATTAAATTTTGTAATGGATCTTTGATCAATTAAATTGGTATTGCGACCATAAATCTATTGCTAAAGATGTGTGACGTGAACTATCAAAATTGCACCTGTGCTTTCTAGTAATATATACATAAGTTTCCTTGTATTTTCGTTGAAGTGACAAATTGACGCATTCAGGACTGGGACAGCAAAATAGAGTACTATGGTTCCCAACTTTGTTTTTGTAAAATATTCAGGCAATTAACTTTCACAATGAAGATAATTTAATCTATTATAATTCAGATAACAACTGCATACACTTTTCGGTTGAACAAAGTAATGATATAAGATAATTGTTACCTTTATCAAGCTCCCAAACTGCTGTTCTCTTTCCTGGAAGACTTTCCGAGTCTTCGTAATAGGTTATGTACTTCACTCTAGGAGATCTTGTCATGTTGGGTATTATATCCATTTCCGGTTCACGTTCAACATCTAAATCCACTTGGACATCTGAACCATCATGTTCTGACTGCGATTTGTCAATATATTTCTCGTACCAGTGAGAAAAAAAAAAAAAATGTATACATAACATTTGAATCCAAGTAACAGAATAAGATGTAACACAGAAGGTATATAAAAAAATAAATAAAAATAAAAATACAATCAATTCCATAAATGTAACTACAGAGAATAGTTTCACTTATTAATTACCTGAGGAGCCCTTGTTATGTTCACTTTTGATCCTAGCCAGTTCTTGCACCAAGAGAGGGAATTATATGGAACCTACAAATCAGACTTCATCCTTAAGTTATTCCATAAGTAAGAATATAATAAATTAAATGTCATATAGTCTTAAGGTTAGTATATAGAATAAAAATATCTCGGAAGTGTATGTCCATCTTACCGTCTCATCTCCACTTGCAGCACCTGGATTTCCTTCAACCAGGTTCCCTGACCTAAATCAACGATATATAAGAAAATTAAATACCGATATAGCAGTCTCTATACCAATTACTAGTTCAATTAATGCAAGACCAAAAGAGTGGATTAAACAAATTATAAGCAGTGCAGCGCAACTTGATGGCATCTTTTCAAACTTTATGTTCCGGTCTTGTAATTGTAATGTTGTACAATTTTCAGTTGTATGTGAAAGAGAAATGGAGGTTTCTGAGTTCTGAACTCTAAAGATTGTCACGTATAATAATGACAAAATCAAAATCTCTGATACATATTACTATACACAAAAGACTCCATCCTGTTACTTGTCAACATAAACATTTTTTTATATTTAGCATTAAATTGACTGATTTAGTTATTTTAATATGTTGATTTAGATTTGTTAACTGAAATGAAGGGTTGTTGTGTGATATACAAAGATGTTGTTCAGGCATGTAATAATAGTCACCTGGAATATAATGATCCTTCTAACTCATAAATGACATCAGTTATTATCCAGTTATCTGGATAAGGCTTTCCACTCGGCGCATAATAATAACCAACCTGTTTTGTCACATGTCAAGAAAACAAGACATCATCAATTCAAATTGGATATACTATCGAGACCGATGTAAGAATGGCAGTTCTAGGGTAATTAGTTAAAAAAAAAAAAAAAAAAAAAAAAAAGAGCTGCAGAAATTTGAACAAAATCACCATGGACAGACAAAAGTACCTCAGTTTTTAAATCTGTTCCATAAATGCAAAAGATGTTCCTCAGAGGAGGTCTGTCCCATGGTGTTAAAGGATTTAGAACAGGATCACCATGATATGACCTGAAGTATAATAAAAATTAGGTACATAACGTTTTGGTATTAAAGACCAACTGTATGGTTCACTGACCTAGTTAAGATTTTATTTTCAAGACGAGAGATGAAATATATTGATTTTACAAGTGAGTGATCAAATTGACTATTTGCATCAAATAAGATAAAAATCATATCAGGCTTCACAATTTCTCTAGGAAAAGAAATCACACAATAAACATTGTCAATGCAGGAAGTGAGCATAAACAGTGCAACGATGAATACAAATCTATTGCAGTTATAAGTGCAATGCAATTCCTATGTTGACCGACCAAGGTGATAAAAATCTCTTGCTCATTAAGAATTGTTCTGCAATTAAAGCACGTAGAAGCGTAGCATTAGTGGCAAGACACAACTTACTGTTCTAATTGGTACAAGAGTCTTTGACTATCAGAGTCATAATCCGCCATAGCTCTGAAAAAGGTACCATCTGAAACTTCACGAGCAGAAAAGGATAACAGAGTTGGAAATCCGTATTCCGCGTCAGACATATTGACCTGTGTTGCTCCTACAAATGAAGGATAAGCTTCATCTCCTGCCAATGCAGTAAATGGAGCACATTAGAAAATCCAGTATACATTCCAAAGCAGCATATAGTAGTAGCATATGATGCAAGACCACATTTCATACCTCGAATTGCTGGAATTTCGATATTGATTATGTTTGTTGGCCATCCAGAGTAGTTTGCTTGAAACTCATGATCGTCACAATGGTAAGTGTGATGCCCCTTTTTGCTCCTAGCAGAGAAGTGTTTCAAGTATCCGTTCTCTGCTCTACAATGTTTCGAAAATGGCATCATCCACAATGAAGAGCCAAATGAGTTGAACATCAATCGAGCTGTTCCCTGATGACTTGCCAAATATTTTTGTAAACGGCAGTTAATTCAGGGACACGAATTAAAATCAGTATAAATCATGGGCCTCCACTCCTAACCCCTCCACTTTTTTACTTTCAGTTCAGTGTAGGGACAAACAATAGTATATCGTAAGCCAGTGGCGAAGATGCACACAGAAGACAAACTGCGTCAAAACTAATCTTAAGATCATGAAGTTACAGTAGAAGACTTTTAACTTTGTTCACAAACAACTGATATTTTTAAGTATTGAATTTCAAAATAAAAAAAAGGTCGTATAATTTATGAAAAACGTATTGTCACATTCATTCCCTCCCTAAATCTTGAAACAGCTTATAGAAATATACGACCATGATAAAATGAGGAACCAGAAGATACTGGCATTGGAAGTGTAATTAAACAGAATAAACAAAATATACAAGTATTTTTGCATCAAATGAAGGTACGGTACTTGCACCTAAAGTAATTTGGATTTTTGGAGATAAATAATACCTCAGAAACAGGGAGACCAGATGTAAATCCTGATAATGTTGCTTTAATAGTCTCAGTTGCTCCAAGAAGAGGAGCTCCTGAAACAAATCAGAGAAATAATTCATGCAAGAGCAGGACATAGTCCTAAATGATGATCCATTAGTCAAACAAAAAGTTCACAAAGCCTACCAACGGCAAAGTAGGCATGAATGTGTTCATCCAGCCATTTGACATACTTTTTAGGGGCAATCTCTAATTTTAACCACTCCAGAAAGTATCTGAACACATTGTTGCCCAATGAGTGAGCAAAAACTATTGATGGCCCACCACGAAGCTTAAGAGCAGTTTCAAAAGTAATCCTGCGAAACCAAAGCATGTCCAAATCATTATACTTTTCCGTTATTTTGCATTGAGAAAGATAAGGCCAGCATTCTCTAAGCAGACAGAGTTATATAGACGTTATATATAGATTATCTAAATTACATATAAATACACACATCTGTTTTGTGAAGCAAATCACTTGAAATAGCAAGAAGAGAAAAAATATATATTAAACATAATTTTGTATCAAAAAATATTTCTTACCGTGGCTTTCAAGTTTTTAGTTAATTATTTTCATTTTTTTATCCGATGTCTGCTTTGCAATTTTTTATTTTATTTTTGGTGCAGAATAACAAGTGGGAAAAGAATAAAAAAAACAAGATCATGTTCTAATAAAAAGTATACTTAAACAAAACGGTGAAGATGAATATACTTTAGTTTATGAAAGTAAAGATCCCGCTCCTCAAGTTTGTTAGGTGGCAATCTCCAGTCATATGGGACCGCAATTATAGCATTAGCCTCAATACCAAACTCGATGCACCACTTAACCCATTCTTTCCACACTGAAGAAAGAGGACCTGCAGAATTAATGCTATCAACTTAATGGATCGTGTCAATCATATCTCAATCGAAATCAGGATAAAGCCTAGACAATTTGCATGTGAATAAAGCCAACATTAAACATTTGAATTAACTTACAACCGCAATCAACGAGACCAATAATGATAAATAACACAACTGTAGTCCTACAGAGACAATTTTTTTCAATTATATCCGTTACAAGCAATGCTTCCAGTAAAAGTAAAAATGCTGCACGCAAGATTCTCAAGGAGCATACCAGTAATGTAGCCCGGATCAAGCTCTGTAATAGCAGAAAGACCACCATCAGGGCGCGACTTGCATTCTGGATGATCAGTTTGGTTGTAAGGATCTAGCATCATACACTTCAGCCAGCAATTTACGGCAGACAGAAGCTGAAAAATGCACGTTCAGACCATAAAAATTAACCAGAATAAAAGGATCCAACAAACTACAATATAAATATACACCAAACACTAAAACATCTGAGTTCATCATTGCTACTATCCAACATAAATATGTACAACCTTACTGAATATATTGTCAGATTGATTCGGACTGTGCATTAACAAAAATTCAAATATCCTAATGATTCAAATCTTCTGCAAATAGATTGATTAATTGGTAGCTAATGCATTAAAATAAATTAGTCAAATTGGCTCATGAACTGGAACAAACAAACCTACAAAACACCCATTATAGGAGAAATAAGGTAGCATTAAATTCCTTCGTCAACTGCATTAAATACTCCATGGATATATATTATTTTGTGCGTATTACGGTACCATAGCAAAGCTACAAGGATCAGAAGAAAATTATGTACGCACAACTGAACAACAAAATGCCGGAAAACAAAAACTCAAACTGCAATTAAAAAATGGTTCCAAAAAAAATATATATATGAAATGATTACAGACTTTGGTGGTGTCGAGCCAGACTAAATCGAGGGGGTTGAAATCGAGAGGGGAGTACGGACAGTCTAAAATCGACCACGCTCTTAGCTGAGTGGACGCGAAGCCAGGTATTATGATTCCAGAAAGTTTGCCGTGTCCTCCGGCGAAATCGCCGCCGTCGGCTCCGAATCCTCCTCCGCCGTGAGCCGCCGGTATCGCGACGAGGAGGAGGAGGAGAAATGAAGCAGCGAGTAGGGTTGCGTGGCCTCCTCTCATTGGCCGTACGAGTGCTGCGTTTTGAAGACCTTTGTGGCGGTCTGACTAACTGGACCGGGAGTTGCAGCATAAAAGTGGTGTTGGTTTGGTGGTGATTAATTACATAATTACCCTCACTCTCGTTTCTGAGGAAGAAGCTTTTATTTCGTTGTTGACGTGGCTTTATCTGATTGGGTAATTCGGACAGGCTCCAGACTCTGAGGAAAATTGATCAGGAGGACAAAATAATATTTGCATTTAGTTCCCCTATAGTTTCTGTAATTTTCATAAGAGCCCCACTATTTATTTTATTTGGGCCTGCAGCTGAATATTTTTTCAAACGAACAAACCAAAGCTTTTTCCCAAATAACAATGGCGGCAGAAAACGACAATGACAACGACAATAAAACCTCGAAATTACATTTTCTTCAACTTCCAATCGCAACAACTCTTCATCAAACCGTCGATTCCCCATGGACTCGACCTCGACTTCCACGTCGAGATTCCGATTCAGAGATCACAATCAGGAAATCGCCGCCGGCGAGGACTCGTCGGAGGGACGCACCACCGCCGATTCTTCCTCCGTTTCGAGTAACGAAGATGAATACCCGCCGGAGCTTCAGTCCATGACTTCCAAGGTTTGTTGTACCTTTCATATTTTATTTGAACTCGTTTTTCCCCCTTTTTTTAATTTCTAGGTTCGGTTGTTTTCTATGATACATAGGGCGTTCAGCATCTGTGTTCTGAACTCCTTGAGTTAAAGCAAGAATCTGATGAGGATTTTCAGATGAATATCTTTTCTAACTACACTGCTTTTCTTGCGTAAGTTCCTTAATATTTGTTACAGATCATCTGTTAAACCAAACAGATCACTGATTAATTCTTGCTTGCAGAATACTGAAAGAGATCGAAGGCTTGCAAATTGAATTGCTGGAACTGAAAAAACAAGCTTCCTCACAAAAGAGACTTGTTAAAGATGTTAGTCACACAGTTTCTTTAACATTTCCGTCTGAGGAAATTAGGGAATCTATGCTTGAAGAAGCTCCAAACATACTCGAAACTCGTACGGAAAATATTTCGGAAATGTTGGATACACTTATCTCAGAGCACAGGCTAGATGATGCTCTAACTCTATTGAAAATGGAAGATGAGTTTGTCCGAAATTTAGAACAGTTTTCCTCGGATGAGTTAATGTCGTACAATTCCACTATATCGGAGAAAAGGGCTATAATCGTCCATCAATTCGCATCCATAGCAAAACACCCTCGTATTTCCGCACCAGACTTGCATAAAGCACTATCCGGATTGTGCCAGCTCAACGAAAATCGTCTCGCCACTCAGCTTATGCTTCAATATTACGATTCACGTATTTTATCTCGTATATTCGATCTGCAATCATCAAAAGAATTTCGAGACGTGTTCTACATTCAAGAATTGGCAAAATTTATATGTTCGATGATTTCTCAAGGTGTAACGAGTTTCGTTGCCTTAAATGGAGAAACTCATCATTATCCTTCAGAAGTAACTCAGTGGGCCTCAGAGAAAATCGAGATATTTGTTGCTTGTTTCAACGAGTACGTAAAATCCATATCCGATACAAGCAATAGAATGTCGACAGCTGTCGATGCTGTGCAGATTGCGGTATCGTATTGCTCTTTGCTCGAGACTCAAAGGATCTTCCTCTTGCCATCTTTAAAGGAGCTTATTCGCCCTTGCATGGAAGAACAATTGAAACTACATATCGACTATTTGAGTGAAGTTACGAGTATTTTCACATCGAATGATAATTGGGCTTTAGGGAGATACTATGCATCGGGGATTTTGACACTAAGGAGTTACGCAATTATCGATCAACAACCGGAATATTTCTTTCTCACTAACAGCGGCAGAAAATTCGTAACATTGTTCCAGGTTTGTCACGTTTTTTGTCATAGTAATATATTCATAATAATTGATTACTTAATTTTATTCTTGCATGATATCTCCCTGTGATTTTCAGTCAATTGCAGAGGATGTTTCACCTTTGATTGCCCTTCAAATGGAGAGTGCAGTTCTAAAAGGAATAATGGACCTATTAACAGCATATATCGTGATTCTTGAAAGCGCGCTCACAGGTGAAACGGAAAATTCCAGAATCAATTTGCCGGAATCTCCAACTCAAGGAGTTTTTATTTTAGCCAATCTATCAACAATAATCAGATTCTGCTTCAGCATTATCAGAAATATCTTTGATGATACACATCAGTTGGATTTTGAGATTGATAATCATGTGATGTTCGTTGAAGATATTTATAAGCGACTTAAAGCCTGCTTTCTTGGTCAGTTCGTATCTAATATTTTCTCTTCGAATGTGGATCATGAATCTGGTTCGGGAATTTGCATCAGCTGGGACGGTGATTCTAGAATTCATGACATGATCCCATCTGTACCTTACCTGGTATGCTCGACTTCTCTTTTTCCTATCCGCATAAATAAATTGCATCGAGAGAAAAAAAAATGTTTTATCGACATCATTACTAAATGAAGCTGACGATGAATATGCTTATTATTGTTACAAGTCTGCTGGTGAAAGATACTGTAGAAATAAATATCACCAACAATCACGTACACTAAAATCTGTCATCCCCCCCCCCCCCCCCCCCCCCCCCCCCCCCCCCCCCGTTTTGCATAATAGGAACTGTATTTAGAGCTAAAGAAACTGGAAAAGCTCGCGGATGTCGACTCCATTGATGTGAATTGGTTGATACATCTGTTGAGGGAGGTTATAGATGCTGCCTTTGAATGGTTATCAAGCAAATCCGAAATATGGAGGATTAGTAAAGATAATTTGGCTGATCATCAGACCAAATTCATGCAGGTATCATTCATCTTCTTTACCCCCACTCTGCTAGTTCTAAATGAATTTCCTCTTTTGTCATTTAAATAAACTGCGGTTTTTTTTTTTTTTTTTTTTTTTTTTGTGTGTATGAAACAGTTTATTCTGGACTCTCACTTTCTAATGGAAATTGCGAGATGTGGCGGATACTTGTCCGATAATGTAATAACCACCTCTTCGGATATCATGTCTCGTCTTGAAGCCTATTCTATGAGGTGAGTACATATATATGTAGATATGGATTTTGCTTCATCCATCAGATGCAAGTAAACGAATGGTATTCTTTTTTTCAACTTTCAAACATATTTTGCAGAGATACAAATGATTGTGAGTGGCCAGCAAAAGCAGCTACTCGAGCCCTTCAAAAGTTGCAAGAACTTCATGCAAAAGAAGAATCACAATTCGAGGATAACAGGAACGAATCGGCACATGAACTATTGATGATAAATGCCTCGGAAATTCAAACACACACTCGAGTATTAAGTACAGAAGAAACCCTAGTTGAAGAACAAGTGGATATTCAAGAGCAGAAAACCTTATCTAACAGCAAAGAAGAAACAGAGGAAGAGTCATCTGAAAGATCTGCAACCAAATTTTAAATATAGCATGAAGTCCATTCTTGTCATCAGAAACTATCCCAATTTAATTCCGTTTCCGAACAGTTATCCTTTCCAGAAATAGAACTAAACGGATTAAAATTAGGAAGGAGACGAAGGTACATCATTTCATTACACCGTAATAAGATACCATTTATCACTAATTTTTTGTTGGGTAAATACGGATTCCAAACTGACTGTCGTGATATAATCTGAGTCTTGAATAGTTTACTGGCTAATACAATCCAAAAACACAGCCTAATACCAGAAAATCTAGAGAAGACATTGGGGCATAAATAAAGCCTTTCATTCGAATATCATACAGCGAGACCATCATTTAGAGCAATGATTGTTGTCTTCACCGCATATTGTCACGACGCCTGACATAACGAGTTCGATCATTGTATCTTGGCCTGTCCTGAGCTCTCTGAGGCACTGGCTCAACTCTCCTTTGTCTCTCTGGAGACCTCTGAACTATCTCCCCGTTTACCAACAACTCAGCTGCCAAACCATGAAAAAGTTGGAACACAATATCAGAAAAATCTATAAAACTACTACTCATGTTCTCGTGTTTTTAAATATTTTACATTCACCATGGCTTCAATTTGACACCAATTAGCATACAATACATTAAGGAAAAGGTGCTTGATTACATGTGAATAGTATTTACCAATACAGAGGAAATGCTTGAATTCTTATATTAGTTTTATCTTATATAAAGTTACGAGCAAAACGTCGAAACAAAAAAAAATCTTTCAATGAGAGAGCACAAAGTAAATAAATATATAAGATTCCTATATCATAACCATCGGTTTCCATATTTCTATATCACAACATAGGTAACAACATGCTACTTGTCAGTCTATCATTTGTCCTTCTATCGAGCAGTGTGTTCGAAAATGCAAATGTCAGGCTAATCCTACATCTCAATTTACAACAGTGTTGTCTTGAAAGCTTCAAACAGTTAATAGAAGCATTCTCCCAACAAAAGCTAATTGTGTTAGATTTCTAGTTACGCATAGGAATCAGATCACTAACAAGTAATAACAACTATGCTGAAAATATGAGTTAGTGACAATTTTACTTTTTGTATGTACAATTTCAGGAAAAGTACCTCCGTAATCCTTGTTTTCAGCATCAACATACGAATCCGGAAGAACAAACAGAACCCCAGGAAGACCTGCATACATCACAAGGCCAACGTGAACACAAATTCAAATATCAAACATAAATTAAGACAGAACCAAGTTCTTGTTAGGAAAATACCTTCAAGCTTGTTCGACGTCTCCTCGTCAAGCTCGCAACCAAACCCAAAGTACCTCTCACATGAGACATTATATATCTTCCTCTTTGCTTCCTCCTCGCTGAAAATAGCAGTAAACACCAAGCAATCGTGCATTAAGGTACAACAGAAAATACACCAGAACAAATAATAATCTTTCTAGATGAATCTTCAACAAAAAAATAATAATTGCACATTAACCGCAAATACCAAATGACATGTTACCCAGTACCATACTTATATCAGCAGTTCAATTTATAAACTGCGAAAACCTCAAATCAGTGTGGGTATATTATGGCAGTACTTTGCTGATTCGATGAGCTAATATCGATTTTTAATTTCGTAGATACCTATGCGTAATATCAAAAGGACAACTAATTCTCTAATAAATCAGTCACACACACACACACAATATAAGAAAATTAACCTTCCGAGGACTTTGGCTAGGGTTTGAATATAGCAATCAATCATCTGCTGCTTCGTGGCACCTTCGCCACCAGGCTTATCCATCACTATAAGCCAGTGCTCGTAATCGCAGCCGGGGAAGAGCGGAGCCATCTCGGTCGGGGGCCGGTCGTTGAAATTCGAACCAGAGTTCAGCGGTGAGTACGCTGAACCGGATCTAGAGACTCGGCATCGAATCTGATTGGTTCTGTTCGGAGAGATAACGCTGAGCGAGTGGGATAGCGCGGGCGTGGCAAAGCGAGTTGTGCAAATCCGTACGCGGGAGAAACCAGCGAGCGGCGGAGGGTTGGAGACGGTGGAGGATAAGAAGCGTTTCGGGAGGAGAAGGGAGGCGGTGGCTCCGGCTGATCGGACGGTCAGAATCGATCGGGCGATGGTGGCGGCCATTTTTGTGTGTGCAGTAGATGGAAATGGATGAGGGTTTTTGCGACTGAGTTTTCAGGGGTTTAGAGATAAAGTCGAGTGAAACGGGATATGTGGGGTTCGGTGCGGTTCGTTTCTATCAAGTGCGGTGCAGTTCCGATACTATCGAGGACATGTGATCCCGATTTTACATTTAATTGTTTGTTAGATCTCACTAGCGATTTTATGTACGCACCTCTTCCGTGTGAATTTCACTTTCACCCTTGACATTTTATCTCAACTTCATAATAGTCCCTATATTATTAATTAACTTCAGTCTAGTCCTTCTTTTCGTGTAAACTCATTAACCGCAACTCTAGCCTTATATCTAATAGAATCAACATCATGCTTGATCTTAACTAACCATTTACAATCAACCAAATAGCATTTAGGTGGTGTTTGCAAATGATTATTTAAAAGTAGAAGTTAGTGATTGTGATTTAAGTTAGTTTTAAGTGCTTATTTCTAAAAGTTGGGGGTGTTTGCAAATATTTCGGAAAATGAACTAAAATTGAAAAAGCAGGGTTATGGGTGCTTTTAAAAAAATAGCTTAAAGCAGATTATTTTAAGAGAAGCAATAGCAAAAGTTGATTTTGCAAACACCTAAAAACAGATTATGAGCAAAAAAAAACCGCATAATCACTTTCAAAAAGCATTTGCAAATACCACCTTAATAGGTTTAGGCACCAAATTTCAAGTTTGATTCATGTGTAAGGACTTCATTTTATCATGCACATAATTTAAGACATTTTTATAAGATTTATGTTCATTTGCCATTAAGTGATTCAAACATATTAAACACATAGAAAACAAGTTGCAAGTCATCAAAACAATGTTGTTTCCTAATGTCTCTTATAGGTTTGTCCTTAGTAAATTAGTAATCGCTCAAATCATCATTCATAGGCACGTTCTATAGTAAACAATTAACGGTCAAAGACAACAAAACTGCCTTCCAATTAATACTCTTCATAAACGACGACCAACGTTGAAGAAAGTCTCTGAAAAACGACATGGAAAAGCAAAAGAAGAACATCAAAAGAGAAGGATAAGAGTAAAGCAATAGATGGACTGCGTATATCAGACTTTTTGAATTAAACGGTCAAAATCAGTCAAACCACTTAAGTTTAGCTTAAGTTGGCTATTGGGCTGATCCCAAGACTTGGGCTGCTCAATTATAACTAGGTTTTGGGCCCTATTCACATATAATGAATATCATAATGGGCCATAAATACTAACACATTTCACCAACAAATTTGCGTAATTTCACCATAACTTGATATGCGGCCCATTTGAAATTATTATTAAAATATTAAATATCGCTGAAAATAAATTGATTGAATTAAATATTTCTTCACATTTTTTATTTTCACTAAAAATGTGATATTAATTTTCACATTTCAACTGCAATTTTGGGAAGCAAAAAAGTTTACTGCAGTAAATTCGTCAATGGTGGTGGGGGCTGAAAATTACAGGGAAATCCCGCCTAAAGGTGAGTGCTCGCGCCAAGTTTGAAAACTCGTCTTCTTCCCCAAATCGAGTACCGCGCCAAATCCACCATAGATAAAAGCGAAAGTAGCAACCTTCACTTCATTCCTCCACTCTTTAGCGCTCCGAGGAAACCCTAAAATAAGAGAGAATTTTTTTTTAGGGGAAAATAAATCGCAATGTCGGAGATCCAGAACGCTGCAAGGTTACTGAATCCATGGAAATTTCATCTCCAGAAGCTCGGACTCGAGCTCAAATGTCCCGTCTGGTACGATCTTATTTACCAATTTCCCTTTGTTATGAGTGTAATTTTGTACGCACAATGTGATCTGAGGAACCCTAATTTTTTGTTCAATTTTTTTTTCATCTGTGTAGTTTGAACTTGCTGAACAAGCCCATGTTGCTTCCCTGTAATCACATTTTCTGCAAGTAAGTTGTACTTTTCTATTTAAACAACAATTATTGTTCCTTGATCTGTATCGATGAGTTTCCCCCCCCCTTTTTTAGGGCTATATGTTTAAACTTGTCTAAATGTCTACTTTAATTTACGCAGTTTTTGCGTCCCACCACCGTGCCAGTTGAGCAATCAGTGTCCTGCATGCCAGCAGCAGTTTACCGATCAAGGTATTACGCACTGACCGCAATTTATTCTCCTGAATATTTCCTGCATTTGTAGTTTTTGCGAAATACAATTTCACTGCCTAATTAGATGTTTAGTTTTTCTGATGCCAAGTCAAATAATTGATTAATGTTGCAGAAATCAGACCTGCTTCTTACATGGAGAACATTGTTTCCATTTACAATAGTTTGGATGGTGCTTTAAACTCTGCAGTCTTGCAGCTTTCATCTACTGGTAAGAAAGATATAGTTTTTTTCCCCTTATACTGTAACATTGAAATAATTTTGTGAACACGTAGCTCATTTTATGTAAATTTATGGTTCCCCTAGATTCTGGAACCCCGGTTCCAATCTCAACTTCCGCGGACCAGTCAAGAAAGAAACTCCGCGAAACATCACCCAAGAGGGAGATTAATCACAGTGATGCGTTGTTCATTAACAATGTTGCAAGTGGTACTGAATTAACTAACTACCTTGTATCAGAAGAGTTAGATGTGAATCATGGTCCAGAAACGTCACCTCGCAGTTCTCCTTCCTTTGGAGAAGCCAAAGCTGCTAAAGATCATAACTGTAGTCTGGGTAGAAACGGGGTAAGATTCAAGGTTTCATCTGGATGTAGCATGCACCTTGGAGTTTCTTTTCAGTAGTGTTTCTCAAAAGTAACCTAATGCATCATTTGTATTTAGTTATTCTTCTCCTATCTTGATGAATATGGGCAAACTAGTTCAACTGCTAACTGTTTGATTATTTATAAAAATATTAAGCAGTCCGTTCACTTTTTGCAAAGCATTCGTCTAGTTGCTATGGTACCTCACATCTTTTTTCCTAATACCATACTGCTCACCTTTGCAGGTTATAGGAGATAAATTTCTTACAGTTGAAGGTGAAGCAGATAACAAAGACACGCCTCATACGAGGGATTCTAAGAGACAAAAGAAGCTGAGTTATGGACCTGATGCAGTTTTGCAACCCCGAGGCTACAGCCAACAAGTGGTTTCTCATTCTGGTCAAGTTACACTTTACAATTGTAAAGAAGAATGCGAATCTAAGGAAGATACTTCTGTCATTTCTTCATCAGCACTCTGTGCTGCATCATATGACGATGGAAGTGTTTGCGCATTTTGCCATTCTTCAAGGATAACCGAAGTAATTTTCTGAATAATATTATGTTGCTCATTTTCTTCATGTGAAGTTGCTAAAGTTAATGTTATTTTTGTATAATATTTTGTCAGAGATTTGGTCTCCACCACACCGAGGCTCATTTTCTATATGTTGATTTGTGTTGTAGGGAACTGGAAAAATGCTGCACTATGCAAATGGAACTGAGGTAGCAAGAGGCGAACTTGCTTTTTCCAATGCTATCCCGGTCCACAGTAAATGCATTGAATGGTATGGAATTTGTTTGCATTAGTTTTATATTCTGCTAAAGTTGGATACTTTACTTCCCACCTTATTAGAAAATAGCAATAAGTATCTTGTTTAGTATTTGCTAGTAGATTTCATATGATCATTAGATGTTTGATTGCTGTTGTCTATATTGTTTCTTTACTCTTATTATCTTCTGTATGTTCAATAGTTACGACACTAGTAACTCTTCCAAATGATGGCACATTTTGGTAGTACCGCAGATTAAAATGCAAATATTGCTTATAAGTTACATATAAGTGACAATGAACTGATATTTGTACTTTTGGGCCTTTTTTATTGCAGGACCCCTCAAGTTTATTTTGTTGGAGAAACAATTAAGAATTTGGAGTCTGAGCTGGCTAGAGCTTCTAAGCTCAAGTGCAGTAGTTGTGGCTTAAAGGGAGCAGCACTTGGCTGCTTTATAAAGTCGTGCCGTAAAAGTTATCATGTACCTTGTGCTGTGGAGATTCTGGACTGCAGATGGGATCTTGTAAGTTTGTTTCTTACTAATTTGAGTTTCTGTTTGTGTTTTGAAGCTGTCTATTTCTCTTAGACTAACCTGCTTTTTATTAATACATCTTGTTTGCAGGATGACTTTTTAATGTTATGCCCCGCTCACAAGTCTGTTAAATTTCCAAGTGAAAAGTCCAACCTTAAAAGGCGTCATAGTGGAGAGATGTGTTCCTTGACCAGTGCAATGTATGGTGATTATCATTTACTAGTTGTATTCCATCTTCATAGTATGATATTAATAATGGCTAATTAACTAAAACAAGTAGCTCTTGGTATATTTATTTAGTCCCCTGTCCACAAGCCTCTAACTTCCATCAACTATTTTATACTCTAATCGAACTATTGAAGTCAACTTCGTTTAGAATGGTTCTACTCATCTCTTGTTGGCTTACAACAGAGTTTTTGTTATCTTGAACACAGCGCACCTGAGCAGTTGAACTTCTGGTCAACCTCTGCTAACGGGCCTCAAGAATGGGTTTTGTGTGGATCTTCTCTGTCTTCTGAGGATAAGGTTGGTTTCTGTTCAATATCAACTTTTTTGACTTCTTTGTGAATATGCTTACTGATGTATTTGATGTATATTCGAGAAACTAATTTCCCATTCTGATTTCTGGCATTCAGTGTTTGATGATCAAGTTTGGCAAACTTTGTGGTGCTACCGTGTTCAAGTTCTGGAATCCAAAGGTTACTCATGTAATTGCAGCCACAGATTCGAACGGTGCATGCAGTAGAACTCTGAAAGTCCTCATGGCAATTTTAAATGGAAGATGGATCCTTACTATTGATTGTAAGCTCTATACATCTGCTTTCATGCTTTACATATATATAATTATTTGGGAAGGACTGTGGTATCGGTTTGGGGGTGAAGACCAAATAATCTGTCGAAAGGTTGATGGTGCGAAACAAATTTGAGGGCATTAGATTCATACCTTAACTAAAAAATGATAATCTGGAGACAAATTACCTGCAAATCTCTGGCTTTTGTAACTACTTAATAATCTGCAATGTGTTTCTACGTTTAGGGATAAAAGCATGTGTTGAAGCAAATCGGCCTGTCAATGAAGAGCCTTATGAAGTTAATTTGGACAATCATGGTTGTCGTGATGGCCCCAGAACTGGCAGATTAAGGTCGTCAAATAATGTAAGCACACACTAACTCAAATTAATTGTTCATGAATTAGTTGCCAATGTTTAGGATATTTAATGTAATTTCATACATATATTATTTATGTATGAAATTATTTGCTGTGATTTTCTTGAAATTGTCTTGTTGGTCAGATTTGATCTATAGCGGTACTTGTCCTTTTATTGCACAGGCTCCAAAGCTTTTTGGTGGCTTGAGCTTTTACTTGAACGGGGACTTTGTTCCAGCTTACAAGACTGATCTTTTGGATCTAATCAAGGCTGGTGGAGGAAACATTATCGACAGCACAGAGCAGACAGTTGCACAAAGAGACAACGGAGAAACGACCTCTCAAATGATTGTTGTCTACAATCACGATTATCCTCAAGGATGTGCAGCAAAAGAATCTAATTCTCTTGTCTTCAATAGATTAGCCGAGGCTAAGGATGTAGCCGACGGCATTGATGCTCTGGTGGTCCCACACACATGGATCTTGGAATCAATTGCTGCATCCCAACTTTCGCCCTATCCTTCCTGTTAACAAGGTCATTCTCATATGTTCTTTCCTACATAGTACTTAAATATGTTTAATTTTGTTGTAGTTAATAGTTTGAACGTTGAATGATTTCCTTCATGAATGTATGGTTCTTTTGACAAAGAAAAAAAAAAATATATGGTAACTTGTGTCATAAGTACATATTAAGGAGAGCTTATGTTCTGGCTTCGTCATGAATAGAGCTCTTGTCTGAAACCTCCTCCTTCAGTTGTAGCTCCGTTTCAGCCCCCTTCTTCTCAGTATTATAAACAAACATCTTGGCAACAAAAAGAAAGAAGAGAAAGTTCACAAAGCTCAGAACCGCATAAAATGCGTAATAGTAGTCCAAACGGGACTTATTCAAGTTGTCCAAAATCCACCCTCTCCCGTTTCTCTTAGTAACCTCAGCCACAGTTGAAAGCAGGAAACTGCTCAAGAAATACCCAACTCCAAAGCTAGTCGTGTAATAAGCAGTTCCGAGGCTTTTCATTCCCTCAGGGGCTTGATCGTAAAAAAACTCAATTTTTGCCACCTCAGCAAAGTTATCCGCAACTCCCATCAGAGCAAACTGTGGGAGAAGGATAAAGATCGAGAGAGGCACTGTTTCTCCCTTCTTGAAAACCCCATTTTCTCGTGCGACGCTAAGCCGCCTCCTCTCAGCAAAGCATGCTGATGTCATGATGATGACGTGAAGTGCAAAGCCGACGCCCATCCTCTGTAATAAGGTAATACCCCTGGGGTTATTTGTGTACTTTCGCACGAATGGGACGAAGAAGCGGTCGTGGAGGACGAGTGTGAGGAGCATGAAGATTGTGACGAAGGCCGTTAGACAGGCTGGCGGGATCTGGAAGTGGGGGCCGATGCCCCTCTCGAGGGTGGTGCCTTGCTTGATGAAGAGAGTGTGGGTTTGGGCGATCATGGTGCTGGGTATGAAAGTTGATGCTAGTATCGGTATCATTTTTATCATTTGCTTTGTCTGTTCGACTTGTGTGACTGTGCATAGGGTCCAGGATGAATCTGCTCCGGTTTTCACTGCTGCTTTGTCAAGGATTCTACAAGTGATTGATGAAGCAACAACAGTTTATTACTGGTAAAAAAATGGATATCCCGAATCCTGCCAATTTTGATTCGAAACTTTAAATTACAATTTCCTTTTTACTGCAATTGGAATCAAACTGACACTTAAAAAAATGGATTTTTTTCTCAAGTGTTAATTCTGATCCGTCTGATTTCCAACCCTACGTGTGTGCGACTAGGGGTGAAATTGTAGCGAAAAAGAATGTAACGAGATTTTTGAATCCCTACGAACCTTATTTGACTTTGAAACAATTTCTTCTTTTTTCATTCTAATTCCCAAAGGCATGCACATACTAAACGTACTTTTTTGTCTTTGATGAAAAAAGTTACTAACCTGATAGAAGAGGAGTGATCAACCCTAAACCCACCACACCTTGAATACTCCTCCAAGCTCAGCTCATGCAACTCTTTCGGATCAACCGGCACAACCACCCTCCACTTCCTCACAGCAGCCACCACCACCCGGGCCATCCTCACCAACGGGCTCACAGAAACGGGCTTATGCCTATAATACCGCGAGCCCAAAACAAAGACCACTATCGAAACCGCTAGCCCAAGTGTTGGCAGAGCATAGCCAACGGTCCATCCCACGTTATCTTGAATATACACAAGAAAAGTGTTGGAGAATAGTGTTCCGAGGAATATGCTGAACATCCACCAGTTGAAGAACGATAGTTTCCGGAACTTCTCTTTAGGGTCGAAATCGTCAAATTGGTCGGCTCCCATCGTGGAGATGTTGGGCTTTGTTCCACCGGTTCCGATTGCTATTATGTATAGAGCGGTGTAGAAAATGGATATTTGAAAAGTTGAGGCCCTTTTGTGGCAATTATCTTGTTCTTGTTTTAGTTGACCACACGAAGAAGGGGGTCTTAGGTTTGGCAATGAAACTGCTAGTGTTAGTAACACCATTCCCTGATGAAAGAAAAAGAAGTTATTATATAGGTCTCTCTGTTTGGCGCGACGTAAAAGTTTAATTAAATCGAATTATACCGTAAGATAAACAGCCGATGCTATGATGAAAGTGCGGTATCGACCTAGGTAAGTGTCGGCGATGTAGGCACCTAAAAGGGGTGTCATCCAAACAGTGCCTATCCAATTTGTGACATTGTTTGATGATGTCACCGTGCCTTCGTGGAGCTTGTCTGTTAGGTATATTACTAAGTTTGATGCTATCCCGTAATACGCCATCCTCTCGAATACTTCGTACCCTGATAATAATCGAAAACAAAATAAAATAAAAATTGAAGCATTTAAAAAAGAAAGAATAGAGAGTTATAATTAATTACCAACAATGAAGTAACAAGCTTTCCATTTGCCTGTGGATGATCTTAGGACAGGTCTTCCTTTGAGGTCCACTGTACCATCCTCTGTGTAATCCTCTGTTCCTCTCTCTTCCATCGTCGACATGAGAGAGAAAGCGGGAGAGAGAGAGAGTCGGAGTTGATATATGTAATAACGTTGGCAAATAGCCAAAGCATAAATCGACAAAAGATCGGTTGTCCGAACTTGATTCGAAGGTAGTGTGATATTGCCGTTTGCTGATTTATTTAATAATTAATCAGGCTCATTTATTACATTTAAAAAAAAAATTAATTTTTCCTAGAATTTTCTGTTTGTAATTGAACTTTGACACCATTGATTGAGACCTGTGATGAAAATCTAGATAAGAAGACAACTTGCATAGATTCATTCATGGGTAAATTCCACTTTACCCCCTCGTACTCTGTCTGAGAGTCACTTTACCCCCTCGTACTCTCAATTTTATCGGTTTACCCCCTTGTACTTGTGCAATTTCCCAATACAGCCCTTTCCTTCAAATTTTGTCAATTTTGACTCTAACGCCATTTGGTCAACTCTGTAAATTACAAAATTGCCACTGCCTATAACGCGTCGTTTCTCCTCCGTCAATATTGTCATTTCTTCTTCTCCCACCACTTCCCCTTCCAAGATATCCCCAAATTGAACCCCTAACTTAGTAAAAATCAAGACCCAAAAATTGATCGATTTCACCCAGTGCAAAGAAAAAAATATATGAATGTGTGAAACTTTCTCTTTTCTAATCTCGAGAGTCAAAATCGAAAAAATTCAATATTTACGTCAATATTTTGATTCTTGACCAAATGGCGTCAGAGTCAAAATCGAAAAAAGTTGACGAAGAGGGTTGTATTGGGAAATTGTACAAGTACAAGGGGGTAAATCCACGAAATTAAGAGTACGAGGGGGTAAAGTGGTTCTTGGGCAGAGTACAAGGGGGTAAAGTGGAATTTACCCTAGATTCATTACAAAATACAAACTGTTTCATTTTCTTTTTTTATGGTGATTAAGGTGACTAAGGTGATCTCTCGGGGTTATTTCTGTAATTTCTCGCAAACGGGACGAATAATCGGGATCATAATTTTCTAAGGAATCAAAATAAATCTGAGAAAATTGACAGCATCAACATAATATATACCATGTTGAGTAACTCAAAATTACGCCCCACTCCTTGAAGTAATGTTTAATTATAAAAAAATCCCTTCATGTTTGAATAATTATAAACTATTTCCCTAAACTATATATTTTCTTACAAAATGACCCTCGTTGAACAGATAAAGTTGACACTTGTCAGGGTACCTAACATATAAGAGAAATACACAGTTAAGAGTGGTTGTAATTATTCAAACATAAAGATTTTTCTTTTCATAATTTGATATAATTTAGCGGGGTTCACCATAATTTGCTCAATCAAGAAAGTCAAATAATTCATATTTTGTAGTGGGATTCTATTATTATTGCTTCTCACGTATGAATTAGTAGGGAAGCCCAAATATTCAGAAATTCAAATGTGCTTTATTTAATTACTATTGGTATTTATTTATTGTTGGCTACCATTATTTTCTTCCCCATTTTATAACTTTAGAAATAAATAATTAGTGTTATCAAATTTTCTTAAATTAGCAAAAAGATTAAGCAAATGATATACAAGACTTTTTCCTCTTTACATAATATTAATTGTGCAACTAAAATTAGTTAAAAGGAATATAAATATATATTAATAAAATAAAGGGAATAAAATCTACAGTACAGGCTGGGTGACCATCAAGTCAAACTCCAACGGTCACTTCCTCTTTTAAAAATAGCGCTCGCAGAAAAAACCCTAACCCCACCCAAAACTGACCGTTTCACTCTCTACGCTCCCCCCTCTTTCTTTCTCTCTCTTCCTTTTTCTTTCTTCGTTTGCAGAGAGAGAGAGATGGCGACCGTTTAATTCTTCTGAAATCAAGGCAAGGAGAGAGAAATTATCGGGGTTATTGAATTCTATTGTCTGGAATGGGTTGTTTTTCTGGATGCTTTGGTGGCGACAAGGATAAAAAACGCCTCAAGCAGCGGATCAATCGGGCCAGCCCCCAACGCCAAGTAATGATCCTTTACTTAGCTATTCGGTTTTTTTTTTTTGGGGAAAAATGTTGCAGAAAACCGATTGAATTCCTGATTTTTTTTTTCTTTCTCGCGCATCTGTGTTTTGTTGTTTTAGAATACAGCTTTTGTTTTGATCGGGTTTTTGATTGTCTTTGTAATCTAGTCTGTTCAATTAAGTCACAGGAATTGATAATAGTATTTAATTTTCTTTTCGAATTAATTTTTTCTTGATTGTTTTGTTTTGGCCAAGAAACAAGACTGGAAGCTGATGAATTGTTTTGATGAATCTATTGTGAGCTGAATCTGATGATAAAATTTTTGATACAGAAAAACAGAGTACAGAATCTTCAGCAGGAAAATGTAATCACTGCAGACCGATCGATCGCAGAATCGATTCCCGTCGATGTGGTTTCGGAGTTGGGGTGAGTCGTTGTATCTCCCTTTTACCCTTTTGGCTGAATTGAAACTTTATCTATTCAATATTAGTAGATAAGCTGTTGATTTTTGTTTTCTCTTTGCTTTGACCTTAACTCGTCCCGTTTTCTGTTTTATTTAGTTTCTTGTTCATGGCTTCATGCTGATAAAATTTAATTGAATTTCGGTTGTAGAAATAAACCCGAGGCGGCTGTGCAGCAATTGAGCCCAAGCCCTAAGAAAAGAGTTACATTTAACTCAAACATCACGACTTACGAGCATGTTCCAGTCGGCGAAAGTACAGAATCTCTGCCGGATTGTACACTAAATGCTGAGGAAGAAAAGCAGGAAGATTTGAAGGCAACATCAAGTCAATCACAGTCAATATCCAGAGATGATAATTCCATCGCATCCAGTGTTGCATCATATCCTCCAAATCACAGGTACCATAATGCAAGAGACAGTGATGACGAGGCCGAAGAATTTGGTGATGACGAGTTAGATGACTTGGATGATGATGATGATGATTACGACGAAGTTGATATTGATGTTAGGACAGCTGGCAAGGAAGTTTGGTCTGAATCGGTTATAACTGCATCAATGGAGTTGAGCACAGAAAACCCTTTGGCAGTAGCCATTGATGAGGAAGTAGTGAGTTCTCTTGTGAAAACTAGCCCGTCCGATGAGGAAATCACAGCATTTGGATCAAAAACAACTAATGCAAGAGATAGAAGCGATTATATCAACTCACCGCTCAACCCTGTAGATAACATCACTCAGTGGAAAGTTGCGAAGTCGAAAGGCACAGCTGCATGCAAGCCACAGAAGGAGAATTTGACTGCAAATTTTGAGTCCCCTCGTATATCTTTCAGCCCAGAGCCAACTTTTGGGCCTTCGCCTTCGAGTTTCAAGTCAAAATCCGGTCGATCGAAAGATGCAAATAATCAAGAAATAGCAGTTGATGCAAGTCTTTCTAATTGGCTGGCTTCTCCTGAAATCACCACCACACCCTCAAAGAAAACTGGTTTTAGTGGCTTCGAAGACAGGCCGATTTTAGGTGCATTGACTGTTGAAGAACTGAGACAAATTTCGGCAACTCCCTCTCCGAGGAAGTCTCCTAGTCGAAGCCCCGATGAAATTCCCATTATAGGCAGTGTTGGGACATATTGGAATCATTCGAATTCGGCGAAGCGCTCTGATTCAGCAGCCTCTTCTTTTAAGGGCATACCAAACACAACTAGCAAATACAGAGAGGTACTTATGAAACGAGGAAGTGATTAAATGGTTATCTGTTCGTAATTTTTGTTTGCTAAAAACTTTTATGATATATGCGCAGGATAAGAGAGTTAACTGGCACTCTACTCCTTTCGAGACGAGATTGGATAGAGCTCTCAATCGAGGCGCTGCTGAAGCTTAATTCTACTACAGAGCGATTTTAGTGAAGTGTGGTTTTTTTCTTTTCGTGTGGCTATTTCTCGTTTGCTTTAGTTTCCCATGTCTGAGTACAGTTTGTTATTTGTCTGTGAATGCTATGGGACTTGCATATGCTGCGTATATATAATTAATTCATTGTGTATCTCTTTGTATCGTTCAATATTGTAAAACATCACATATGAAATGAATTCGTTGATTGGATTGCTTCGGTTATTGATGTAAATGACGCACGTCCAATTTCTTGATTCTATAGCATGCAAGAAAATCTTGGGAAAAAAACAAACAATTATATTGTACGCTTATTATGCATAACATAGCAATAATTCGAAATCAAAACTGCAAAGAGAAAAACGGGAATAACATCAACACTCGACACCACATTGCTTGAGAATAGGTCCAGTTTGTTTGGGCAAGAAAGGATCAATCCGAACCCAAACGAGCGAAAAAATCGAAGCCAAAAGAATCGACCAAAGAACCACAATCGTAGGCGTCCTGTTCTGCCTTCCCATCAAACCCTTGAGAAAAGGATAGAGATGAACAATAACCCAAAACGCAAAGAACAGCTTCCCGAACAGTGGGCCCCACGAACCGTATCCGTTATTAATGGCATCAGCAACTCCAGCCACAACACCAACCATGTTAAGGATGATTAAGGTTGTCGGCGGGATAAGAAGAGTTGTCCATTTGAAGAGATAGAGCTCTCCGAATTCGGCATCGTCGGCTGCTTTTGATGTGACGGTGAAATTCGTGTCCACTCCGGCGAGGACTTTGAGAAGGCCTTGGAAAACGGCGAAAAGATGGGCCGAGACACCACCAATTACCCAAAATTGCTCGTTCCTCCACCAGTCCTCGATGCTGACCCCACTCCACCGGAGCTCGAGAACTCCGGTGACTATGATTGAGAGGAAGAGTGCGATAAACCACACACTTGCTAGGTTATTCAGCTGTGTAAGGAGAACGAGATTTTTAGTTAGAAAATGTCGAAATTATTCTTAATTTTGAACATATGCGATATTCCCACGTCGTTTTCTTGTTTAAGTGATTGATCACTAATCTTGAATTCCGACACAGTTTTTTTCAAAATTTCAAAAGAGGGCCAATTGATTAAACTAGTCTCTTTCTTGAGAAGAAAAAATAAAAAAGAATTAGTTTCACCGATATTCATAGTCGAAGGGTACTTACAGTGGGAACGATAAATTTGCCGGTAAGAAGACAGACAGCTGGAAGTGTGCAATAGGCTAACAGAGCAATGGAAGTGAAGGGGTACACAACGGTGTTAATATACGAAAGTCTTTGAAGCCACTTCAATTTTCCACCGAAGCCGTACCAAAGTGGACAATGGCGACTAAAAAAGATCTCGACTGAACCAAGAGCCCATCTCAAAACTTGGTGCAACCTATCAGATAGATTTATAGGAGCTGATCCTTTAAAAGCAGCTCTCTTTGGTGTACAGTACACAGACTTCCATCCTCTACAATGCATTTTGAATCCCGACAAAATATCTTCTGTAACCGACCCGTAAATCCATCCAATCTGTCAATTAAAAAAAAAAAAATCAATAGTTTATTTTTCAATAATAAATATTTCAGAGCCATGATTTTTTCTTTTTTTTTTTTTGGTTGTCAAACGAACCTCTTTGCCCCATTCGGTTTTTTCTTCGTACCCACAGCTAATAACATGAATGGCTTCCTTGATTAACGACGATGGATTATTCCCTTCAGGGAAACCACCATCTTCCATGAGAGTCGAAGCTATGAAAACAGGCGACATTCCGAATCTTTTTTCGAAGTTCTTTTGTGACATGAGTGACGATTTCTCCAATTCGTCGTACCCTTCGAGACCTTCTTCGATTTCCTCGAGATCGAAAGCTGCTGCGGATGATTTTCGAGTGTAGTGCTTGCCCATCATTTTCTTCTTATTCTTGCTGTACAATTTCCCAAGCCCGAGTAAAGATTTCAATCCCTTTTTCTTGCTACCCTTTGACTTTCTTGATCCACCGCCACAACAGCAGCAGCACCAACTGGGCCAACAGTCACAAGTCATCTTCGGCCGCTTCTCAGAAGCAGGGGGATCATACCCGTATAATGCCTGCCGGTTAAATACACAACCGGTGCCAACATATACGGGCCCTTGGATTCCATCTAAACCTTTCATGTTTATCTGTTAATAAAACAATTTTTTCAATGTCAAAACTATCTATCTCTGATCTTATAGAATGATTAGAACAAAAAGTAGGGAATGAACTACTGTAGATATATATAATAGCTTACATCAAAGAATACGACATTGCGATTAGCGTATCTATCGTGTCGATCGATACCGTCAAATCGCTGAGGAAATTGGACGTAGCAGAGCTTCTTTCCGATTTGAGGATCCATCAGAAAGCACATGGCTTCTCTAACAGCTTTACTGTTATTGAGGTAGTGATCACAATCCAAGTTCAAGATAAACGGCGCATTTGTAAGAACTGCAGAAACTCGAACCTGTTGATTTTGCACAAATCAAATCTTTTCAGTTCTTTAAAAAAAAAAAAAAAAACAGCAAAATTTAACTAATTTGACAGATATTTATTTACCAGTGCATTTTCTGCTCCAGCTTTCTTATGGTGCTGATATCCAGGTCGTTTCTCACGCGACACGTACACTAGTCGTGGTAGCTCCTTACCTTCGATATCGAGCGCACCTTCACTTCCCAAATATACCTACAGAATCAAGAAACTTCATATCAGCAAGTTGATGAATGATTTTGAGTATCGTTTGACGAAATATTTTATTCTTATTATCCGTAATCGTTTTTCAAACCTGAATCATGCCAGGGTGATCACGAGTATTGTTCCCCGGCCATGGAGTCCCGTCTTGCATCACCCATCCTTCTTCGGGTTTTTTCTGAGCCTTCGCCACTAAAGCATTAATTCTCACCTTAAACTCCTCATATTCTCTCTGCAATAAAATAAACAACTCCGTAAGAATAAATCCATAATTTACATCAAAATAACAAAAAAATGATTCACAAAATTACCTTCATGGCCCTTCGATCCTTAACGAATGTAGGCTGAACCTTATCTTTCAAGTAGTCCATTTTCTCCGAGAAGTAAAACTCGGGCGCCCTCGGCTCCACACTATACTTCTTACAGAACGGGACCCACCGCCTCGCGAACTCAGCCGTTTCAGACAATGCATCGAACAGAAGCATGGATGCACCATCATCCGACAGATAGCAACTCACCTTATCGACCGGGTAATCAACGGCCAGGATCGAAAGAATCGTGTTGGCTGTAATAATGGGAGGTTCCTTAAGCGGGTCCACCGAGCTCACGAAGAAGTCAACGGGCGCCAGCCTGTCGGGCTCGCCCTCTCGCTCGAACCTCAACGAGAGGCGATCGAGATAGGTTTCTCGGTTAATGGGGGCCCATTTGGGGAACTGGTCGAGAATCCAGGATAATCCGAACCATATCTCGCAGATAACGGATATAATCCATAGAGGATAAGCATCCTGTGCTGGGGTTAGGATTCGAAAATGGAAGAAGAAACAGAGGATTACGAAACGAACGACGATTACAATCCGGTAAGGGCTGATTAGGCGGGATGGGATTGGGACTTTTCGCCAGAGGGGTTGTCGGGCTTCAGCTATGCTGAAGAATCAACACAACAACAATCGAAACAATTGGTACTCAATTTCAGAAAAATTAGGGCACCAATACAATTTCAATTTCTATCGGCAAAAAAAAAAAAAATCTTACAGAAAATCATCGTCGTCGTCGTCGTTTTTGTCGTTTCCTCCGTCGCCGGTTTTGGTGACGAGGCCTCGCTTTTCCTGTCGGGATTTCCATTTCTCCATTCGCTCTTTCCATTCCTCGTTGTCGGGAGATTCCTTTTCACCTTCAAAATCTTTACCTGCAACTGTTTGTGAAGAATGATTGTTTGTGAAGGGGAGTTTTATTAAATATAGGGTTTAATAAGTAGTTTGATGAGAAATTTCGATTTACCACTTCCAGCAACAGAGGGAACTGCGTCGACATTAGTGTGAATTTGATGCTGATTGAACTTTACTTCCTGCACTCGCAAAAAGTAATTTGAATTTCGCGCGTTATTCTATTCTATTTATTTATTTATTTATTATTACTGAATAAGTAAGTGAATATATTCAAATTATTATGTTGGATCAGAAATTGAAATTAAGAAACCCGATATTCGTTATTCGGGCCATCTTCATATGGGCCCGATTCATTTTGGAGTAATATTTTTTAATTCTGAATTCCGACTATTTCCATTTTTCGATTTTCTTTTATCGAAGTAGTACAACGAAATCAGTCTTGATATGCATTTTATATTATATGTTAATTAACAAAAAATGGAATCTCCAATTTCGGCCGGTTTTGATTAAAAAAAAATCTCTATTTTTGATTTTTTTAGGCGAAATTGAAATTAGTTTTTCAGTTCCGAATATACATATTTATTTATTTTGCAATTATTCAAAAATTGCTAATTTCGATCAAATAGAATAATTACCGAATGATGAGTGGGATCGGGAGTGTAATCATGGTGATTCTTGAGCTCAATTTGATCTTCAAAATCATCGTAATAAGCTTCTTCTTCATCCCCATCAGCCTTAGGACAACCTTAACAAAAGTACTTACTACACATTAGCTCCTGACCAACATCATTTAATAAAATTCATTCTACATTTAATTTCTCGAAAAAAAAAAATATTAATTAATTTATAGACCTTTGTGGCGCTTGTAACGAGTGTGGCACTGAGGGCAAGTCTGGTGCCCGTCGCTCCTCTCGTAATCGTAGCAAGGTCTACAAACCGGGAACCCGCACTCGTGACAAGCAACAAACGCCTCTCCACTCTCATGCATGATTCCAATCTCGTCCCCACATATCCGGCAAATCTTGGCCGTCGATTCGGGCATTGGATGCCCATCATGCTATAGTCGTAAAACACATGCATGCGTTTAGTTAGTCGAGCATTAATACTTATTTTTTAAAGGAGATTTGTTTGAGCAAGAAATTAGTTACCTCGTCGGAAGAAGTGTGGAGAACACGAGAGCCGGTGAAGAGGGCAGCCATTGTTGCAATTGATAGTGAAGAATGAATGAATGGGGTGTGCTAGATAAATAAAAATGGGGAGGGTAGGTTTTTTGTTAACAAATTAGTGTGTGTTTGTTGAGAGAGGGTACTACACCAGCAAATAGGTAAGGGGTCAATATTTTAATTGAAGGTTTGATTTGAAGAGAAGTTATATTAATTGGTGAGAAGAGGGACAGTGTCTGTTGTTGTTGTTGGTTGCTTCTTCTTTTATTTTTTACACTGTAGGAAATATTTAGTGTAATAATATAATGATACCCTGTCTTTGTAGCTTCCACTCTAAGGTATTTTTCATATGTATATATATATATATATATATATATATATATATATATATATATATATATATATATATATATATATATATGTGTGTGTGTGTGTGTGTGTGTGTGTGTGATTTCTCAAACAAGACACAAGTTTTGTAATTTAGACTAATTTCTACGCGACGAAGCAATTAAAGATACTCATTCACAATCACAGGTCCCCAAATTATTGAATCATAAGTTCTAAACATTTGTACAAAGCTTCAAAATGAAGAGAAATTCGGGTGGGGTGGGGCCGGAAAGGTAGGTGTCATGTTCGAATCATTTTTTTTTCCACAATACATGTCACGATTGCCTAAGTCAGAAGACCTACAAATTTCGAGCGGAAATTCAAAACAAGTTTGTGAGTTGTGACACTCTTAAACATTCAAATATTGCTTATCGACTAAAAATCTTCACCGAAAAGGAAAAAAAAAGCATCATGCGCCATGAAAATTCATCTAACAAATAGACTCGGAATTTCAGAGCTCCCTTGTGAAAGCTTACTCTCGAGAGAGCTGGTGAGCCGTTTTATCTGTAGAGTCTTTGATATGATCCAAAAAGACGACCTTACTCGTCCACTTTCGCACGCTTTGTTGGCGGTGAGTCAGATTTTTCACCAGCACTCGACTCGGGATTTTCAAGAACTACAACCTCGGCTGCTTTTTGTTTTGGCGCAAGAATTTCGCACTGCATCTGCCAACTCTTTAAGAGCGTTCTCACCGGCCGAAGAGGCTCCGCCCTTGACCAAGTCAACTGCTTAGTAAATTGGTTTGTCTATTTCTTTCATACACATTCTACATGTGAAAAAGAAAAAAAAGGTTTGGATCAGTAGTTTCCTCCTTTCTTACAAGAGAAGCAAATCTGTTTAAGTGAAAAATACCAAAACATGGTCAAGATATGAGACACAAACAAAACCAAGTAACACTATTTCAGTAAAATCCAAATTGCCTCAAGAGCAAGACATTTTAATCCAACAAAATCTTGTACATATTGACAACTATTCCGACAGTCGTTCAAGTTACGTTCAACCTACAACTATTCATTTAGTACACTATACAGATGTCGTTTCAGACATTCTCAGACAAACTACATAAGCGGAAAAAATAAAAATGATACGGTATCTTCAATAGCCATGCTTCCTTTTCTTCTGATCCCTGACTACTGAGAAAGAACTCACTGCATGCCGTGAATTGGCAAGCTCGCGAGGAATCACAGCACCAGAAGATTCTAGAATATCAACCAACTCTGGAAATATTTTCTTATCGTCCTCGTTCACAAACACAATCGCCGCACCATCTTCTCCCATTCTCGAGGCCCTACCAATCATATGCACATACTCTTTTATCGAATTCGGCACGTCAAACACAATAACCTGCCTCACATACAAGAGATCAACTCCTCTGCCCAACACTCCCGTACCCACAATCACACTAACTTCCCCAACCAAAAACGACCTCACTACATCTCTCCTCTCCTTCATTTTTTTCCCTGTTTACATCTCTCCTCTCCTTCATTTTTTTCTCATTCATTTTTTTCTCACCATGGATGGATAAAGCTTTCAGCCCTCTTTCGAAATTGTTGCGGGGTACATCAACACTTGAGGATGCGATAACTTGCTCTCGAAACCATTTTCTCGAAACCATTTTTCATGGCGCAACGGTCTAGCTAAAAGATTTTTTTCTTTTTTGGCTGGATACAAAATTGTAACTCACACTTTTATCTTATGCCAAGTGACATTTCTAACCAATGATTATGATTTATCTTCATTCAACGACTATAGTTTATCCATTAGAAGTATCCATAGAAGTATCTATATATTTTTAGTAAAAAAAAGACTTGGAGTAAGTTTCTAGAATGGTCTAATCACTAATAAACTATACTTCTAAACATTTGTACAACATGGTCTATATATAATTTCACAAACAAGACATAATTTTCGCAATTTTCACAGATCCCCAAATTATTGAATCATAGATTCTAAACATTTGTACAAAGCTTCAAAAGATGGAGAAATTCGGTGGGGCCGGAAAGGTGGGTGTCATGTTCGAATCAAATTTTCCACAATACATGTGACGATGCCTACGTCAGAAGACTACAAATCTCGAACGAAAATTCAACAAGTTTGTGAGTTGTGACACTCTAACATTCAAACATTGCTTATCAACGAAAAAATATTGAGGGGAAAGACAGAATTTCACAGCTCCTTTGTGAGCTTACTCTTCTAGCCCTACTCGAGAACTGGTGAACCGTTTTCTCTGTAGAGTCTTTGATAGGAACCAAAAAGACGACCTTACTCGTCCACTTTCGCACGCTTTGTTGGCGGTGACTCAGATTTTTCACCAGCACTCGGCTCGGGATTTTCAAGAACTACAGCCTCGACTGCTTTTTGTTTCTCCCCCACTAGCTGAGAAGTTTCTCCCGATGTTTTGGTAGTTTCGCCTTTCGTTTCATTATTCTCAGCTTCTACTAGTAAATTATCTTTGGCGCAAGAATTTTGCACTGCATCTGCCAACTCTTTAAGAGCGTTCTCACTCGTGGAAGAGGCTCCGCCCTTGATCAAGTCAACTCCTGACTTGCACTGCTTCTCGAACATCATCTGAAGATATCTCCCCTGTTCTTCTATTCGAAGCTGTAGATTTCTTTGAATCTGCATAATATTTTTTTTTACGAATTAATATATGAAGTGCACTGCAAAAGTGCCAGCCATTCCCCAGAAAAAGGCTTAAAAGTCATTCCAGAAACTTAAAACTTATTTCACATTCAAATAGTAGAGGTTGAAATTGTACAATTTCATAATCGGGAAGAAATTTCGCAACAGGGACATCCAATATTCCAGAGAATATCATATAGCAAAAGTAGAAATTATATCATGTCTTTTGTACATAATTTTTCTTGTCTTCAATATCTGTGGCAGTTGCGGTATGCAAATTGCGGTTTCCTATAACGTATCAAAATAATATAATGCTAGACTTAAAAACCATTGGCTGCTTTAAATTTGTTTTAACTCTTCATAACATACCATCTACTAGCTAACAAATCAATTTAGTAAATCCTTCATTTTTAGACGGTTCTCTTAAAAAAAAAACCATACCTCAAGTTGTTCATGAAGCCGCTTCTGAACTTCCATCTGCAATCGCAGTGCTTCAGTGATCTCAATACCCCTGTTTTAAAACCAGAGACTCATAACAATCAGCAAGAATAACATATGGCATAGAAAACAGCCAAACACAGGAAAAATAAATATATTAAGCTACATTTTTTTTTCAAAGGTTCACGTTCAACAGAAGAAATTAATGCAATTGGATTGCCGAAATGGAAAGTGAGAGTGAGGAAGAGGATATTTGACCAGCATCGCCAGGTGAAGCTAGACATTAGAACAAGAGTTCGTGTCTTTACATGAAAGATTAAACGTGCAATACCAAAACAGAAGCCAGAAGATCTGGTCAGGGTTCAATAGGAAATTAACAGAAACAAAGGGATACAAAGATATTTATAAGCGAACATATTTTTCGCTGACATATTCGACAATTTCAAAATGTTCCAATCGAGCAACCATATTTGGTCCTTTTTAACAGTCATCCAATCATTGTTATGGTCATTTGCCCATCCGACTTTAACTACAACATTAAAAAAAAAAGGAGCTATGAAAACTAGTACAGATATCAGAGTTAATAGTAATACCATCTAAAAGTTTCAACTCAACAGAATACATCAATTACAAGACGTGATTTAACGAAATAAATCATAGCATTTCAGTTTTTAGAATTCATCACAGAACATTAAACTCACGTTTTTAAGTCCAAGGATGATAAATCTTCAATGGAGGCAAGTTTTTTCTCTGAAGATTCTGCAGAAGAAAACATTAGGCAATGATCAATATTCTCTTCTATGCACATTCATTCATGAAATATTTGAGAAGAGTAGAACCTAGCATCCGAGGTCATCGCCAAGTGAAAAAGCAAAGAACAAGAACATGGAGTTCACATTCTAATGTGTACTTATTATAGGTCACAGACCACCACAAAAGAAACGAAAAATAATGGCTACCAAGCAATTTCATCGATTTTCAAGAAAATTGGCAGAACATGTATATAGCACTGCACCATCATCAATATCACTGTTGTGAAATGGATGATGAACGAATGGGTTACAAAACATGAAGAAAAGGGTATACCTTCTGGTGTCTCTGGTTTAAATCTAGCTGTCCGATACTTCTGCAGTTCAGAAATCGGTATTAAGAAGAGTGAGAAATCCAATCGATGCAGGTTTAGGAAAAGGTCCGAATATTCCATACCTGCAAGTGGCTTTTCACATGATAAATGGTCAACCCGTCAACTTTCATTTGTTTCAGGACACCCTTGGGAGTAGCTCCTGTATCAAAGATACAACAAATGATGTTAAGTAGCAGCGCAGTGATTTTACATCAGGTTACTTGAATCAGTGAAGCAAGCAAAATAAAATTACTTTCACTGCCACCAAGCTTGTTGACTGCTTCGACAAATGCCTCATGAAGTTCTGGCGTCCAACGCATGCGCTGCTTTGCTGGAGCAGCATTTGCAGATGATGATTGACCGCCACTGGTGCAAATTTCTCCAGGTGTGCCGGGGAGGTGTAGGGATATCTGAGACTGATTCATGGAGATATTTGGTGACTGTTCAGAAATCTGATACGATGGCTACAGCAAAACAGATAAAAGAAGAGAAAATTTATGTCATTGACTCAATTGAACGGTAGTCAGTATATCATACGCAGAAAAAATAAAATAAAAAAAATCCACCTTTGGTGCTGGATCTGCAACAGTTGCATCAGCAAGAATCCCATTCCAATCAGTAGCCAAAGCATCATTATCAGTAATAAGCTGATCGGCCCAATCCTGCCAATCACTTGGTTTACCGAGATCCTCGGAGGGAACGGGAATGCCACCATTGGTACTAACATCTAGTTCATTATTCAGGATTGTGGTATTCATTGGAAAATCAAGAAAATCGGGCAATGTTTCCGTGCACCACGAATCATTGTTTTCTTTGTTAAACTGACTTGATGCAGTGGATTGAAGAACCCGAGAATCAACAGGATGTGCTAACATAACCGACTTCCCACTACTTGTTGATTGAGATATGAAGGGGGGTTGCCTTGGATGTCTCTCTTGTTGTTCTATAGTTGAAAAATGAAGATTGGTAGAAAATCCTGAAGAAGAAGAAAATATATGCCCAACAACCCCATTGTTGGAAGACAATGGAGCTGGCTGACGATGCATGAGTTCCCTCTCTACGGAAATGTACTGGGAGTCGGAAAATTTCGGAGACGACTCTTGCAGAGCAGCTGGACGAGCAGGAAATGAAGGAGAGAGTGCTGCAGAGGCCCCAAAGTTACTAATCTGTCTGCCACCTGATCTTTGAATAGATAAAGCTGGTCTTGCTTCCATTTTTGGCTTGTGTTTAGTTAACACCTACTTCAATATAAGTTATTAGAAACCAGCTCAGATTCTTCAGTCACCTGTTTAACTGAGCCACAAGAACATGCGTCAATTTCATATCTCAACGTGTTAAAAAAACACATTTACTAAAAGAAAATGAATAAAAATTGTGACTTATCAATCAATGTCAGACTATTTTGAAAACTGTGAACAACAGATCTTCCTCTATGCAGGCCAGACAAGAAATAAAGAAGCATAATTTGGAGGTTTCATGCCTCGTAAAGGTGGGCGAAAATCCTCACATCTAGAAGGTGAAATAAAACATCTCAATTGGCAAATAAGATCACTAAAGAACAGGCGGCACGATATTAACGTGGTCGTATGGTCAAGAATCTGTTCATTTATACAAGTCCAGAACTCCATTCCACCATAACATCAAGGTCTTACATATTACCAACGCTTTTTCAATCACGGAAACACCTAAACTGTACATCACCGACAAAAAACTCGGAGAACAAGCTGCTATAAGCTAGATGGCGTGCTTGCAAACAAACCAATATTAGTCTAATCATGTGTTTAATATTTTGTAAAAATTAGTCAACAAAATCTATCATCTCAAACTCATGATGAAAGATGATTCAATTGCAGAACCGAAACCATGCACCAAGGATAAATACATTAATCTCAAAAACAAAAATTAGGTCTACAGCCTTGGCAGATCAAATCCAATGGGTAAATGACGTCAGAATAATACAATAGTAATCCTAAAAAAATAAATATCTTCGGTAATCAATCAAATAATGTTTTTTTTTTTAGAAATTAACAAGAAAAATCCTATGTTCATAACAGCGAATGAACACCACTTTTCTCATAACCAAAACAAGAGATTAAAATTCAATAATCAATTCGAAGTCAGCTTTGGGAGAAAAAAAAACCCTGAAAATGGACAAATTGCTGCAAATTCAACAGAAACAACCAAAATTAAAAAACCTTACGTTATAATCAGAAGCGAACTCATGAAATTCAGCCACAATCCCGCGATGGCTGAGCTATAAATTAATTGTGTTGGAACGGCACGCGCGGCCTGTTTGAGGGAAGTTCCGTCACCGGCGAGTGGACAAAAGGGAAAAATGTACGGTGACAAGTGCGCCTTTATTTTGATGTCTTCTATATGAGTTTGGCTTCATCCGATTCATGTTTTTTTTAACTCGGGGGTATATATCCGTCTCACGCGCTTCCTGTGGAGCGTGTAGTTTTATCCCCCTTTCGTTTAATTAAAATACTATATAATATATTGTTCAGTGTAACGATTAATTAATCTAAGGTTGTATTTTTTATGTGAGGAATTTGGATTAAACTATTTGGAAAAGAAATTTTAAATGATTCTAAGTGCAACGAATTTGAAATTCATCACAATAATTAAAAAAAGAATGCTAAAGATTTGGTATTCATTACAAAATATTATTTATCAAACCACCTTCATACATTTATTATTATATATAAATTTGAAATCCTCTCTTTAAATTCTTATAATTGATTTGTGATTTGCAATTTTCTTGACTTTTGCCTAGTTTTTTGCATTTGCTTTCAATTTCCAAAGCCATTATCTCGAGACACAATAATACAAAACACGAAAATTGTAGTTCTCTGGTAAAATTTTCTAATACAATTTAAATCAGTTAGATAAAACTAATAATTATGTAAAAAAATTATAAAAAAATAATAATAAATAAAACATTGATATATGTTTGGGTGTGTAGGTCCCACATTAGTTTGTGGATTCTGATTGGGCACTGAGAGTACCTCCAATTGATGTGCGTGTGGACAAAAATAATTGACAAATATTTTAATTTTTATGATATGATAGATATTATTTAAATATTTTTTTTTAATAAATACTAGTATCTCACCCGTGCGATGCACGGGAGTCAAATTCAAAATTTAAAATTGATTCAACAAAACACGATAAAAATATATATATATATATATATATATATGGGGCTCTTTGAGAAAACCCCCTCATTATTTTTTTTAATTGAGGGAGGCCCAAAATATTTTAGTCCATTTGAGAAAAGTCCACACCCATTTTCAGCTATTATGCTTTCCAGCTTTGTCCCCACCCGCCACATCATCAGTGGGTCACGCTCAGCAATTTTTTTTTTTTTTTTTCCGTTTTTTTTTCTTAATCGACTATGAAGCATAGTCGATTAAGCCTTAATCGACTATGCTTCATAGTCGATTAAGGAAATTATTTAATTATTTTTTTTTTTTTGTTTTTTTAATTTTTTTTTTCTATATCAGGTGTATTAATCGACTATGATGTGAAGCATAGTCGATTAAGAATCTGCTACTAAAAATAACAAATCACAACTGCGAAAAAAATACAAAATCAACTATATATTACCAAAACAAAAAAATATACAAATATTATAAATGATTTATACAATTGAAAGCAATAAACAAAAAATCCAAAAAAAATAAAAAAAATTGGAGTCGATGAACCTTAATCGACTACCAGAGCATAGTCGATTAGCTTAATCGACTATGAACATGTACATAGTCGATTTAGGTTTCATCCACAAAAAAATCAAAAAACAACCTCCCCTTCGTCACCACACCACCCAGAGCTCCTGCCATGGCCGAACCCGTTAGGTTTTAAGAAAAAAAATTGGCAATTCATCAAAAAAAAAAAAAAAAAAGCTATGGAAATTGAGCATCAAATTATAGTGAGGGGTGAAGAGGAACAACAAACAAAGCAGCAGGTACAACTCATCAATCCACCTTCACCTTCATCCTCACCCTCCCATGAATTCTCCTTCACCATCTCCCTCCACCCGCCGCCCCAACCGCCGCCGCCACAACCGCCGTCCGACATTAACACCAACAAACCAAAATCCCCTCCTCCAATCGCCGCCATCGATTTATCTCCGGCGGATGAAATCTTCTTCCACGGCCACTTACTCCCCCTCCACATCCTCTCCGGCGGCGGCGTTGGTCAACGGAGGCACCTTTCATCATTTTGGCAACGGTATCAGTGGACGGCAGAGGAGAGATAGTGGTGGTGGTGAACTGGGGAGGAATGAAGAGAGAGAAATGGGGTTGTTTGTTGATGAACGGTGAGCCAGGTTGGCAGCGGCGACGGGGGCGACGGTGATGAGAAGATTTGTCGGAGAAAGAAAAAAAAAAAAAAACAAAGAACACGGCAGAAGAGAAGCAGAAGACGAGAAGATGAGAAGACAAGAAAAAAAAGAGAGAACGGCAATGGGTTAGGGGTAATAAGGGTGGTTTGGGAATTATTAAATAATATTTGGGTAGGATATTAGGTAAGGGGGGTTTTCTCTAATTATTTTTGGGAGGGGGGGTTTTCTTAACTCATTTACCTAGATGAGGGGGGTCTTGTTAATTATCCCTATATATATATATATATATATATATATATATATATATATATATATATATATATATATATATATATATATATATATATATATATATATATATATATATATATATATATAAACTTAGTATAATTTAAGATATTGAAACAAATAACATCGCACCAACTTTGCCTTAGCAATCGCCAAAATAAATAATTAATATACTACGTCAGATACGTCTTCCAATAAGGATGGCAATGGGTTGGATATCGGGCGGATTTTGCAATCCACATCCCCGTCCCGCGAGGAAATCCCCTTCCCCATCAAAATCCCCGAATTATTAAGTTTGCATTCCCATACCCATCTCGTAAAATACCTGAAAATAGTGTTTTTTTTGTTCTTTCTTATAATTATCTTTGAAAAATTGCCAATAAATTTCTTACGACAATAAAAAAATATCAAATATCCTTAATTATCATGCTACAAATTAAAGTATTTTAAAATCAATAACTTTTATGTATATATATATATATATATATATATATATATATATATATATATATGCGGTACACTCATACCCTTTTTGCTTTGTATCCGGTTCAAAATCTTGAATAAATACCAATATTCACCCTACATTTTTTTAAGCGGGAAATACCTGTTAATTTCGGTTGAATACTGGTATGAAAAGATATAAACTTACATGTATTTGATTTCAACTTTTGTTGATGGTCATTGCAAACGAAATCATTAACAAAAAAAAATTATCGTCTCTGGAACTTTGTAGCAAGGTGAAGTTCAATGGGATCAACATTAACTTGAAGAATGTGATTGTCCGTTCGATTAACTTGAAGCCTAGTTTCATTGCACATTCCTGTTGCTTGATTGATATTCGTATGAACGAACTTGAATTTCAACCTATGCGAAGGGAGTTCGGAGCACGACACGACGTTGAGGAATTCAATTGAAAAAGTATAACTTGAAACAAATAAGTTATCTTTTACCATTATTAATATTCTTCTACCCATTTTTAAATATTATATCTAGTCTTGTTAACAACAAACCTAGTATAGAATTTATTACTTAGATTTAAATGAGTTTAATTAGTAAAAGTAATCAAAATAATTCAACGCATGTAATTTACCAAACAATAAATTTACAAATAAAAAGAATATATGATTTTATCTTCATTATATTGTTGTTTACCCAACTTTTAAATATTTTATCTAATTGGGGTAACAAAATAAATATTTTAATGTGTCTATCCCAATTTAAGTGGGTTTAGTTTTTTTGGAACAATAAAATAAGAAAATACACATAATTCACAAACAAATAACTTAAAAAAACAAAATTATCATTTCGACCATAGTAAAAATTCATTCACCCATTTTTCAAATATTGTATCTTCTAATGGTAACGAAGTAAATATTTTAAAAATTATTTACTGAAATTTAAATAAGTTTAGAATAGTCAAAGTAATTGAAATAGTTCAATACAAATAATTCACCTAACAATAACTTGCAAAATTTGTTATTTTAGCATGAAATAAATTTGTCCACCCATTTTTTTGAAAGCTTTTATCTTACACAATAGGTATTATAAAAATTATTTATTTAAATTTAGATGGGTTTAATTAGTTAAACACATTAAAATAGTTCAACCCATATAATTCCCCAAATAATAACTTGTAAAAATTATGATTTGGCAATATATTTCGTCTACCCATTTTTTCAGTCTCATATCTAGTTGTGGTAATGAAATATAAATTTTGAAACTTAGCTATCTCAGATTAATCTATTAGATTAAAATAGTTCAATGTAAATAATTCACCAAACCAATAATTTAAAAAATAAAAATTGTTATTTCCCCTTTATGAAATATCGTTTACCTTTTCTTGAAATCTTGTATCTAGTGATTGCAACAATATAAAAATTTGAAATATTATTTATCTCAATTTAAATGGGTTTTAATTTTGTCAAAATAATTAAAATAGTACAACTCACATAATTCACCATACAACAACATAAAAAATGATCATTACTATTTCACCATAATATATAAAATTTTATTTACCCAGAATTGAACCTTTTGTCTAGTTGTAGTAACGGAATTAATTTTTTAAAATCTATTTATCCCAATTTAAATGGATTTAGGTTTATCAAAATAATTAATTCAACACACATAATTCCCTAAACTGTAGCTTAAGTAAAATATTATTTTAGATTTTAAAATTTTTGTTTCCATTTTCTTAAATATTTAACTCTAGTTGTTGTAACAAAATATATATTCTAAAAACTATTTAGATGTGTGTCGGAATATTAAAATAGTAACCAAACAATAAATTACAATAAAAAAAATATTAATTTACCATTATAAAAATATTGTTTACCAATTTTTAAATCTCTTATCTCGTGGTGGTAAAGAAATAAGTATTTTAAAAGTTATTTACCGAAATTTCCTCAAAAGAAATAAAACTATTTATCCAAATTTAAATGTGTTTGTGATTAGTTAAAGTAATCAAAATAGACCAATACATAATTCACGAAATAATTACTTACACAAAAAACAATTTACCATTATAAAATTTTATTTACCCATTATTAAATATTTTATTTAGTGGTGGTAACAAAATGGGTGTCTTATAAATTATATACCAGATTTATATGCATTAAGATTTTTTAAATAAATGTTGACAAAAAAAATATTTTTTAATAAACTCAAATAGTTCAAAGTTCAAACCACATAATTCACCAAACAATAACTAAAAAGATGAAAGTTATTATTTTTTCATTATTGTATCTTGTAGTGTTAACGAAATATAGATTTTAAAAATTATTTGTCGTAATTTAAATGAGCTTAAGTTAGTCGTGTAAGATATTAAAATAGTTCAAATCACATAAGTCACCAAAACATAACTTTGAAAAAATGAAAATTATTAATTTTACCATTATCAAATGTTGTTCACCCAATTTTTAAAATCTTGTATCCCGTGGTGGTAATGGTATACATATTTTAAAAATTATTTATCCATATTTAAATATTTTTTATGTTTCGAAACAATTTAAGTATTTCAACACACATAATTCACCAAAATATAACTTAAAAAATGAAAAAAAATATTTTACTGGTATAAAAAAATTATCCATTATATTTTGTCTAAATTTAGTAATAAAACAGATATTGTATAAATAATTTATCCCAATAAGTGGGTTTGGGTTTGTCAAAATAATAAAAATAATTAAATAAATAATCAGTAAAAAAAATATAAATTATCAGTTTACCATTATAAAATCTCGTTTATGAAATCTTAGAATCGAATAATTATGGTATAATCACATATATAACATAATTGCACTTGTGTTCTTATAAAGCTTACGTATACAAATTTTCATATAATTTTCCTTAATCATTCCATAACCATGAATACAAATTTCTATATAATATGTATTAATTGTGCATGATTAGAGGATATTATAAATTGATTTCATAATTATGCACAATTTAACTATATTAAGGCAAGATTGCAGTAAGATCAACATATTAAGTGTAGTATGGTACGCAAAATATTAGAAAAAATGGAAAAGATATACATAGTTATCAACAATGGACAATGAACATCAAGAACAACTTTAAAAAAAATAACAACAAAAGACAATGGAAAAAAGAATATCAAGAATAACATGAAAATAAAAAATAAGAACAAATAACAGTGTATAACAATAATGGAAATGAAATATCATAATATTTACAAACAACAAAACATTGAAAAAAATATAAGGACGTCAGAATGAAAAAGCAAATGAATAAGTGAGTGATAACAATGGAGGGAGTATTTATAGAATTTATGGTGTAGTTAGTGTAACAATATCTAAACGTTTAAATAAATTAGAAGATTATATTATTATTGATATTAATATAATTATGTAATTAATGTGGACCAATGAGCGGATTGATTGATTGCAGATTAATATGTAAATTGTCAATATTTTCAAGATTTATCTATTACGCAATGATATGAATGAAAATAATAATTAAAAAGCCGGATTTTGTGGAATGTAAATGGAAATCTATGCAATACAAAATAACCAATCAAGCTATGGAAACAAAGATGAATTATGTGGACGATGTGGTAAATAATTAATAAATAAATTAATGTACAAATTATAAATATTTTATTTTCAGAGGTCACAAATACAATTAAAGAACTTATTTAATCATTGTACACAAACTCTGTCAAATGAACAACGACTTCAACATGAGTAACGAAGAAAAGTGATACACAACTAAAACAAATAAATAAATAAACTATGATAAACTTGTTGAAGTTCTAATGAAATTTCCTAAACGAACACACTATTTAAAATAAGTCGTCTTATGTTTTGTAACATCGATACTTAGTCGGCGATTCACCAAAAAAGAAGTCAATACCATTAATTTTTCCAAATCATAACTATTAATTTCTCCATTCAATACCACATCTGACATTCATCTATAACTTTCGGCACATAAATATTTCCGCAAACGATATGATTGGATTATATTGAAACCAATAATCAATGAATGGTCTCTTGCCGAAATCTCCGATTCATAGGTTGACATCATATTCATATGGAAAATAAAAACATATATGTTAATAGATTATAAATATATATTTCATATATGTTGATACCAACGAAAAACAAAAAGAAATAAAGATGACGATAAAAAAAATCGGAAAATACAGCAAATAGACGATAAAAAACAAAAAAATGCACAATGTCATACGTTTAATTTGAATGAAATGCAGGTGGAATGGATTGAAGTTGTAGGGGTTTATATACTTGTGTTTGGATGATGAAAATAGAGAATATCAATTGAATATGGTAATAATATCAATAATATTAAAAGCAATATCAATGGACGAATTATTTGAATTTGAAATTATTTAAAAATGAATGAGAATCCGAAAAAAATAAGTTTAATGGAATAAATATGAAAATATAAAGAGTGTAAAAGTAATCCGGAAAAAAATATGTTTATTGAATGAGAATCCAGAAACAATCAATAAAAAAATGAATAGACAAATAAATATGAAAATGATAATTAAGATTAAAAGTTATTTAAAAAATAAATTTAGTTTAATTATCATTTTTCGTTTTTTTATTGAATTTTTATAATCATCCAAAAAATCCAATTTTTAATTATTATTTTCATATTTATTTATTTATTTTCATTACTTTGTAAATAAAACTTGATTTAGCATTCTTTTTTATTTTATTTTATTTTTATTTTTTAATTACTTCATTCATTTTCTTACACACGTTTATATATATATATATATATATATATATATATATATATATATATATATATATATATATATATATATATATATATATATATATATATATATATATATATATATATGGGTAATTATAAATTGATTGTGTAAATGTGATATGACAAACCTTTTTGATATATATTGATATGTATAAATTGATATGACAAACCTTTTTGTATATAAATTGATATGTTTACTATATATGGACATAATTTAAATAAATGATATTTAACTCTAAAAGATAACAAATATAAATGATTAATAAAATACAATAAATACATGAATCTAAATTTATAAAATATATTAATGCCTTAAATTTATTTTAAAAGATTCTGAATATTATTATAATAAAAAGATCAAATTTTTTTTTGCGTAGAATTCGAAAATTTTGAAAATCTTTTAAAATTAAAAAATATATACGTTATTTAAAAAAAATTGAAAATATGTACATAATATAAAAAAAATGAATATTATGCATTAAAGAATATTATTCAATATGGATATATTTCTTGGCAACCAATCCAGCAATCTCGGTGAAAGTTTTGCGCAGATACTACAACGTAATTAAAATGAAAATTGTTAATAAAAGTACAATCACATTAAAACGCATCTTTTGAATAAGAAAAATATATATAATAAATAACGTACCAGTTTTTGCATATCATAACGTGTAAATATTTTTGTAAAATAACATATCGAGCAATTATCCACCGCTTCAACATCATCAATATTGAGATTATCTTGAATTGCAAATGGTTGGTACATACACATATTAAATAACCAATCACATGAATCACACCTCCATGTGGATTCATTGGTCCAACACTGATTTGTAGGAATACATCGTTCATGTATAAAAGCTTCATCGCATAACCCACAACAAAAGAAAGATTTGAAATCTTCCATTTCAGTCATCCCACATACAATGCAAGATCCAGAGCATGGAACAACTTTGATTAATTCCCTACATGAGACGCACATACACGGATCGAAATTATGATCAAAATACGCGTTGCAAAGAACACATTGTTTGGACTGAGCGCAAACAATTTTTTTTATCTTCATAAAGTACGCACGACTTTATTTAATAAACTGCATGAAAAAAAAAAAAAGTATATTAAAATTAAAACCCAAGAGAAAGAAATACAAATAGTACTAATATGTATATATAAAAATAATTATGAATACAAAAGTATGCATATATAATTATAATAATTTATAATAAATGATAAAAAAAAATGTAATATGAAACTGTATAAAACGAACATTGTGAATTTGTAATCGAATGGTGGTAGAAAAAAATGAAATGAACATTGAGGGGTTTATATAGTATTGAAAATGAACTTAATTCTATGGAAAAATTAAAAATTCAAAAGATTTAGTAAATGAAATCAAATCAAACAAATATAGGAAACAACAAAAAAAAAAAAAAATTGTGGAAAAAATATCTTGCAATATAAGAACATTAAATATAAAGATACGATTTTTTTTTTTACCATTCAATTTTGAATTAAAGTATAAATTAAATCAATCAAAGATGATATGAAGGAATCTTGGAATATTAATGATTACTTTATATTAGTGATTTAATATTTCATTAGGTAAAGTTTAAATAAATAACCCAGCCGAATGTGGGGGGTTTACATCCGCTTCGTTCGTGCAGGGTTGTAGTTGTATGTATGTGTATCTGTATCTAATATGTATATTGTTGATGTAGTATGAATAAGATCTATTTATGGACTTGTGATCGTATTTATGTTTCCATATTAATAAATATAATATATAATTCGTTCTATAATTCGGATGATATTATTATATATTAAATAGTGTTTTCCAAATATACAACCAACTAATGCATTTAGAATTAATCCACCGTGCATTGCATATTTATTAAATAATATAATTATTTTTAATTTGAAATACGGTATAATAAAAATTATATAAAAAAATAGTGTATATTTATTAAATACTTCAATTAAAAACTAAAATATTTTTTCATTATTATTTTTAATGGAATGGATATTCGAATATTCTAAAATATTGAAAATTAAAAAAAAAAAAAACAACAACATATTCCTCTATTTTAATATTTTAGTATTTAAACAAATATTTTTTTATGAAAATTATTTGAATATTCGTAAAAAAATTGAGTTTCATGAATTTATTTGAATAAATATATTTTGAAATACTGAAAATATAAATAAGATTTATTTATTTCGAATTTATATAATATTAACTTTGGAAATAATATATATACATGTGGTAATTATTAAATGATTGTGTAAATGTAAAATAGGAAAAAACTTAAAAACATCCATAAATAAAAATGCCACCTAATCAATTGAAGAATCCACATAATCAATTGAACTCCAACTAAGCAATTTTGACAAATGACATCATAATTTGCCACATGTCAATCATTGAGGGCATAGATTCTCTTTTTATATTATATATAGATTGTATGCTCTTTGAGCTGGCTAAAAGGGCAACCGTGAAGCCACTGTTGATGGTCCAATGGACCTCTTTTTTTCTATTGGCCCACTTTTTATTTGCTTCCTCCTATTAATAATATTGAGATGGCCCTTCTCTAATTTGTGATGACTATGATAGGTATATATATATATATATATATATATATATATATATATATATTGAGTGAAAATTGCAATAAATATTAATGGATTAGTTCCTTAACTTTATTTATTTATTATATGCTCAATAGTTAATTTAATTGATTATATACTACACTATTAAAATAAATAAATAATACTGAAAATGTGTTCGGTCAGAACAGATCTTTATGATCAGTAGTGTTTTTTAAGTGAAAAAGAAGTATAGGAATAATAATATAAAGTGAGGGACATTTCGAACATTTCGCATGCAGAGTTATGGGTCCCCTGAAACTAAAAACGAGGAGTGCAATGTCGAAAGTATATTAATATAGACTTTCTAGTATATAAAATTAGCATAAAAGAAATTTACGAGCTAAAATCTCATTATTTCTTTTAGGATGAATTACAACCACCCCTGAGGTAAGGTCAAATTACGAAAAAAAACTGCTAATGTTTGGGTAATTACAACTACTCCTCAATTATGAATATTCTTACACGACCCCCTTATCGTGTCAAATTCAGTATAATCTTCTAGATTTTGTAGAAGGTTCTCTAGTTTGTACTAAGAAAAATGCAATTTCTGATGTACCACAATCTGATATATACAATCCAAAAAGACATCTTATGATTATCTTGCTTCAGAATGTAGAGCTCGAATGAGAATAAAACCGGTACAAACTTGAGAATATTCCATATAATCTAGAATATTCCACTAAATTTGACACCGCAGTAGTGGATGTGTAAGAAGATTCATAGTTGAGGGTGGTTATAATTGAGGGTATTTTCGTAATTTGACTTTACCTCAGGGGTTACCGTAAGAAACCCTTTATTTATTTATTTTATTTTATAATAAACTCTAAAAAATTATTTAACAAGTAATGAATCTTGAGTCATTATGAACGGCCTTCAATCGTATCCGTCGATTCTGAGTAAGAAAATCTAATCTATTTCAATAACTAGGGTTTTAAGGCTCTTCGATCAAAATTAATTTTACACCTTGTTCATCAATTCTTCGACACAAAACCTCTGCAAAAATGGACAAGAGCATGCTTGGAGATCTGGACGCTCTTCCTGAGGAAGATAAGCTCCGTATGTCCGCCATGATCGACCAGCTTCAAGTTCGCGACAGGTAATCCATCGAAAAAAATAACAAGTTTATTACCTTGTTGATTTTGAGCTCTGAAATGTGTGATAGTTTGCGTGTATTTTCAATTCATTGAATCCATGGAAAATGCTGTGATAATCGTAGTGAGAGAAATAAGTGTTTCAGAAGATTTTCATTAATCGAATTGAAAATTTGTAGAAGTTGTGTTGAAATTAATGAGATTTTAATGGAAAAATTAGTCTTCCCTGCTTTATGGTTCAACAGATGGATCATCTGTTTTGCCACTTTTTTGTATCTGTTGATGATTTATTGAAATCGTATTTACTATAGAGTTTGCCATGATTAATGCGTAATTCAAGCGGTAGAAGAAGCTGTTTTTTTTTTTTCTGGTGTAATACCGAGAATTGCAGTTCTTTGCCGGTAATCAATGGGAAAGAAACAACCGAGAATCGAGATTTGCTAATTGATGAAATAAAAGTTGCCTAGAGTATGAATAATTCTTCGCGTTTCATGCCTCTGTAGTTAAAGCTGCCACGAGTTATGAATGATTGTTAACTGAACAACGCTCATCCCTGAACACCTGGCAAATTCTCGAACTTGGATTTTTGGTGAAATGTTAATCCTCTTTCTTATTCAGATAGCTTGACGTGGATATGGCTATGTAGTTCTTCTTTTTAGTTGCGTCTTTTCTTTGTATAACTTGATTTGTTAGACCACCAAGTAAATAGATATGTTTAATTCATTTACACAATCGTGGTATGGGCTGATCTTCTTCTAGCAATCTTGATACGATGTTTTTAGTTATTCATGTGAAACTACTCGATTTACTTCTGCTTTCTGTTCCTTTTTTTCACCTGAGAATTTACTTTTATTCTTGTAGCAGTTTGATCGCAAATGATTGTATCTTCATTTATTTTTAGTTACTGCAGTGTTGAAATGTTTGAATTTGTTGTACAGTTTAAGGATGTATAATTCATTGGTGGAAAGATGTTTCACTGATTGTGTGGACTCGTTCCGGCGCAAATCTCTCGATAAGCAAGAGGAGACTTGTGTTCGTAGATGTGCTGAGAAGTTCCTGAAGCATTCCATGCGTGTTGGCATGAGATTTGCAGAGCTCAACCAAGGTGCTGCTACACCAGATTAACGAGATTTGTCATAATCTTATTCTTCAATAGCATTTGCTTTGAAAAGTTGAAGTTGAAACAAAACACTATTTTTTGGGTTTTTTGGTATTATTTTCTTTTTTTTTTTTGGGAGAAAAAAATAAGATGAAAACGGTCCTCTTGTTTTGTTTTTTTTTCCGTGGCAAAAAAATGCATTGCTATTTGCTAGTGCTTTTATAGCTTATGCTTACTGAGATTGAAGTTGCAACAGACATCAACGATGTTGTACTGATCAATTTTTTTCTTAACCTAACAGCTGTATGTAGTTGAAGTAATGTTCTGCTTTTTCGCCTTTATACAAGTGCTAAATACCCTGATTAAATTATGTTACTTTCCCTCTTCGTAATCTTTTTTATCGACGATTATACAAATCGAAAGCTAACCAATTACAGCAAAAACGGCCAAAACAAACTAAGTAAAAGTGGTTGTTCTTGATGTGGCATGGGATCTACTGACATGGAAGATATAAAGACACCAAATTCTCTCTGCCACCTCACCTGCAAGTACGAGCAAGAAAAGCCGGTCACGGTTTACAAGTTCGACGCTCAATTCATTCAGAGTTTGAAAGTAAAAAAACGAACATAGAGAAATATGAAGAGAAAACAAAGGGACTCACATTCCCTGTGCTCTACTATATGCTCGGCTGCATCAGCTCTACAACTGCAATATCTACACAAAAACGAAAATATAAAAACCTAAACAAAAGCAAAAAGATTCGTACGTACACGATAATATTTATTAACAGAAAAATGAGAGATTACAACGACAGACCTCGTCGCCGTACAAGTCCCTCTAATTTGACCCTCAAGCTCATGAAGATAGGATCTGAACAACTGTGACCTGTAATCGAAGAGTGCATACCAGAAATACAAATAAAGATGTTATTATTTGAATTTGGCGAAGGGAAAGCATTTGGCCGAAGTAAAATAATTTGAGAAACGAAAATGTACCATGAAGGAATTGCAACTGCTGCAAGGACAGGTGATAGTGTCCACAGTTGGTTGAGTTGTCTGCCAAGCAACGCTTCCAAATATTCTACAACACTTTTCTCCTAGTTTAAATAGACAGAGTCGATGGTCGAAAATAAGTACCCGAACTGATCAAAAGGCAGCTCAAGAAATCAATAAAGCTGCAACGAGTGGGATGCTTCGATTTGTAGGAACAGGTATTGTATTAGAAAAAAAATAAATGGAAGACTGAAAAGCAGAACACTACTCTATTCCATAGAACCTTCTTACTTCCTATCTTACGTGTGTTACTTAATTTACACAACTGCCCGATTTCGTCCAGCATCTAATGATTCAGATAGAACATGGTTATATGAAGAACCATACCATATAATTCGAGTAAAGTGTAATTAAATTTGTTTTACAAGCTCCCACTTTCTAGGTGCATCTATAGAGATCCAGACATTTAACGATTTAGTGCTCGTAAATAGTGGGTCCCACTAAAAAGAGCAGACTGAAGCATGTGTTCCCAGTAAGTGAGTAAATCCAGCCCACAAACTTCTTATTTGCCATCCAATAACAAGATGTACCTTAGGATTTACGAGACCTTTTAGGGGAAGGTTAACAGAGTTTCCTGGTTGTAAGTTGAACACTTGATGATAGAGCATCGATATGGTCGGGGAATCGTATGAAACTGACACCAAGTGTTCAATTAGAGCACTCCATCTATCTGCAATGCATCCTAATAACAATAGCTCCTGCGAGTGACAAAAGAAATATAACTGCATATTACAAGAAATGAGGAAAACTTTCGATTTTTTTGAGGTAAAAAGTATTTTTTTGTTCGGCTTACTATTATTTCACACGTATCATCGTTCTCAGCTGAGGAATCGAGTCTTTCAAACGTTTGAGCCCATTGGTCTTCAGGCGCAGAACAAATTAGACTGGCACCAGATAGTAGCCTTATAGTACGCTTGTCGAGCATATATGATAGGCTTTTCGATCTCCAGCCACTCCAGACGATTGAATCAACTGGCAGTTCCTCTGCACTTCAGATGTAATAGCAACAAACGAGCATTAAAACCTATCTTAAAACGGACAAAATCGTTCCCTGATTGAAAAGAAAGCATAAACGGCTATCTTAAGTTTTCAAAAGAAAAATGTACTGGCAATTAGTACGACAAACACCAGCTGCTGGTTAGCTTGAATAGTAATTAAATTTTCAGCTATAAACCTAAGAATTAGAGAAGTTCACTCGTAAATTGGAAATAACCGACAAGTATAATCCCAATATACAATACCCTCAATCAAGAGCCAACTTAGAGATGACAACTCGATATAGGTTCTCACGTATTTCCATATTTATGCCTTTTAGAACAGTAAATGAGGCTCAATAACGTAAGCACCAGCACATCGCAAATTAAAAAAAGTTGAGGAATTACATTTGACACGCCGAATGTTTTCTTGGTTCTGTGTTCGAGGTACATTCCACCTCATCATTCATGCTTCGTCCAATCATTTTCGAAAGTTTTTCCAAACCAGCCTCCACTGCAGACAAACACGACGCTGAAAGCTGCCTTCGTCCTAGTTGCCGAACAACCGACGCGCTAAACTCCACATCACTTAAATCGTCGCGTCTCCCACTTCTAACAGCATCTTGATATGGAATATTGGAATCCACCACGAAATTTCCGCTCTCAGTTAAACTCAGCCCATTCAACGGAATTCGCATTAACTTTTCAACATACACATCAACGCAATCATTGTCTAGCCTCTTACTAAAATCCATCTCGACAGATGCACTCATTATAGATTTTAAATGCGACTCCCTCAGAGGTAAAGTATGAACTAAACGCTCCAACAGAAGATCCCTCGATCGACCAAGGGTACTGCACGACAAACGAGCAAGACCCTGCTTAAAAAAAACATTAAAAAATCCAGCTAAATACATTAAAGAAAAACTAAATCAAGAAATAAAAAAAGGTACAAAGAAAAATTTCAACCTGAGGGAAATGAGGATTGCATGTTAATTCATATATAGCAGCGTCTAGCTCTTTAACAGATGCTTCATAATTAATCGAACTTGTTAGCTTCTTCGACACCTAATCGAACACATGAATAAATATTAATCTAATAAATAAATAAAATGTTTTAAAATAAAATAACAATGAACATCATGTTAGAGCTCTAAATTTCTTCGCTCAAAAACATCAGTAAAAATTCCAGATTATTCTTTCAGAACTCAAAAACCATAGAACAAATTACAATCGAACGAAAAATCGGGAACCGACGCTTACATTTTCGAGAAAGAGCGCCCATTGGAAACATTTGATGATGTTGTGGGAGTCCCAGTGAGCGAGGCGACCGCTTGATTGATATCCAGAAGCCAAAATCAACATATCAATGAAATTTTCAATCAATTTCATCAGATCTGCCATGGATGATTCAGGGTAAGACCAAACCATCTCGAAATTACTTGACCCGAATACCGATTCTCCTCTTCCGATTCTACTGTTCAATTACAAATCTACAGTCTAAACCAACTGAGAGAGTTTCTGGAAATTTCCCGCCTTGCAATGAATCATTATTCTGAAAATTTTCAGATATTTGGGCTCGGCCCATTTTCAGCTACGTGTACGCTAAAAGCCCGGCCCAATTGTTTAGATTAGAGGACTAAAGCCCGTAGTTAATTAAACTGGCTCGATTTAAATTGTTTTCTGAGAACTAAAAATTCATGGCAATTTAATCTTTGCAAAAATCAATATTTCATATTTACTTTAATATAAAAATTCACTTGTATCCAAATTAAGGGGAGACTTAACAACCTCTCTGCACGAATATACAAATATATGACGCTACACCTGGTGAAATTCACAAGCACCTATTTCGTAGACGTCACCTTGCAATTATACACGTAATTTCATTGCGTGTATATTGCAATTAGTGTCATATTACACCATCTATGTCCTATGATACTTCATTACCAAGTCCATTGGTCAAGACAAAATCGGAGACATAACTAAAAAACAACACGGTAACATCAAACTTCATTCGCATAGAACTTAAATAAGCTAAGAGCACCTTCAATCAGAATAAAGAGTAATCCGGGTATGAAGTCAAAAAAGCAGTATCACAATAATTAAGTGAATCCAGAAAAGAAACGAGCCCAGTTCTTACAAAATTCTGATAGAGAATAACAGCATTCATTCCTCAACATTCAACAGTCGAAACATTCAAAATCACAGAAAAACAGGCACAAAACTATTGAACTGCAGCAAACTTCTACGTCTCGTCTAGACAATGGCGTTGGCGGCACTTGCAATCCTAGGCCACAAATCAGCACACTCCTTTCCAATAGGACCAGTGATGGCAGATCCTTCATATAATAAAGGAGCACAAGAAATATTAGACACAACTCAAATACAATCAACAACGATACAATAACAATAATTTCCAAACGAAGTTAATCCACGATTAATACCTTTCATTTCACCCTTAGGATTCACAATAACCCCAGCATTATCTGTATACACAAAAGAGTTAAGTTACATTAGTTAACTGAGATGCTAAGCACTATAAAATGACAGAAAGTTTGAACATCATTTATTCGGTAAGATACATAGCAATTAACAAGTTTCTCCACAAAAGGACCTTACACGAGTCTTGCAATCGTTGCATCTATATGTTTAGAGATAATCGTGGATTAAGTAAATAATGACAATTTCAATTCTAAACTAATAAAAAAACTCTACAACAGGTAATTAGGAAACGATGACGGCCTGGTAGTTAAAAATTAACTAATATCATCTCTAGCTTTCGAGCTTCATAGGTAATGTATCGATTATGAAATATACGAAAAGACAATAGGCTGCAACATCGATTTACAAATTACAGGCTCCGGTTATCATATTTACAAAAGCACCACATAGAACAACTGTTTAAGACGACAGAAATTAACGATTTAAAACATTGATCCAAATGCAAAAGATACGAGCACCGCTAACTAAGCACATACCAAACAAATCATCACAGTTCATACAATAATCAGACTTTATAACAGCATTCACATTGAAATAAGATGAAAAAAATCAAAAAAACATATTAAATCTACCTTCGAAGTACATGAAGACACCGTCCTTTCGGCGCCACGGCTTGCGCTGGCGGACGATGACGGCGGGCATGACCTTCTTACGGAGCTCAGGCTTTCCCTTCTTCACGGTGGCCATGACCATGTCGCCGACGCAGGCCGACGGAAGCCTGTTCAGGCGACCCTTGATCCCCTTCACTGATATGATGTACAGGTTCTTCGCCCCGGTGTTGTCGGCGCAGTTCACCGTCGCCGCCACCGGCAAACCCAGCGACATCCTGAACTTGTTACCGGCCGATCCTCCGCGCCCTGCGATCACACAGAATCATAAGATAAACACCACGTATTCGGATCGTACTTTCCGATTTGGAAAATGTGAAGAGAAATGAACAAAGTTTGGGAAATTGATCTGCCGTACGTACCTCGCTTCGACATTTTCGCAGGATCTTCACCTCTCTCTACTCTCACCCTAAACTGTATGAGCAGCTAGGGTTTTATATCGGCTGTTAAAAAAAATGTTTTTAATTTGGGCTAGGGTTTTTATTTAATTGTGGTCTTACAGATTTACGGGATGAAAGATACTAGGCCCGATAATAATATTCTTATTTAATTATACGGGCTGAAAGATATTAGGCCCGATAGTAGTGTTAATTTTATTGGGCTTCTTAGCTAAACCGAATGTTTAATTTTTTTTACTTTTATTTTTTATTCTTTATTTTTTATAAAAGCTTTTATTAAATTATAACATAATTCAACTTTAAATTCGAACTTTAATTCAACGAAGAGAGTAATTAGTAAAAAAACAAAAAAATAATTAGTTGTGTTTTATTGAATATTTTTCCTAAAATAAATATATGTTTTAACTCCTAAACTTGTGTCCACTTCAGGTAAATACAATTTCCATTTACAATATGGGAATAATTAAAAAGAAATTGATTAATTGGGTTATAAGAATTTATCAATACAAAAACAATTTGACAAGCACGAATCCAAATGTGTAAGGTAGTAAAATGAAAAATCAGAGCATCATCAAAAATTTGCTAACAACCAGAGATGAGTACTACAACTATATTAGCTCGGGGATAAAGATACAATGATACATCATTTCATTCTCTAACCATTTTTTTCGCTTTCGATGGCTCAAAAATTACACGAGCGTACAACACAGAAGAATCGTTTCAAGTTTCGATGCCGAGGATGGAGAAGAATCGACACATGCTCATCTTCTAGAAGATCTTGATCCTACGATAGACACAAAATCAGATGGTTATGACTTAAGAAGCATCGATGGCATTATTACGAAAAATGTGGACTGTGATGTAATTACGCTTACTAGATCGCTTTATATTTCGGCACGACTTGCTTCCACAGTGACAACGAAATGCCTTAATCGGGTGTTCGTGGTCATCAAAATCAATGCCATAATCCTGAAATCAATTGTAATATATATATACATATCTTCTCAGCAAAAAAATAACACTCGATCCAGGATTATTCTTTAATGCACGACTAAGTTTTAGAGAGATGATTGAAAAATTTTAAACAGACTTACCCAATTGAGTTCTTCCATGGCTTTCACTTTTCTTGTAGTGAAGAATGCGAGCTGAAAGACAAGATCCAATCATACATAATCAGAAAAAAACTTGAAGTCGGACAAACTTAGAAAAAGTGGAGGTAATTGCATACGTGATAATAGTGGTGATCGGGATTCTCGACTTCCACTGGAATCTCGACTAAGTTTGAATCAAAACATCTGGCACGGTTTCAGAAAACAGAATAAGGACATTAAGAAATCTGCAATTAAATCAGAAATAGAAAGCCTCTAGTTGATCGGTCGCGATCTCATGATTGTTGCAAATCAATGGTCATGGTTAAGTGATCGTTGTGAATTGTTGATTCAACCATTTAAATCTTTTCAAAAAAAAAAAAAAAGGGCTCCGGAACAGTGAACGAGCCCAAACTAGCTGGTTCCGTCCCTTGGCCATGTTAATGCAGCAAATGCATAATCTTAACGCAAGTGAACTTACCTGTGGTTAATAAACCTAGCTAGATTTCCGTAATATGTAGCATCTAAGCAAAGAGCTTCTTCATCTTTCAGCACTCCTTCTGCACACCAATCAGCATCAAGAAGCACGGGATATGAATGTTTCTCCCCCTTAGGACTCTTTAAAACACGTTCAAATAGCTCTGCATTGGTCAAAACTTCTCCAACGTACTCACAAATAAATGCACCTTTTGGCAGGTCCTCCAGAGTACGTAGGCCCCAACCTTTTCCTTGAGGAGTCATAAACACCTAATAGCACGCAAATTAATTAAAAAAAAAAAAAAAACAAGTGACTGTTAACAACTCCATAAAATTAAGTGCAGCTGATTAAAGTAATACCTGTAACTTGCGAGTTATTCCTCGCTGTACCACCCGGTTGCCACAGTCTTTATGACAGCCACATTTCCACCAACATTCTTTTATAAACTTTCTTACGAGATGACCTTTGCAAGGTTCGATAACATCCTCGCATTTTGATCTTTCCAAAGGACATTCCTTGCAGAAATACTGACAATGTTTTTTCGGGTTGCGGTTCATGGAAATACACTCTTTAAGAAATTCCTCCCGAACAAGACCATCTGTGGTGTACGCAAACTCGCCTCCAGTTTCATGTGAACATGCACAAGGATGGGGTAGCGACAGACAATCACCAGAACAGGTACCACAGCAAATGTTATCTCCAATACGAGCTAGAGAGAAATTCACGTATGCATTTTGGAATGCTACATTTTGAGGTATGTAGCGGAAAAATAGAGGACGCTCATCATTGACCTCATTCACCATTGTAATTACAACATTTTCTAGCCCATTAGCAATGTCAGCAACATCATTAAGTGACCTTGTAATTTCAGGAGCAACTTCCAAGCTCGGTCCATCAATTTCTTCGGCACAATTTTCTTCGTTTTGCATATTTGTCATTATTTCATCTCCAGCATCTATCTTGTTCGGCAGTGGTCCATTATTTGTGCCGTTGCAATTTTGTATTTTGGGCTGAGGTATCCTGGTACTAGAACGGCATTTTTCACCTACAGCATCCATTTCAGAAGATTTACTCACTGAATCAATGGTTGGAGTCACATTAAGGGTTTTTGGTGATTGACTACTGGAGTCAGTTCCTAACTTCAGAAAGCATTGGCACGTTTCTGTCATAAGTTTCGTCATAGAAATGTACGGGTCCGAAGTTTTGTGTGATCGAAGACATTTATCTTCAACAGATTTTAGAACTGCTTCAAGACTAGGCATATGGAAGTCAGCACTTTCAGAAGCGAAGCCACAGGTCAAATAGATTTTCACCTCTCCACAAGTCGAGGAAGCAATCTCTAGATTAGAAGACCGTGCACCTGAGACCATTGCCATCTCATTATTGTATCGTGATTCATTTAGCATGGAAGAGTCGGTAGATGTTTCCTCTTCACTCACAGATTCCGTTTCTGATGGTTCAGAACTACAGTTTCCTCTATTCGATGAATCTCCTTCATTTGATGTATCTGTAAATTTTGAACTAGAATTGTCAGAATGGATAAGGCATTAAAAAATTCTGTAACACTAAGATAAAGTAACATTATAGGAAATAATATTGTGTGATAAATCATCAATGTGTTATTATTATACTTGGTACAATAACCTTCTACAAATATAACTAGACATCTCAAGTAAGACACGATAGGGGAACTCCAAGGAATGACATAGGAGTAACACGATAAATACATACCTCCACATTCCGCAATAAAAGTTGAAAATAAAATATTCAACTAGAAAAACTATAATAACCATACTCTCCTTAATAACAATTGCATATCCCCAAGGACCAACAGTTGTCTAAAACGTACCAACTACATAGATAAATTGTTAACTATAGCAAAAGAAGATCCTTGAATCACACATCGTGATGATTATTGACAATCCAACAAATAGAAGAACGTAATATTTGAATAAACTCTGAAGTGTGCAGACAGAAAAGCAAAAGCATACCCGGATGAACGTTCGCACCAGGAACCTCTAAACTCGGCACGTCACTAGTGATTGGCTCATCTTTAGGCTTAATTAAATCACAACTTGCATTGCTCTTGTTTTTAGGTGACAAAGGAATGCTTGGCTCAGTCTCAGACTCTTTTAGAGGTACAGCATGGGATGAACTCTCAGGAGCTCGCCGCTTCTTCCTGGATGGAGTGTGAACATAGACAACTCCTTTCCCTCTTTCTCTGAGCCTCATTGGATGAGACTGTGATCCGTATTCAATTCTTGATCGGGTCTTTCGCTGACTTCCAGTGGTGCTACTGGGCCCGCTTGGATCACATCTCTCATGAACAACCAAGGGTTCGGGAGAAATAGGTTGTTTTCCTTTACTTTTACCGACTGATTCTGATGTGGCAGCCCGTGTATGAATTGTTGTGTTTTCTTCGTTGTGCTTAGGTGACTCCACCATGACTTCTTTTTCGTTTAACTTGGGGGTATTAGCCCCATCCAGTTCTTTTTTAGACTTTACAGGTGCAGTTCTTTGCTTTCCGGCATTAGACGTATTCAAAGAGGAAGTTTGGCCATCTTGGTATCTACGTCGCAGCCTTTTTAATGGTTGTTCTGGCTCTTCAGTTGCATGAACTTCTTCTTCCAAATTGTCCTCTGTCTATTTAGGAGGATTAAGTCATTGTTTAGTGCCACACCTTTTAAGAAAAATAACAGTGAAAACTGATATTGTATATAAAAATTTATCACCAAAAACTTGGTAAAAAAAAAGGGATTAGTAGCTGTAATAGATCACCTACTTGAGCACTCTCAATCTTCTTTGACTGCTCTGCTACCTGATAAAATGATACGAATCAAATTACTATCGCTTAAGTTGCCTTAGTAATTGGGCTAACGTAGGCGAAAAAGATATCAATTATAAAAGTGCAACTACTATTAAAATATTGGTTTGCTAAATACAATTACGGAGCAGATGACGTACTTCATTATTCACAACCTTCTTTGGAAGCTCTTCTGCCTGAAAGATAATAATGTAGAATTAATATCTCAGATTGATTTACAGTAGTTACCAACTAAACAAGAAGGGTACGTGAATTTAGCCTGCAACACATACTTTCGATTCATCTCTCTCAAATATCACATCAGCAAGAGCTCTATAATTTTCCTGTTCAATAAGCGCCCAATTTTTATCGTACAATTTTAGCAAAGACTTCAGTACTGGCTTCACCTTATCTTCGGAGATTCCAATAGCCTTCATAGCACGAAAGGCATTTGCAACTCTTTCTTTTGTTTCCTTATTGCTCATTTCAACAGCTTTTATATTACAGATTCTGACCCTTCCAATAAACAAAATATCTTCCATTTGTCAGAAAGCAGAATAATGGTAGCACTGAAAAACAAAAATCTGCTAAACTTGTAATGGGAAAAAAATCATCAACTGGCCTAGTATATGCAGTAAAAGCACGAGAAACACCACAATATAAAATAATCATCACTGGTTCATGCAGAATGTCAAAGCTTATCTTGCCATATAGCAGTTACCACTTCGAGCCTGTAATATAACTTCATCAATGCACTCAGTTTGAGGTTAAATTTAGTTCAATAACAAGGGCACTACGCAATGTGATTGGCTTCAAAAACCAATACAAACTGCGGAAAATTATGAAGGATAGCCTCTCACTGGCACCACTTGATCTCTCTCTCTCACGAATAAGTTAAAATATAGGAGCATAATCTGCGAACTTCCCACCAAAATATTACTTCAATAACCACACCCGATGTTCAATAAACATGAATTCTCTAAGATAGTAGTTAATTTCTAGAGTTAAGAGAACAACTAGAAATTCCAATGCCAGATAAGGTCCATGCAACTTAGGTGGCAAGAATGGCACAAGTTCATCCTATTCGATCTAAACCACCCTCTTCTCCAGGTTAACCGGTAATATAGTACCATAAATACTTGTAAACCAAAATTACTGTATAACAATTTCCTCCATCAGTCGGAACTGCGTACTTCAGAATTTTATCAAAAAAGTCGTACATACAAACGTACTATATTGGCCCTCATTACTGATACATTATTTTTACTTTTACATACAATGACTAGCCATGAAAAGAAACGTCAATATGTAGTTCTAGCAGTACATAAATTTTCATAATGAGGCCCGAAAGCAAAAAATAAAGATTTCATACTTTTCACAAACCATAATCGAACTTGATATTAGGCAAGTCACTATAAAGACACATTGGATTATTTATTTTAGCGCCAAATTCAACTGATACTGTATATCAGCGCAAGCGTAATGTAAACAAAATATAACTAGAAGTGGTCAAAATTATTTTAATATTTCAAATATATTGATAATGTTTATAGATGGTCACGGTTCGGTCGAAACTATGAACCACACCGTATAATACGGGCCGGTCACTGTTCGCACATTTTTCAATTTCGAATAGTTGCGGGTTCTCTTGTCAAAATCTCACTCTTCCTACTCAAGAAAAAAACGAACGCATCTCTTCCATAAAAAGCAAGGTATTGAAAAATGAACCCTAAATCCCCAAAAAAAAGTTGAACATAAACATATTTCCATAAAATGTACGTCGAAAACTTTCCAATTACGCTGAGGAATCGCTTCGAGCGACTTACAAACAATTAAATTTAAACAAAAATGCAATTTGATACGAAGCGAAAGCAGGAAAGACATATGTGCTCGATAATCTGACGAAGAAATGCAACAAATTGATACACAGACACAATAATGGAAGAAAGGGCATACCAATGTTCACAATCCGCTTCTCTGTATGTGTTGTAACGGAGGTACACTGGTTCTGAGAGTGCTGAATAAACGAGTGGAAATGGAGGTGTAGTCCACGCGCGAGAAGCGTGGAGAAGAGAACCAAATGTGAGGGAATGCCAGCAGTGCAATGTTTGTCTGGCAATAAAGTAATTTCACGCACTCGTGAAGGGTAAAGAAGACATTTAATACCAAGGTGTTTAACTATTGGGTCAATAATAATTGTTGGATCACATCCCTTCATTCAGCCCGATAAACAATCCAAGATAGGCCCACGGGCCTACAAAGAGTTATAATGTTAGGGGTGGAGATTGGAAATGGCTTTTTTCGAAAATTTCCAATTTTTTTCGAAAGTGAAATATGCAAAAATCCGTTCTGATTTCGGAATGCATCGGAAATTTCCAAAATATTTTTCTATTTTTTTTGGAGGAAAATGCAAGAAAATCCGAAAGAGAGTTCGACAAAACGCAACAAATAAAAACACATGTATCGAAATTGACAGAATTCAAATATTTCATTCCGATTTCCACTTCTATATAATGTGAATTATTATTGCAATTAAACTTTTGAGCTACTTAAGTGAATCGATTCAAAAAAGGAGTAAACTAATCCAACAATTAGTGATAAATTAGTGTTAATTAAGTACTATTATTATCTTAATCGTGACATGATTAATACAATATGTGAACACTGGCTGGCAACTGTGTATTTGGCAGAGATGTACAGATCGTTCAAAAGGCAGTTTCCACCCACAAAATTTTCACACACCCCAAAAATTCTTGTTCTTACCCAAATCAAAATCCGATAAATACTCTACAAAAATCCACCAGATATATATATCTCAAGAGGACCCTACAAAAATTCCATCGCACAATCTCCACAAAAAAAATCATTCAAAAAATGGGTCCAGTATCTCAGCCGCTGCTTCTCGTCATACTCACAGCTCTGTTTTCCACCATCGCCGCCGCCGACAACTCAAACTTGGTGTTCAAAGGCTGCGCCGACCAGAACTTCCAGGACTCCGGCGGGACGTACAAGCAAGCACTGAAGAATCTGCTCGACACATTAATCTCCCAATCCTCCGCCGCGAAATTCTACAAAACAACCTCCGGATCGCCGCCGTCGTCCATCACCGGCCTCTTCCAATGCAGAGGCGATCTCTCGAACGACGACTGCAACAGATGCGTGAAGAGGACACCGGATTTCGCGCAGAAGCTCTGCGGCGGAGCAATCGCGGCCAGAGTCCAGCTGGGCGGGTGCTATTTGAGGTACGAGATCGCCGGATTCAGGCAGGTGAGTGGGACCGAGTTGCTGTACAAGGTGTGCGGGTCGACTCGGGCGAGTGGGGCCGGGTTTGGTGACAGGCTGGAGTTGGGGTTTGAGGAGATAGTCAAAGGCGTGGGGAGTGGGAACGGTGGGTATTACGCGGCGGTGTATCAGTCGGTGTATGTGTTGGGTCAGTGCGAAGGTGATTTAGGCGGCGGCGACTGTGTGAGCTGCGTGAAGAATGCGATCGACAGGGCCAAATCTGAATGCGGGAGCTCCATTGCTGCACAGATTTATCTTCAGCGGTGCTACATTAGCTACTCTTATAATCCCAGAGGCGTTCCGGCCGACAACCAACAACCGATTTCACCTTCATCAGGTAAATATAAATTTAAATCTAATATACATAGAATTATTTTCGGAATTAACAGTTGAAAACTCTTCAAATTTTTGGTGTTTACAATATTTGAAAACTAAATATTATTTTGAATTTTTATGTTCTAATTAGAATTAGGGCAAATTACAACGACACCCTAAGTCAAGGCCTAATTACTAAGAAAAAAAATCCTTATTGTTTGCATAATTACAAGCATTGAGGTATTCTTCGTAAGACGAATTTACTCCCGCAGCGAATCAAATAGATTCTATGGAATATTCATTTTGCAATGACCAAAATACCCTTAGGAGTATAATTGTAAGGTTCTTAAATTGTTTTTTTTTTTTATATATAATTCTTTTTAAACATTTTTTTTTCTTTTTTCATTCTTAACTAACTAGCCGTTTTTATGGAAGAAGGTGTTCCGTGTAAGGTTTTACAGTGAATATAAGACCTTTTTTTCTCTCTCTAATTTAATTATTTTAGTTTAGACAATTACTAATTCTATTAGGACTCGGGGAGTGCTCATAATTATGCAAACAGTGAGGATTTTTTTTTCGTAATTAGGCTTTACATCAAGGATTCCTTGTAATTTGCCCTTCAAATATTTCGAAACATGAAAGTGAAAACTGAAAATGACAGCTAAAGATTTTAGTGAAGATCGACGTCTATGGTTACTTTCCCCCAATATGTGCTGGGATGCGGGTTCTTTTTTTAATTGGGGTGGGATTTTTTGTGTATTTCCATTTTCTGAATATATATTATTATAAATATATTGTGAAGATTAAGATTGTTTTGTCTGAAGTGTTTATTTGATTGGGTGTAGGGACAGGGAAGATTAATACAGAGAAGATAATTGCTATCGTGCTGGGAGGGCTAGTGGGTGTGGGCCTTGTAATGGCTTGTTTGCTCTTCACTAAATCAGCTTTCAAGAAAAAAACTCATTCTCACAAGTATGGCGGATAGAGAGTTTAGTAGTAAGTTTCATCTCTCTCTCTCTCTAGATCTCTCTCTCTCTCTCTCTGACATTGTTTTTTGGCAGGACAAAATCAGAAGTTTTGAGGTGGTATTAGAGACTAAAACTGGTATTAGTAAATAGACACAAGCAATGGGGTGGGTTGTAAAGGGGATGATTACATTTGCTTTCACTTTGACACAGATGTAAAGTTTTTTCTTCCACTCTAAGTTTTGTTATTTGTAATTTGTAATATCTGTTTCAGTGAAAAGATACTACGCATTACTGTAAAATTGCTTTCCCTTATGTTAGTGACCTCAATATTAATGAATATCCATAAATTCCAATATAATCACAATCACCTGTAATAAATGACTGCATAGCTTCTGCAACCATTATCCTAAAAAAGAAGAAAAAAACATTTGGCAGACTATATAAAGAGTCGGAAGAAGAAATAGAAAAACACATTGGAGATCATGTTTATGGTTATATATGTGTTAGAATAAAACGGGTGCTCATGTCAGTCACACTTGATGGCGAAAAACGCAAAAAAATAATCATAAATAAAATCATTTTACACTGGAAGATAAGAGAAAGAGAGATAACTCACCTAATGAAGATATACACAGTCGGAGAATGAATCGGCTCATATACTTACTTAGGTTTCTTATCCTTAATTATGAGAATCAAAACAGAGAAGTGCAAAGTGGTTCAAGTTTTTTAACAGACTGCATCAACTCAGGCTGCCAATTGACTTGAGCAAACACAGAGAAATTGGAGAATAAAGTTTCTAAGCAAGTTCACTTCAGGTGCTGACATAGAGACCGGCAGACAACAAAACGACTATACTTCAACGGAGAAACAAAAAGGTTCGAAGATCATCATCTCATAGTAAATTCACAAGGCTTTCTTCAATAATGTCGAGCTTTTAATTTTTCAAGTTTGCCCATAGTGTAAATTAAGGAAGTCTATTAGCAACAAACTTGCATAAAATTTATGATAGTATATTCGATGATTTCACAATCGGAACCATGTCACGTATAGCAGAGAAAAAAAAAACATGTATGTTCTTACCAAATCATGTACGTTTTAATGGCGAGACGCTGCAAGAAGCTTTTCACTATGTACCTACTAAGCTTTAAAATTCAAAGACAGGCAATACCTGAAATCTATTCACAACGATGATACGTCCAGCAACTGAACACCTTCAACAACCAAAAAAATCGGCGAATGAATACTCAGTTCAATCGTTTGGGAAGTATGTTTCTAGCCAAGATTGAAATCTTCGGAAGTTAATGCATCCACTTATTGACTAAGATTTTCAGAGCAGCACGTACGTAGAAAGTAGAAACTCTATGATGACTGGTAATATCCCATTCGAAGTGAAATGTTATCTGAATTACGTGCATAGTTTATATGCTGTAAGCTTACAATTGCTCCGACAAGCAGCAATGAACCAGATAACCTGAGAATTTGATTTGGTGGACCATAACTATGCAAGTTGGTGTGAACGTACCTTCTTCGACAGCTCTGAATTGTGTTAATAGCAGTGATAAAGCAAAAAATAATCGTTACTCACACCTCAAAACAAAACTTTTATGGTCATCGTAAAGTTTATTGTTCAAATAAACTTTATCAACAACAAAAATGAAGTATCAAAAATCCCTTAACAACTGCGTCTAGAACCAACGAACAACCGTAGGATATTCACCTTAGTCTACATGTGTTACTGTTCTTGCTTCCAGCCCTACATTTCGAATCAACCAAATTTGTATCCAGAGCAATTTAAAATTCATGTGTAGCAACTTCCCCCTCGGCAAAATTCAAAATTAAATATAAAAAATTACACACGGATACAGCACAAATTTCAGTTCTAAGATTAATGAAAACATTACATTTAAAAACAAGGTATGGTTTCACATAGTACAATCATAGAGGATCGAAGACCCTCAGAAATTTAAAAATAGTAATGAAATTTTGTTTGAAGATGAAAAGAAAAAAAACCCAATACCAAATTTATTTAGGGTTGCAAAAATTTACTTGGGGGAGCCGCCGAGCAAGCTAGCTTGCTGCAGCTCGAGGTCGTTGAACTGCTGCTCGCGGTCCATCTCGATAATCAGCGGAACGATGAGCACGAGGAAGGTGGTTCCGACTATCCAGGCGGCTTTTCCGGTGCTCTTCAGGAGCTTCTTCGCGACGAAGGCGGTGTCGGATGCCGCTTTCTTGCCGCGGTAGACGACTGGCGACTGTGAAACGGACGACGAGACGCGGGAGATAATTCCGCCGTCCGACGCCGATGCTCCGCCTTTCTTCGGTGCCATTCTGCTCGAGCACGGAGATGGGGGTGGGTGGATGGCCGGAGGGGAGGGCTTTTAGGGTTTTAAGTGATAAAACGCGTTTGATGGTTTCCTAAAGCGTAGAAGAAATGAAGAATATAAATTACAGCTTAAATTACACTAAAACCCTGATGTAAGATCAAAGTAACAAAAAGGCCCTGAAGTATTGATAATTATAAATAAGGCCAAAATATCGGAGAAACAATGAACGGACAAGATCCGTTCTTTACATTTATTTACAAAGAGGGTTTCTAAATGGGGGCAACTATTTCAAATCCCAACTTTTGCTTACTTGAATACTACCAAGTTAAAAATCACAATTGAGTACATATTTATAAGTTTTTTCTTACTTTAATACCAAAATAAAAAGAAAAGTACAAAAACACCCTTTCATACAAAATATCAATTATATCAATTTTTCTTTGAAATTACCTATTTGAAAACCAAATAAAAAAAAAGAAAAAAAAAACATTTCATTCCATTTCGAAACTCTCTCGCCGCCGCCGCTCCAACCCTCGCCGCCGCCGCCAAACACCGCCGAACGTCGCCCAACGCCGCCGCCGCTGAATCCATTGTTATCAAGCCGCCGCCGTCTTCGAATACAAGTAATATTTGTTTTCGATTTTTTTTTCTTTAATATTTATTTAGGATTTGATTGTTTGATATGTGTAATTAGGATTTGGTTGTTTTAGGTAAGAATGATCGTTAATTAGTAATGGATGCATCTGATTTCAGTCGATTTGAGCATTGATTTGAGATTCGTGGGTCGGTTCTTCGTTCACAATATTCGACCTGTATATGTCGATTTTTTCAAAATTTTCGACAGATTGATGTCGAAAATTCATCCAAAATCGACATATAGTTGTCGAATGTTTTGAAATCTTTGAATTGAATTTTCAACCAATTTTCGACAGTTTGCTGTCAAATTATGTCTGTGTAATTTTTTTTTTTTTTCTTTCTTATTTTTATTTGCTTGTGTTTATATTATGTATATTTATTTTTATTTGTGTGTTATTTTGCAGTGGAAGAACCACGTGAACCTCGTATACCTCCGACTGTCTCGAACCGTAAGAAGAGGAAGGAATTATCCGATAGAGGCAAGGGCAAGACAATCACGACCAAGAAAAAGACCACGAACAAGAAGAAGTCTGGAGAGGGTTCTGCCTCAACGAATCCGGTGCCGGCTCTACGTTCGACTGTAGAAGTTGGTGATTCGAGCAACGAACCGGTCCGAGGTCCCGAGATACCGGAATTGTACACAATTTTTTTTTTTTTAATTTAGTTTTATATGGACTTTGATTATTTTAAATGAAAGTATTTTTGATAATTTGAAATTTTAATTTTTTTGTCCAAAAACACTTAGAATATATTTTTTATGTTACATTGAAATATATTTGGGGTTAATTTCACAAAAAAAAGAAAAATTGCAATTTATCAAAAGAAAAAAAAAATTTGAAACAGACTAAATTCGACAGCTACCTGTCGAATTTAAATAGAAATTCGACAGCTAACTGTCGAAACGAGGCTGTTTCATTTTTTTTTTTTTCAATAATTTGAAATTTTAATTTTTTTTGTCCAAAAACACTTAGAATATGTTTTTTATGTTACATTGCAATATATTTGGGGTTAATTTCACAAAAAAAAAAAAATTGCAATTTATCAAAAAAAAAAAATTGTGGTTGTGAATAAAGGAAGTCTGCTCCTTTGATAATCTTCCAGCATAAGAGTGTCCGTGCAAGTTTTCAAACATCCAATTTCCACTCAGCCTTTTCATCATCCTTGTGTTCTTTTGTCCCCTTCGATTTAAACGGACAATTGCATTTCTTTGAACCGGTGCTCCTTTTTCCCGGTCTTTGATCATCTTCACCTGGTACCTTCTTGCCAACATAATGGCCCCCACGCTCACAACGAACAATCACATACGGTGTCCTACGTCCTCTATCCCCGTCACTCGAACCCGCAATCATTAACACCATTCCAATTATTTTACATACTTCACGATCCCATGCCAATAAAGCTTCTTTTGTTGGGAATTTTTCTGACGTGGTAAATGAATGGGTGCAATCGATCTACACAAAAGTGTCGAAAATATAAGACAAGTAAATTTGCAATAGGCACAAAATCGACACCTAAGTGTCGAAAATGACCCATATTTTCGACACTTAAGCAAAATTCGACACTTAAGTGTCGAAAATGAATAAAATATCAATTGTTATGTTTTTCGACACATACATGTCGAAAAATAAGCATAGGTATGTGTCGAAAATTGATGGCGAATTTAAAAAAAAAAAAAAAATCAAAATCGATGTTTTAGCTCAAAAAATACATGAATACATACCTTAATGAGTTCTCCTTGCTCGTAAACTACGATTCTATTGTCATTTGACGTCATTTTGCAAGTTGTGTAAGGTTTTGATTTCTTTTGTTTTGAGGTTTTTTATGAGGGTTTTTGGGGAGGGAAAAGAAGGAGGTGGAGGAGGTGAGGGGTTTGTGAGTGAGGAGGGAAATGGTTTTTTTAGGGTTTTTGATTATTTGGTATTTAAGAAAGAAAAATAGTATTTGTAATATTTTTTTTGTTTTAATTTTCATTAAGGGTATTAAAGTAATTTACAATTAATTATATATTTTTTATTTTTTTGTTATTCAAGTAAGCAAAAGTTGAGATTTCAAATAGTGATCCCTTTTCTAAATATGCATTTTCTACTTTTTGAATCTCCTTATTTGGTCAAAATCGACATTAATTACTCAATCATCGATTCTAATTTACATATTTTCCTTGTATATTATAGAAAATATCAAATCTTAGCTTCCAACATCTCTCAATGCTCGTCACCTACCTCATCTTTATCTTTTATACGTGTGTGCGGGGACAAAATGCGGTTTGTTGTTCGGCAAACTCCATGCCAGTAGGCTCTTTACGAGTGAATTTTCCAAGAGACACTATCTTCGGCTCTTATTGACCTTTGGCCCAATAAATCCATCCCAACCTACATGATTTGTTCACATCTTATTAGTAGGCTCAACATGGGGATTAAGTGTGTTGGAGTGTGTATATGTGTTTGCGTGAAAAAAGGGTGTTGGAGTGTGTGTCAACGTGAATAATATGTGTTAGTGTGTATGTGTGAAAGTTGAGTATAATGGAGTTCAAACCATATAGGTTGAGATATTAAACCATATAAGTCGAGATACAGATGAAATAGATCCATATAAATCCGATCCGAATTGCAACTCCAATCGACTTTAGATTCGTTCACATCGGTTAATTTTAGATCGGAAACGAATCCAGTCCAAGTTGAGTAAATCACCATCGTAGAAAATGTACAAGACTTATAGTAATTTGGAGGCCCCAAAATATCAATTTTTTGGCTGGGCCAAGTCGTAGGCCAATTGGGCCAACCTTGTATCAAATTGGATCAACGAAAACACGAAGGCTTTAATTGGGCCGTAATATGATGACAGAGCCCATCGAGCATATATCCCCAGCCCTCAATCAACTCCCACACACAGTAATGCAGAGCCCTCAAGCTTTCATTCTCCCGTTACAAATACAGCCCTAAATTCCCTCTGTTCCATTTCTTCCCCCCTCTATTCCCCCCAGTTAAAACCTCAATTACAAAACCTCTTTTCTTTTTCCGAACGGAGAGATAATTCAAACTTCGCTTCTGGAAAGTTCGGAGTTCCACCGTCGCGCCGCCTCTCTCGTTTTCCGGTATGTGAAGTTTTTTTGTTCTTCATCCTTCGATTTATCAAGTTTTTGTCTAGTTCCCAATGCAATTATGTATGCATGCATTTTGTGTATATATCGCTTTAATTTGTTCGTCCTCTCTTTACCTACTGCTACTGCTTGATAAGCGGGGTCCAATTTTAGCGTATGTGTTTTTTTTTTGTTTTGGGTGGCAATTATGTTGTTTAGGGTTTATAACGCCAAACCCTAATTATGTAGCTGTTTTTGTTAGTTTATTACTGGTTCGTTGCAGTCTACTCGGGTATTGAGTTGATTATGGGGCAACCCTTTTGGGGTTTTATTGGTGAACACAAACAAGCAAGCTAAGACCAATTATGATATTTTGTTTGTTTTTGCCTGGGCTAGCATATGATAGCATGAATACCTGAAGTTCACCAATGAGCTTCGTATTTATTTGTGCTGATACGAGATCTACTGAGCAATACTGTATAATGTAGGTGAAAATATGTATTCTGCCCCTAACTCCATTTATCAGCCGTCAATTAGCCAAATTAATGTCCTAATTAGCACTTTAATTTTTTGCGTGTTTGCAATATAACTAGTAATGACACGTACGTCTATGAAAGTTGAAGATTTTGGAGTCATCTGAAAACATTTTATATTTACTGGTAGCTGTAAACTTCACTTGACCTTCCCCGCGATCTTCTCAAGAAACGAAGCGATACATATGTATTTTTCTATTTGATTTGTATAAATTTTATTCAGATTAAACATACATCGGCTGCTAACGTAAGAAGATAAGGGTCTTTATATATTTTTTAATTTGAATACTTCCCATGGGCAGGATTTTATGTGCATTATGGAATGTTTCAACTGTAACCTGTCGAACTCAAATTTAGTATATGGTATTTGAAAATTGTTCTGGCAAAGCCTCAAGGTACAATGTTATGAAATTCCTAGTGATTTTTTCTGCAATTGAAATATAATAGAGGAAAGTTGCATCACGTATGTTGTCATGCATTTCCGTTTCTGACTTTGAATCTTCTATGCTGGATGAGCAATCGAACCATAACTGATTCCAATTTATGCAGTTTGTAGTGGGTGCCCTTTTGGTATTATGGGAGACAACGAGGCCATGATGGTAGAAACATGTGCTGTCGATACAAATGCTGCCGCTGCTTCTGATGGGGGTCATTCAATTGCTCCAGCTGACGCTCCTGCTCCTACATCTGTATCTGATGCAGGAGAGATGGTTTCTTCAGCTAGCAGTATACAGTCTGCCGATTCATTGACCCTGCCCTCCAACGTAGATTCTAGCAATATGAATGCAACATCAGTAGATGTTACTCAGCAAGAAACCCCTGATGTAATGGCATATGATTCTAATGAAAATTTTACTGGTATTCCAAACTCTCTGGATTCAACTCAAGTTGCTGGTTATGATTCTTCACTGAATGTTAATGGTGTTAGCGAAGCAGGAAATGGAGCAACGGCCAGTACTACAGAAAATGGGGTCGCTGACGGTATTGGCACTGCTGCTTTGCATCAGCCTCTCGATAATTCTGGTATTTAATTTATGATGCTTTAGAAATTCAATCGTTGAGGGTAGCTTTCCATTTCAGTTTCTCATTTGTACGTGACATGCTGTTCATTGTATATTAAAAATTTAAAGTCGGTAGCACATTTTTATCTACATGGTAGGACATTCTTATTCTTAGCAACTGACGCCCTTGAAAAGGTCTTTGTTACTTGGAACGTGCATGTACAGACATTAATGCCTGTAGCAAGAGCTGAATAGTTGAAGAAAAATATCATTTATTTGCACAAATCAAGGGACATATTAATGATGTTTCGTGTTATATAGCGCGCACATACGTATTATCTATGTATCATGATGTTTTAATTGTAATATAGGAGTCCTCTTAAAATCTCTACTCTTAAAATCTAAACACTCAGATTACACGTAACCTCTAGAAAGATAATGGGAGTTAGTTGATTGTTGGTAATTATGTTTAATGGATGTCAAAGAGGAACTTTTAAATGCTTGCACGTGAACGGAAGTGCTTTTTTCCCTGCTGTTTTGTATCTGTGGTCTCATAATTTACTATTGAAGCAAAAGCTTTTTCACTGGAATGCCATCTTTAACATTGAAACATTTTTTGGCAGGACTTAGTGCAGAAGAGGAAAGATTATGGAGCATAGTGATGACTAATTCTGTGGACTTTGATGCCTGGACTGCCTTAATTGAAGAAACAGAGAGAATGTCAGAGGTATGACTGATGAATTCGAATTTGACTTTTCTGTGTATGTTGCTTCGTTGATTTTGTTTCCAATATAAAAACATTTGAGCTTGAAGCTTGTTACAATGCATTTTGATTTGAGTCAAGGTGCAAGAACAATCTTTGACATACTAGTCTTTTGTGTGACTGCCTCTTAGACATTGTTTTAGGGGACTCTTAATTGTCATTCTTCATTAGACCGTATGGCTGTCAATATGATTTACTTTGGTTGTCTTTTTTCCCACATTGTTTAGGGCAACATCTTGAAAATTCGGAAAGTTTATGATGCCTTTTTAGCGGAATTTCCTTTATGCTATGGTTACTGGAAAAAGTATGCTGATCATGAGGCGCGTCTTAGCTCAATGGACAAAGTTGCCGAGGTTTATGAGCGAGCCATTCAAGGAGTTACATACTCTGTCGACATGTGGCTTCATTATTGTGTTTTTGCTATTAGCACATACGGAGATCCTGACACTATCAGAAGGTAATTTCCTATGTGTTACCTTGCTAACTTTTAGTCTGTGTGGTCTCCGTGATTTACATATTATTTTGTTGTGATCTTTTGTTTTTCTCTAACATGATTTCAGCCATTTGCAACAGAGATTACTGAAGTTTAAGGTGTAAAGGTTTGAAAGGAATGCATATTAGATAGTTTTTTTCTGATGAGCAAACACTTCCATTTTTTACTACTATATTTAGTAGCCGAGTTTCTTTAGGGTTCAAACTTTTAATGGGTAACATGGACTGGTCATCCCTTCAGTTATTCTTCTCATTAGGGTTAGAATGTCATTCTTCATGAAATTGTGGTGTTTTTAACCATGGCACATGAGTTGCTTCAATACATTGGCTGCCGTGAAGATGTTGCACAGTAAGGCTATGATGGCCTCTATGATACCTCCCTGACAAGCTGTGTAAGATTCTTTTGAGGAAAGGTAAATGCAGCAAAATTTGTTAGTTCAGACTTCTAAAGTGCTCTTTGAGTGAATTAATCCTTCCTCCTCAACACCAGTCCGCTATATGCTTTTGTGGTTGACCATTTATTGATAGACATTTTTAATGAATATAACAACTATATTTTGCTGCTCTGTGTTTCAGGCTATTTGAAAGAGCCTTAGCATATGTAGGGACTGATTACTTATGCTTTCCGCTCTGGGACAAGTACATGGAGTATGAAATTTCACAGAATGATTGGCCCCGTATTGCCACAATTTACACAAGGGTATTGGAAATTCCAAATCAGCAGCTGGATCGTTATTTTGAAGGGTAACTTATTTTGCTTCAGACATTTTCTTCTTTGTTATCTGTATTTTAAGTTGAATTCATATTTGACTATGAAATCATGTTTTACTTTTGAGAAAGTCAACCTCCTGCCCACGTGCTTCTTTTTCCTGATAGTGTATGTGGTTAAGAAATAAGCAGTGTGATGGTAATGTCTTTGGTCGCCTAAGCCCGTGTCTTTAGGAGTCTAGGAGTGCCTTAATCTGCTTTTCTTACCAAGAATATTTTTCTGATTTCATTCCGCTCAATCAGCTTGCTTTGTTTTCATTTTTCATTTTCCTTAACGTCAAGATTATTGCCCGACATTGTATTTAATACCCACTATATACTGTTATTTCTCTCTTATTGGTATTAAGACACACATGTATGTGTTTGTTTGTCTATTTGTTTCCTCGTCATGACTGATAATTTTAATGGTGCTGCACGTTGTTACAGATTTAAGGAATTGGTTGCTAGTAGGCCTCTATCTGAATTACGAACTGCTGAGGAAGTTGCTGCAAATTCTGAAGCTGCAAGCCAAGAAAATGAGGGAGAGCTTCCTCCTAATTCTGCTGAACAATCTTCTAAGGCTGTAAGTGCAAGTTTAAAAGATGCGGAGGAGCTGGAGAAGTATATTGCAATAAGAGAAGAGATATATAGGAAAGCTAAAGACTCCGATTCTAAGATTATTGGTTTCGAAACAGCCATAAGGAGGCCCTACTTTCATGTGCGACCCCTCAATGTTGCAGAGCTTGAAAATTGGCACAACTATCTTGATTTTATTGAAGGTGGAGATGACTTTAATAAGGTATCCCAGTTTGTTTCTTTGGCACATTTATTTATTTATCTTTGTATGTAGCTTTAGTTGTCCTTGTTACACATTGACTTACAGTTAGTAATATCTGCCGGGTCATATGCTTTATTGGCTAAACCGTTGGAGAAGCATCTTTTAAAACGGGATATTGAACTTGGACTAAAGCATGGGCCTTCGATTTGCTTTCTATAAGGCTAAGTACTTCAACCTCTCATTTGTGAGTCGAAATTCTAGGTTCATGATGTATAATACGGATGTATATTTGTTTTGAAGTTCTAATGTTATGCATGCAGGTGTGTTCTTATCTTCCTAACCATCTATCTGTCACGCAAGGAGGGTCCCTCCTTTCGTATTTGAGGGGCCTCCCTTTTTCTCCAGCGGAGTATTTCTTGTGCATTTCTCCATAGTACTTTTTTTTTTTTTTTTTTTTATTTCTTCGATTCACACAAGTTTGAATTTGTATTTGTTGATTGTAACTTTTTCTGTGTCCTCAGGTTGTTAAGCTATATGAAAGATGTCTGATAGCATGTGCTAGGTATCCTGAATACTGGATACGGTATGTTTTGTGTATGGAAACTAGTGGTAGTATGGAGGTCGCTGAAAATGCACTTGCCCGTGCTACTCAAGTCTTTATAAAGGTATGTAATCTTATGATAGTGTGTTTTAGCTCCATATCCCTGATTCAAGATTCCTCCTAAAACTTGTTGATGAATTATAATTTGCGATAAATGAATGGAATGTAAAGATATTCTAAATTGAGTGAAAGTGAAAGAAACCCACATCTAGTCGTTTTAGGTTTAAAACCTTGAAACATTGCAAGCCAATGCCTTGATTTGGTACGACTGGGGACAACGATGACATGACATGGTGGAGTATGCTAGAATATTTTCATTTTGTCCTTGTCTTGACTATTTAAAAGTTTGAGCTATAAAAGATTTTTTCACCTCGATCTTTTCTTATTTTTTTTTTCTAACTTGTTTTGCTGCATCTGTTCTTATTAATCTTAAGAAACTGACACTGATGATCTGTTCCTCTAATTTTACTGTTTATTTGATGCTCCAATAATAATTCCTCCTCAACTTTCTACCTTTACTTATTTATTTCAGGGGTACTCGCCTCTTTCTCATGAAATTTACCAAATTTAATTTGATTAGTTCCAAGAAGTACCCTTATAAAATGAAACAATTTGTACAGAACAGTTGTAGTGAGGCTTATCAGAAATGTTTTTTTCTGTAGAGTGCAACTTATTTTCCTGTTTAATTATAATGTGTGTGAACAGAGACAACCAGAGATCCATCTTTTTGCTGCTCGATTTAAGGAGCAGCATGGTGATGTTCATGGAGCTCGAGCTGCGTATCAACTCGTGCACACTGGAATTTCACCTGGCCTTCTAGAAGCTATCATCAAGCATGCAAACATGGAACACCGACTTGTAAGATTGTACTAGTAAGCTGTTCTATGTTGTACTAACAATTTGTTTGTTGATTTCTAACTTTATTTTTCTTTTGTTAACAGGGAAACTTGGAAGATGCTTATTCTTTATATGAGCAGGCAATTGCGATTGAGAAAGGAAAGGAGCAGTCACAGGCTCTGCCTTTGTTGTTTGCCCAGTACTCACGTTTTGTATTTTTGGTATGTCTTGTATTTCAAATGTAGCTCACCGTGGATAAGATTCGAGTTGAAGAAGAATTTGCTTCATGCCATCTGTGTGACAACGTCTTTTTTGAAATTTTTTGGTAGGTTTCTGGCAATGTTGACAAGGCAAGGGAGATTCTGGTTCAAGGTGTGGAGAGTGCCCAATTGTCAAAACCCCTTTTGGAGGTTTGCTGCCCTGCTTTTCTTATGCTATCTGTACCTATACCTTCCTCTTTATTATTTTGTTTTGGTCTTCATAATTGAAAGGACAAAAGAGCACCCCAGAAAGAAAAAATGCTCATACCCGAATATGATTCTTTGATTTACTCATGGCATTCATTTGGATTTAATATGTTCTTAAAATTTTCAAAATTGCAGGCGATGATCCACTTAGAGTCGATTCAGTCACATCCGAAGCAAATAGAATATTTAGATTCATTGGTTGATAAATTCACAGTTCCGAATGCAGACAACCCTAGTGTTGCAAGTATTGACGAAAGAGAGGAGCTATCCAGCATTTTCTTGGAGGTAAGAATGACACGTACAGACACATATCAAATACTGTTTTGGTGACCTCAGTTTTTTGTTCTCATGTGAGTGTTAAATCATTAGGCAACGCAAGTGTCTTTATATATTCATTAGGCAACGCAAGTGTCTTAAGAACTTGTTTCGGTTGTGTTGACAGTTCTATTTTTTCGTCGTTCCTTGTTTCCTTCTTTTTGTGCAAGAATACTGCTGCGATACGCATCTGGTGCAATTTCCAGCACTTGTATTATGTCATGTTTTCTCATAGATGCATCTGTGAAATACCGATCTTTTGGGTATCTAGGAACATTTTTCTTATTGTGCTGGCATTACAAATTGATTGGCTTATGTGTTAGCTAATGTATTTTGCAGTTCCTGGATCTCTTTGGAGATGTTCAGTCTATTAAGAAGGCTGATTATCGACATGCAAAAGTGTTCTTGAACCACAGAAGCGTAGCCGACTCAAAGAAGCGTCACGCTGATGACTATTTAGTTTCAGACAGGACCAAACTGGCAAAATCACTTATTTCAACATCTGCTCCCTCGGTGATGGGTGCATATCCAAGTACACAAAATCAGTGGGCAGCAGGTTACGGCGTACAACCTCAAGCATGGCCTCAGGCCTCACAAACTCAGCCACAACAATGGAACCCTGGCTACGCGCAACAGGTACCTGTTATTTTCTGTTTTCTTTTTTGCTTTTTCTTGGGTGTCAGTAATCAGAATGATCTATTTCAGTAAAAAAAAGAGGCATTTTTCTGGATATTATGTCATGTCCCTTCCCGTGGATCCTGAGCATTGGTTGCATGTGAACTCTAAAATATTGTTCGATTATGAAGTTGAGGTCTAGAATATTGTTTGGCATGAATTTAAATTGCTTTCTTACTTGGCTCTCTTTTATCTGCTGCTTTTCGTAGGTTATCTGAGTGCTGTCATATATTGTTAAATTGTCTTGATATGTGGTTACTATATTGCTTTTTTTTTTTTTTTTTTTCCTTTTTTAGGCGGCATATGGTAGTTACGGAACGAGTTACACTCATCCACAAGCACCTACATCCGTGCCTCAAAGTGCTTCGTATGGAACTTACCCTCCAACTTATCCTGCCCAGGTAACATAAATATTATTTACTTCATTTAGTAACTGTTTACTAATATTATTTTCCACCCCTAGTATTACCGTGGTTTTTGCTCTTACATCTTTATGCATCTATTTATTACATTAACGAAAAAAGCAAGCTTATAGTTATAATTCCAGCTGGTTCTTATAAAACAGTATCCATTTTCCTCGAATTTGACTTGTCCTTTTATTTTTCCTCAGCAGGCTTACGCACAGCCAGCCGTAGCTGCAGCTTTGACTCCAGGCCAACAACCTACTGCTGCTGCACCTGCATATTACCCGAGTTATTACTGAGGAATGACGACTAATTCCAATGAGCTTTTTTGCTGTGTAATCTTGCTCTGTAGATCGGCTGTCAGATGCGGACCAGTACCATGATGTTTTATGTGCATCGATGTTGTCTGTAGACAGTTATTGTATTTTTAGTGATCTAGTTTACATTTTTACGACCCCTTTGTAATATTTTTTTCCCGACTCCCTTTCGGTTTTGTTAATTACGTTTTATCTTTATGATGCATTTTATGGATAGATAACTTGGAGAAGATGTTTGGATATGCTCCTGTAGTTTGCCTACTTAATGTAGGAAAACAGAGTAGAAAATATCATTCAGATAGATCTTATTTGTCTTGTCGTTTATTAATTGCTATGTTTCGATTTTTTTTCTCGTTTACCTCGATTCTTCCCTTGGTGCACTGATAGAAGACAAGAGCAATAAGCATTGCTACGTAATGTTGGACATAAAAATTTATTTTTCCAACTTGTCTGGCAAGATTTAAATTAAATACTGAAGTTATTATGTCAGAGATTTGATAGGTAATCTTGTACTTGTCCTAATTTGAAAATTTCGTTGATGTTTACATCTCTTTGAAATATACCACAAATGGTTAATATAACCACCCCTAAGGTATTGTATAATTATGAAAAATTCCCTCATGTTTGGGGATTTTTTTTCGTAATTTGAGAGTACCTCATTTCAATTATTATGTCCCAAGAGTAAGATAGAAAACTAAGCGGATCTTCGCGTCACCTAAAACGCTCTTTAAGATCTCTCTCTCTCTCTCACACACACACAGCCGCAATCAAAACAACAGTGTTAATTTTGTTCCGGTGCAGTCAGTTAAAAAACTGGAAATTAAGAGAGAGAAAAGTTGAAGCTCCATTCTGGGATAATCATCACTCAATCCGTTCGAACTTCGAACCCTAGAGCTCTTGACCTAGGGTTTAAATACTCGTATTACTGATTGTTGCGAGTTTGACAGTGGGGAAGAATGGCGAATCAGCGCGTGGCTGCAGTCACCGCGACTCAGGTATAATCTTACCTTGCATGTTCCTTCTTCCTTAATTTCTGTTGTTTTTGCATTTTATTGAAATTTATGCGTAGTGATGTTGATTGATTGACTCGTTTTCCCCCTTTTGTCTTTTTTTGAGTGATTAGGTTGGCTCGTATTTCGTTCAGCAGTATTATCAGGTTTTTCAGCAGCAGCAGGATTATGTGTATCGGTTTTACACTGATTCCAGCTCTATGGTTAGAGTTGATGGAGAAATCATCCATTCTGCTTCCGATTTGGCGGTAATTGCTAGCACAATTATTGATTTCCGAATATTTATTTGTTGAGTTGTTGTGAGGTATTATTCGATTAATCTGATTACGGAAATATTTGAAATAAGGTAGACAAATTTCGGTTTGTTTGATATCCGTTTTGTACAGCCTCATCTGAAATTTAGTTATTTTGTTTGGAAATTAATGCCGATTGCACTACTCAAGAATTCTATGGATCATCTAGTAATCTAGTTGTTTCCTAATCACTCAGTTTAAAAGTTCTGTTTTTATTTTTATTTTTTTTTATTTTTTTTAACAGGAACATAGTTGGTTGATATATTTATGTTTTGGTCTAATGTGTTTTGTTCATCCTTTATTGTTTAATTTCGATCGCATATATGGCTTAGCCTTTATTGAAATAAAAGTATTTACTAATTTCGTTGGCTTGAGGACCAATGGGATATATGAAACTGTTATCTTCCTTGCTTGCTATCTTTCCTTTGAAATGCATGCCCTTAAATCTCTGGTTTGGTCTGGAATGTATTAAATTTGGTGTCCAATCAATGATTGCATGTATTTGTTTTCCTTCAGAAAATCCATGAACTAATCATGTCGCTGAATTTTACTGGGATTGAGATCAAGACAATAAATTCCATTGAGTCTTGGAATGGAGGTGTTCTTGTCGTTGTTTCTGGTTTTGTCAAGTCAAGTGATTTCAGTGCTGGAAGGAAATTTGTGCAGACCTTTTTCCTTGCTCCTCAAGACAAAGGCTATTTTGTTCTGAATGATATGTTTCATTTTGCTGACGAGGATGTGGCATACCAATCTTCAGTACCACTAGCACAAGACAATGTTGATTATCAACCTACTATTTCTAATCATCTTCCTGATCCACCAGGTATCTTGTGACATTTTTTTGTGTTTTAAATACCTTTCTTGTAGAGATCAATATGATATTGTAAGTAGAGTCTTATAGTTCTATATTTTAGTTCACTTTTCCAACTGGTATTGTACGTCCATAAATTTTAACTGGCCAACTTTAGTACCCTATCACCCTGCTGGATATCGTGTAGACCACAATGTAAAAGAAAAAAAAATCACCAGATCGTCAAATTAATGACACCCAATCGCAATTATTTCAACTAACTATAATTTAGACAAAATATATGCATGCCAAAAATTCAAGATTGCTTAAGAATGTGGGGAATTATATTGTATTTCCGGAACACTATTTCATCTCTCCACCATTTTTAGTCTAGACCTTGAATACTAATGTAAACCTTAGCTTTCTTTATCTATCTACTGTTCTGCTTCTTCAGTTGTCAAATTTTTAATGATCTCTGTAGATTGTAGGGGAACATTCAGATCAGAGGTTTGGCCAAGATAGGTTTTCAACTTTGATATAGTAACTATTTATCAGGAATATGTTTATTTCCATGCTCAGGTGTTTAAAATGTTGGGAGTATTGGTCCATATTCTGTAATAGTTATATATGGTGTGAAGTTATTGAAAATTGCTATATCATTGGCTAAAATGGTTATATTGTGCCACAGTATCTGACTATGCATTGGAGGAAGAGGCCATGAATCATGTTAACTCCATTCGTATTGAAGGAGTTGACCCAACTAACGAATACAATTATCAGGAGCATTATCAGCCGGACTTGGAGGCCGAGTCTGAACCCGAGTCTGAGCCCGATCTTGAGGCTCTAAGACGAGAGGAGGAAAAACCCATCGAAGAATCAATTGCATTGCTTCAAAGTGCAGTGACTGCCCATAAAGAAACTCAGCCTTCCACAGAGGAACCTGTTGTAGAACCCAAGAAGTTCACTTATGCTTCTATAGTAAGCACCATTCATATTATAGATAGCTCAATAAATTAAATTATAATATCGTAATCTCATTATTGTGTCATGTGAATACTTCTATCTCATTGATTATAGCGAATTAGCTGAAACACAATGTCATTATGATTGCTGCATTAATAAATTGAACTTTCTCTAGAAAAAGATGATTAGTAGCATGTCAAGTACTTGAACTGTATTAGCTCATGTCTTAAGTGCTTATTGCTAAAAATCCTATGGAATACATGTAAAAGAAATTGATATTGCTCGTCGTCAAATTAATGCCACACTAAGAATCCCATGAATGCTAAATGATGAAGGTGCTTTTTGGTCATTCAAAATGTGATGTACGTGAACCCTGCCGCACCAATACATCATCCTAATATATGGGTGAAAGAGAACATCCTTAAATTCGTCAGGAAAAAAAAATCAGCGCCAGGGGAGAATGAGGCGAACATTCATAAAATGGGTCTTTATGTTCTTGCTTTCCTTGAATCAAACGTCCTGTCTTGGTATGCGGCATTTTAGAAACTTGTTATGGTTTTGCGCCTAGGCTGTATAGAAAGGATGATAGGGTTCGTATGAGTTTTCTATTTCTGCAGTATGATTTTCTTTCATGGAATTTTGTTTTCCAGTGTCTCAAATATAAGATCCTTGTGGAGTTCAATTGAAATTCATCCATTCTCTCTCTTTGTTTTTTGTTTCGTTTAACGTTGTTGTGACGAACTGTATTATGTGCTTATTACATTTTCTGACTAAGCCTTTTCCTCTTTATCCCTCCTGTTGCTTTAATAATTTGAAGTTGGCGGTTAAAGGAAAATCTCCATCGACATTCGTTTCTCCACCAGCTTTCTCTCAGAGAGCACCACTTGCTACAGATTGGACTCATGTCTCACAGCCTACACCCCAGCAGTCGGACCCAATTCGATCAAGTTCTCTTGACCATGCTGTGGATGAAGCTTTGTCACTAGAAGGTGGTAAACTTTTTATATGTATTTGTCCATTGCTAAAACATGTGCTTGTGTGCTTTGGCTTATCACTCCATTAAACTTATGCGTTGGTGAAAATATTTTTAGATTGATAATATTACATGGTCTATAGTTTATCTATTGTTTTTGGGGTTAATGTTTGTTTGTTAGCCGTGAACACGTTCTCTATGGAAGGATACATTGATTGATGATGAACAAAACATTGTAATTCATGTTGCACTTGGCATTAGTGCACAAAATTTTAAAGTCTAATGTCAGGAATACCAATTTTTATTGTAATCAGCACGATTCTATTTTATTTTGTAATCAACACGATTCTATTTTATTTTCTCAGGGGAATCAAAATCCGTCTATGTGAAGAACTTGCCTCTTACAGTGACAACTCTTGATATTCGGCAGGAGTTTCAGAGTTTTGGTCAAATCAAGTCTGATGGAGTCTTCTTGAAGAATCGCCAGGTCTACTACTTTCTATCTATCTTTAATTCATTATCATTGAGCGGTTCTTGCAAATCTGAATTTGCGAATTGTGAACAGGAGACTGGTATCTGCTTTGCCTTTGTCGAGTTTGAAGATCTTCAGAGTGTTCAGAATGCAATCAAGGTTTGAATCTTTTCCATTTCGGCATCATCAAAACTTTTAGTGAATGCCTAGTGGTCCCAATTGGAACACTTTGACTTACAACTTTTTTTCTGGATTTGTCTACATATTTTTCTTATTCTATATTGTCCGTCCTAGAACTCACATAGATATCAAAGGAATTTAATCATTCATCGCCTTTTGTTGAGTATCATTTGTGTATACTTACAGATTTTTTGGCTTATAATATCATTTTAGTTAATATATGTGACTTCCATTTTATGATTACATGTGTGGCATAGGATGCTATGCTAATTTTGATTGGCAAGTGTGCTGTATGCTAACATTTTTTTCCTTTCAATTCTCAGTTGCATTTTAGTTTGGCACTCTTATCTTTCTATTTGTAAATATTAAGCACTTGGCGCAAAATTTCTAGAAATTACTATCGGGTTACAGAGAAAATTATCAAGTCATACTTTATGCTGTGATTGCAGCCTGTTTTGAATGTTTTTTTTTTTTTTTTTTTTTTTTTTTCCTATAGGCTTCTCCAATTGTAATGGATGGAAAGAACGTCTACATTGAGGAGAGACGACCAAACACTGGTGCTTCTCGTGGTGGGCGTATGTTCTTCGAACTATTTTATTATTCTATTATCTATTTATTGCTTTCAACATTCCTTCTTTGTAGTTATGATTGTGCTTTGAATATATGTATGCTCTGTGTGCTGACATATATTATTACTGCACTCGAATTGTCTTGATCAGGAAGGGGCGGAAGAGGCACTGTAGGTGGAAGGTTTCCTGGGAGGGGAAGTTACCAAAATGGCGGTGATCAGAACAGAGCTCGATCCAACACTTACCGTGGCATTTGATGAAATAACTGTCGTCAAATATTTTGGTGTGGGCTCTCTCCCTACTCGTGGAGATGTTGTTTCAGTTTTTTCGAAGTAGAAGCAAATTCTGCTTCCGTTTTTTATTCGGAATGGAAACTTCTTGTAGAGGAACATTCCCCAGAGTGTTTTTTAGTTTCTTGCTTTTAACCGACACTGCTCTCATCCTTACCAATTTTGAGGAGCATATTTATAATTTGGAACAATGACCCATTACAAGGTTATTTATTACTTGGGTTTTACTTGGTACCTGATTACAATGAAACTTCTGAATTTAAATTAGCTAATTATCTTTCAGACTTTCAGGCATTATGTTTTTCATGAAAATTCAATTACTGACTTCCATAGATTGAATTCTCCAGTATTCTATATGCTAGATAAATTTAGTTCTCCTAAACTTGTATTTACACTAATAAGCAGTTGCAGAGGCATGTTGGAAGAACAGCTGCTGCTCGGTTCGGGAATTTCCTGCTAATTCGTCTTCTTCGTCCTCATCCTCTTCTGCATCCCAAAGGAAACAAGCGTAGGCCGCATGTATATGGCTGATAAAGCACATAATTGCGATTTAGTCAATATGTGATGAAATTATTCGGCATGGAAAAAAAACAAAACAAATGTTGATCATATCTCGTGTGTGTACTAGTACTGTGTGATTTTTGTCATACCTGTTTTCTGATGATGCTTGAATTGCTCTTTTGAAATAGTTAGCAGCTCGCTCTCTGTCACGGTGGAGCTCCCATGTTAACTTGGCGTATTGCGACAGGATTTCACCATCTTCAGGGTCTGCCAAGATTGCTCTGGAGTAGTATTCTTCAGCACCCTCAAGATCCATCTTTTTCTGTAAGTAAATAACCAAATATTCAATTATAATTTTGTTTTTTTTTATTAAATAGAAACATGAATATTTAGAAAGTTCGGTCCAAGGTGGATAGATATCTACCTGATACAAAAACTGAGCATAGTTTCTCAGAAACAATGGATTCCCTGGATTTTCTTCCACCATTTTCTTGTAATATTCTTCCATGCCAAGGCTATCGTTTTCCCCACCACCGTCCTTGCCTAAATCAACCGGTCGATAACTTCCTCTGCCGCCACCACCACTGTCACTTCCACAACCGTCGACAAAATCAATACCCGAAATCCCAAGCCCTGTTGCAAGGTACATCTTCCCCTCACCTCCTTCAAATCTCAAATTGCCATAATCATTGCTCACATCATTTCCAACCGGCCCGAAAACCGAGTCTTTATCCGCACTCAACGCATTAGAAACACTTTCCGATTCTAATTCTTCCTCCTCCACAAAGACATCATCATCACTGTCATCTTCTTCTTCTTCGAGATAAGGTGTTCTCGAATGACTGAACGAAAACGAAGGAATTGCCTCCAAGGCGCAGAAGCTATTCCTTCTAGAAGATTTCTTGGCAAGACTGAGCCCATCAACACTGTATGGAGAAGAATCATCACCCAACTCCTCCAAGTTCCCTTCTGATAGAACTCTTCGAAACCCGTTCCCACTTGCGCATTTCTTGATCTCTGCTACCGAATGAGAGCGAAACAAGCTCGATTTTCTGACATTTTGAGACCCTCCATTATTATTGCATGAAATCTTGCCATTTGGTGTGTGTTTGTGTGTGGATCCATGCAAATATTCAGAGTGGTGCTGATTGTTGTTGGGGCTGTCTGAAAATGATGGAAGAAGGGATCCAAGAACTGGTGTTGAGGAGCTTCTTAGCATCATAGTTTTTTTTGGTTTTCCTTCTTGTTTGGTAGATTTGATGTTTAAAAGGCCTGCCTTTTTCTATAAAGATAGATAGATCAACTGTGTGGAAGAGAATAAGAGATGGTTTTAGAGCCAAAAAATAAAAATATAAATTGATTTGCCTAAATAAATAAATATGGTAGTATGTAGTGTGTCACAAGTGGTTATAATGCAACACTTTATTCAGTGGTGCAGTTGAGACCTGTGCCTAAAAATCGAACTTACCTTGATTTTTGGTTGTGGTGGGGATGAATAATCTTGAATGAAGAATAGAGGTCAATTTGCAAGTGGAGGAGAGAGAGAAGTTATATATAAAACAAGTTGTGGGAGTAACCCTTTTTATATTGAGAGAGAGAGAGAGAGAGAGAGAGAGGGGGGGAGGCAGAAAATTTTGATTTTTATAGAGGAATTACAATTGTTGATTAGTCTACGACACTTGGTATATACTTTTGCACGGTGCAGAATTCATGAATCCAGCTGTCATGTAAATACTTTTTTTTTTTTTTTTTTTTTTTTTTATAAATTTAATTTTTTTTGTTTGGTAATAAGCAATTTCCAGTGTAAAGAGAAATAGTAGAATACGAACCAAAACATGAAACACATGTTTTTTATTTTTTCTATTTTTTTTTAATTTCTAGTGATTTTAGGTTCTAAGCTCTACCAGCGGTACACGTGTCCATCAGGCGCTTTTACTCGTTTTTTCCGTTTGCTTGATTGAAGGTTGTGGAAAGTGAAATATATTAATTTGAATAATCTAAATTTCATGTTTATTCTCAATCAAATATTGAATATATTACATGCATTTTCATCTTTGATTATGCATGACGAGCCCCTAAATACAGTAGAACCTCGATAAATTAATAACCTCGATTAAATAATAGTTTCTCTCGGTCCAAACTCGGTGAAAATGTATTAAATTATTAACTCGATAATTTAATAATTCGCTAAATTAATAGAATTTTCCTGGTTCCGACTGTATTAATTTATAGAGGTTTAACTGTATAAAATAAAATTATATTTTTATAGAAATAAACCAAAAAAAAAAATATACATATGGATCCCGAATTATATATAAAATATAACATAATAATTAATAATTTTAATATTTGTACTTAGAATTAAATAAATAAAAAATATTACCCAAAATATTTACTTTTATATTATTATTTTTAAATAAGGGCCTTCAATTTTATTCTTTTGCTTAGGGATGGGCTTGATACAGTTCTGTTGGTTCGGACTTTGGTAATCGGCCCACATTGAAAGTTAAACAATTAGTCTCCTAGTAAAGAAACGTTTATTTATTAATTTATTTATTTATCAGAAAAAAAAGAAAAAAAAAAGAAAAAAAAAAAAGCAACGATCGTTTTGAAAAAGAGAAGAAACAGAGACGATCGTCACTAAACTACCGCAAAAAAATATCTCAAAAATTCCTTTATGCTGAGTAATTTCAACGTTGTCGTCAAACTCCTGACGATTTTCCGACCGATTATTTGTGTGCTGTCCGATTATTACGGTGCTGGGCGGAGAATCTTTTGGCGGGGATATAATATGTTGGGATGCAATTGTTTCGTTTGGAGCAGAGTGACCGATCTCATTCAACCCGGGTCCGATTATTTCTCTCTACCCGACCCGATTCCGCATTGGCCCCAAGGTATCCTATGGTACTTTCACTCTTCCGTTCAATGCTTTGTTATTTGTCGTTTGGACAGGACCAATTGATTCGTGCACGCTGTTTTAGATTCTGATTTGTTTGTGTATGTATCTCTGGTGTTATTAATTGTTCTGTGTTTAAATATTTGAGCAAAAAAAAAGGGTTTTTTTTTTGGGGATTAATTTCTGTAATTTATTAGTAGCAGCTTTTCATTGGGCCTTTTGAGCTGAATAGTTAGCTCTTGATGAAGGATTGTGATTTTCTGAAATGCATCTAATTATTTCAACACACAGGTTCAGGATTTGCTACCTCGAGAATTGGATTAGGCGAATTAGAGGTTTGCCAAATAACTCGGTTCGAGTTCGTTTGGGGCTGCAATCTTTCCACAGATGGGAAACGAGGTGTGAGTTTTTACAAGCCGATTTCAATCCCCGACGGATTTTTCTGCCTCGGTCACTACTGTCAATCTAATGAAAACCCTTTACGAGGGTTTGTTCTCGTGGCTCGTGAAATGACTACGCAAAACAGTTCCTGTTATAATATGCCGCCTCTCTCGAAACCCGTGGACTATTCATTAATGTGGAGCTCGAACGAAGGAGATGATGATGAGAGCTTCGATGGATGTGGTTACTTCTGGTTACCACAATCGCCTGAGGGTTACAAATCTTTAGGCTTTGTGGTGACGAACAAGTCCGACAAACCAGATCTTGACGAGGTTAAATGTGTCCGTTCGGACTTAACCGATACATGCGAAGCTTACGGTCTGATAATGGACATTCATTCTAAGTTTTCCAAAATACCACTTACAATTCGAAACACAAGGCCTCTTCACCGTGGGATGTATGGGAGAGGCGTTTCTGTGGGCACTTTTTTTTGCGGTTATAGTTTTAGTTCAGGCGAAGAGCTAAGCATTGCTTGTTTAAAGAACCTGGATAGTGATTTACACGCAATGCCTAATATAGATCAAATTCACGCACTCGTCACTCATTACGGGCCCACTGTGTTTTTCCATCCGGACGAGGTTTATCTACCGTCTTCCGTTTCTTGGTTCTTCGAGAATGGAGCACTATTGTACAGCAATAGCAGTAGCTCTACAGGACAGGCAATTGATAGTCAAGGTTCGAATCTGCCCAACGGAGGAACAAACGACGGAACATATTGGATAGATTTGCCTTGTGATAATAATCGAAGGCAGAATTTAAAGAAGGGAAATTTAGAAAGTGCTAAGCTTTATATACATGTTAAACCGGCTTTAGGCGGGACTTTCACGGATATTGTGATGTGGGTTTTTTGCCCCTTCAACGGGCCGGGTACTGTAAAAGTAGGGTTGATGAATATTTCTCTTAGTAAAGTCGGTGAGCATGTAGGTGACTGGGAGCACTTCACTCTTCGTGTAAGTAATTTTTCCGGGGAGCTTTGGAGTGTGTATTTTTCGCAGCACAGTGGCGGTGAATGGGTGGAAGCTTTTGATTTGGAGTTTATCGAGGGAAATAAATCGGTTATTTATTCTTCGAAAAGCGGCCACGCTAGTTATTCTAGGCCTGGAAGTTATATCCAGGGTTCTTCGAAGCTCGGAATTGGGGTGAGAAACGATGCAGCTTTGAGCAGTTATTGTGTTCATTCCAGCAGAAAGTTCGAAATTGTTGCGGCCGAATATCTTGGTGTTAAAGAACCGTGTTGGCTGCAGTATATGAGGAAGTGGGGTCCGAGTATAGTGTACGATTCGAGGACGGAGTTGGATAAGATCATCGACGTGTTGCCACCTGTCGTTAAGAATTCGATGAGGAATATTCTTAATAAGTTGCCGTTGGAGTTGTATGGAGAAGAGGGCCCCACCGGCCCGAAGGAGAAGAACAATTGGATCGGCGATGAGAGATGGTAGTACTAATAGTATTGAACTTGCATACGGATCACGAGAATCAAATTCTTCGATTCTTTTTTGTAGAAGATAAGGTAACACGAAAAAAACAAGTGTAAGATTGTTTAGAGCGTACAGTGTGAATTAGAGGTGTAAATGAGTCGAGACGACTTGACAAAAAGTTCGAGTTCGAGTTCGAGCCTTTTGTACCGCTTATTTAAAACTATGGTTTGTATAAATCAGGTGGAACAACCATAATGGAGTGGTAAAGTTGTTGTTGGTCCATTGCTTTGAAACAGTAAATTTAATATCTTTACTTTTTTACTGATGTAGATTGGTAGTTGTGAAAGTCTTACTCCATTAAAAGAAACTTGATTCATCAAGAGAATATGGCCCCCCTGCAGGCCCCCCTCAACCAAGAAGAAGAAGAAGAAGAAAACTAATAGAGCAGGTAAGAATTACAGCTTTTTGAGATAATTAATATATATTTTTATGGAAATAAAAAAAATAAAAATTTATGGGTTATTTTTACGACTGACAATTGGGCCATCGGACTTTGTTAGTATATGTTCAAGCTCACATATCATCGGATTTCGTTACTACAGAACTGTTATTGAGTAAAAAATCTTGTTTAAAAAACAAGTGATAAACAAGATTTACCTCCATCGAACCCGATCCAAAGAAACCCTAAACGATCTTTGCAAAGGTCGATAATAAATTTCAGCAATTGAGTTTAAAAAAATCGTGTTTCTTAATTAATTCTTTTTTTTTTTTTTTTTGTTTTGCAAAATAAAATTCCAAAATAGAATTTACACCTCATTCAACCAAAAAAGGAAAAAAGAAAGAAAACAAGCAAAGGATGCATTGCTGTCATGTTGGCCTAAATAACACAAACAAACTTGGCGTGATCAAAATGTAATTAAACAAAAAGTTAATCTCTATCATAATCATGATTTACTAATGGTATCTTCTTTATTTTGTGGGCCCCACTTTCCAGATACTTTTATCTGTAATTAGTATCTTTTTTCTTTACTTCTGACTCTATTACTTGAGGGAGACATGCAACGGCTTCTATGTCCCCATCCCACCCACTATACTCACCCCCAATTTCAAATATATCTAAATTAGATTCTGACCCGAATATTTTGGATTTGCTAAAAGTCGATCAAACGGCTTAGCTGTTAAACAACTTCGACTAAAAATAGAAAGTCTAGACTGAAATATAAAGCTTGGTTGAAGAATTTGGACTGAAAATAGATATTTTTGATTGAAAAGGACTAAGACCGATACCCTTTACAGTGACGTGGTTGGTGGAAGTAGGTGGTCGGCGGCAGGGTGCTGGTAGAGAAAGGCGGAGATGTGGAAGAAACGTAGTATTAAGATTCATATATTGAGACGAAGAAACCAATCAAGTAATGATATTGCAATTGCGTTGTCGAACGAGGTGAGTTCAAATAATATAGAAAGCGTGTTGCATTCGAAAATAGCTACGGTTGCTTATACTTTGTTCACCAAAATGTGTAAAATGTTGATTAAGAAGCCATTTCAATGCATGATATTTCAATCTGAAATATTAAAAGTTCGTTTTGAATTTTATTAATAATGTTTTGACTTCGAGCGTGAGCTCGACTGTTGTAGTCTTCTGAGTTAATTTTCTAATTCAATTTGAATTAACTAGATTGTACGTCGGTGACAAATTATGCATGAAAGAGTTAAATTTAAAAAAAAAAAATCTAACTTTAGACTTGAAAATATTCAAAATCACATTTAAAGTCGAAATGGAATCATTAAAACTGAAACGACGTTTAACAATAACGATTTATATTTTATATATAACTTCTACTTCACACCTCTCCCATGCTTTACTTTTTTTAATAAATGTGGGTGTTGGGCTTGTTGGTTAATTTTTTTCTAAGTGGGCCCCATTAAATTGTTATTGGTTGAGGTGTTGAGCCGTGTGAGTTTCGGGCCCCCACAAGTTGTCGGGTTGTCTATCTGTGTAAAGTCATTTCTGTCCTTACCTTCTCCCGATTTCTCCCAAATTTTCGACGTCAATTTCTCGTTAATTTATCGCCAGGAATCTCATTGGCCCTGTGCCGAACAAATAATAATATTTTATATTAGACTATAAAATAATAAATAAATAAGCTCATTCATTTTAGGGTTAAATACAAAAACACCCCTGTACTATGGACTTTGTATCATAAACCCCCCTATACTACACATAAATACAAAAACCCCCCTCACATTACATTTTTTCCAAGATAAGACCAAAATACCCCTACTCAAGCAATGTAATGTGAGGGGGGTTTTTGTATTTATGTGTAGTACATGGGTGTTTTTGTATTTAGCCCTTCATTTTATCCTAACCAAAGAATATTTAAAAAAAAATTGTAAATTTATCAATGAAATTATGAAATAATAATTTTTTTAATAAAAATAACATTCGTTTTAATAGAAAATTCCAAATTGACTTTGCTAGTTTAACCTTGTTTTATTACTTAATTACACATTTATATTATACTGTCTGCTAAAATCAAAATTTAGTTCTTTAAAATTAGATACACTAATATACTAAAAAAAAAAATGTGTTTGTTTATTTATTTTCTCTCTCAAAGAGAAAAAGGGAAGACGAGATGAAAACGAAAAAATCACAATCATGTCAGTTTCAATCAGAGAAGAAAAAGAAAAGGGCAAAGTTTCGATGGTTCCCGGAGCTCATTTTTTGTTGGTACAATACCAGCAAAGCACAGCAGCAGTTGTACCTCGGTGGGCCCCAGTTAGGAGAAATTTATAATGCTTGTTTCAGGCACACAAACCGACAACTGTGGGTCCCACCATCACCAAACTTTTTTCCCACTTTTTTTTTCTTTCTGTTTCACCAAAACCCCAAACCAAAGCAATGGGGGAAACCATTCTTCCTCCCCAAATTTCCCATTAATTGTCCCATCAATATTTACTCCCTTTTTTTTTTTTATTTCGCGGTTATATAAAATTGGAATCGAATTTTTCCGATGCAGAGTGATAATCCTCGACCAGGCGGCGCTTTGATTTCCGGTAGGCCGATGTCGATTTTGTCGATAGAGGAGGAGAATGATGATAATTACATGGTGATTTCATCCGAGGAATCTTCCTCGTATCCTGATTCTGAGTTGGAATTGGGCCTCGCGCTGAGCCTCGGCGGTGGAGGGAAGGGTAAGAGTAAGCCGCCGCCGACGGCGGCGGAGGCGGCTGGCGGCGGGGTTTATTGGGAACGTTACGCGAGAATTCTGACTGCTGAAGATTTTCGATCGGTGGTTTCTACAAAAGCCCCTTCTTCTTCATCGTCTTCTTCCTCTTCAACTGTTACTAAAGCTAATAATAATAGTACTAATGGCTGTTGTGGCACAAAGAGAACCGCCGAATCACCGACTTCGCCGCCCGGCCGTTCTCCGATCAGGTACTGTAACTGCCAACTGGGGCTTTTCTTTACTAAATTTGGTCAATTGTTTTTGTTACTTGTGTGTTTGTTCTTGTTCTTTGTCGGAATACAATTATGCTGCAAAATTAGATCTTTATTGTTTGTGTGAAATTCCGATTTTGACCGGTTATGTTCACCTGTGTTGTTAATTGTGAATTGGTATGAACCAGTGAAAAAATTGGGGGTTTTTAGGAATCTGTGTATATTTCGTTTGTGCCTCTTTATTCGTTTATCGAAGTGTCTTACGGCCTATGCAATTTGTCGAAGCAGTCAGGTTGTGGGATGGCCGCCAGTCAGGACTTACAGAATGAACAGCTTAGCGAATGCAAAATCGCCGATCACTGAAGACTTCTTCTCGGCTATCGATAAATGCAAAAGCAACAACGTTATTACATCTTTGGATAATAAGACCAACAATGGCGGGATCGTAACTGATAACAGTACCGCAAATGAAAAAGTATTCGTCAAGAAATCTCTGTTTGTGAAGGTGAACATGGACGGAATCCCGATCGGAAGAAAGGTAGATCTGAATGCTCACAGCTGCTACCAGACTTTAGCTCGTTCGCTCGACGAAATGTTTCGACCGAGTGTATCGCTCCTGGCAAAACGTAGTTTTCTGCCCTCTTTATTTTTTTTTTATCTTGTAAAGAATTAATGTTTTTTATATTTTCCTGCTCTACTAGTTATTCTAAATTACGGGGTTGCTGTTTTAGGAACGAGTGTGGAGGAGACTTTGAGTTTGTTGGATGGCTTCTCTGAATTTGTGCTGACCTATGAAGACAAAGATGGAGATTGGATGCTTGTTGGTGATGTTCCTTGGCAGTATGTTCCGTTTTTCTCGTACTTCTTTATTGTGTAATCTATCTAATGACATCATCTAATTAAAAGAGGAAACCTTGTAGTCTCATGATTTATTTTGTGTACCAGGTTGTTCCTGATCTCTGTTAGGAGACTCCGAATCATGAAGAAAACCGAGGCTAATGGACTGGGTAAGAAACATGTGATATTGCACATCATAGAACGCACGTGCACCTGATGTATTATTTTTGCTTAAAGGCCCTTCTGTTCCTTCGTATTTACGGTTGCAGGTCCAGGATCTCATGAAAAGAACAGGAGACAGTTAACTGTGCATATATAGAGAGAGTCTTCTCTTCTCACCGAAACAAGCTTCTTCTAGAAGCATGAAGCATGGAAAATAGATACGCGACATACGCTATAGAGGCGACTTATCGGTTTTCATATATTCTCACTAATAACCTTCCGCACATCATATATACTCCGTATTAGAGGTAAGCATACAGATAGTTGCCATTTGATATACACTGTAAGTATGGGAGTGGCTAGTTGTTCGATTTTTGGTTTTCTTGTACTCGCAAACGGTTAAAGTTTTTATCCATGTGAATGAATGAAGGTGTTTCATCGACCATCGTTGTTCGGACGAGGCTGTTTTAGTATATGTCGATTGTTCACAATATCAAGATTATATACGAACTAGACTTTTTCGACAGGTCAACTTTTTTCTGACTATGTAAACAAGGGAAGAATTACTAAATAAAAAAATTAAAACCGAAAAAATAAAATAAAAAATCTTGGCTGGAAAGAAGAATTGCAGTTCTTGTGTACTGACAAAGTCACAGAAGGCCATGCACAGGTGAAGTGGTGAATACTGGTTTATCCTTGCTGGCATTATCATCGTTACCTCCATTGTTGTTAGTACTAGGTTTTCTCCGAGGCTTCGCTTCTCCGAGCATCGTTAGGACATCTCTCATGGAAGGTCTGTCTTTGGGGAGCTTAGCGGTACAAAGAACCGCGAAACGTAGTACCAAGAGCATCTCTTCTTGTACGTGCTTCGTTTTGCCTAAGCTCGGGTCTAAAGCTTCTTCGAGAGGTTCGTTTTTCCTCATTTTCGTCCTTATCCATTCCACTATATCGACAGATTCTCCAAACGCAGGGTCCAATGGCCTCTTCCCTGTAATAAGCTCCATTAAAACCACCCCATAGCTGTAAATATCACTCTTCTCATCTACTTTCATTGTGTACCCATACTCTGTCAAAAAAAAAAAAAAATTAAAACACCAGAAAAAAAATGATTAGTATATATATAAGATTATATATTGAGTTCTTGAAATTTTACTCACCAGGGGCTATATATCCATAAGACCCTGCAATAATCGAAACGGTCTCGTTTTTCTCGACCATCGTTTTAGCCAGCCCGAAATCTGCCAGCCTGGCATCGAGATTGGCGTCGAGCAATATGTTGTTCGATTTCACGTCTCGGTGGATGACAGGCGGGTGGCAGTCGTGGTGAAGATAGGACAGCCCCTGCGCCACCCCGAGTGCCACATTGTACCTCGAAACCCAATCGACGAGCAAATTCTCCGCCGCTCGTTTTTCGCCGTGCAAGGCCTCTCCTAGGCTGCCGTTCACCATGAACTCGTAAATAATCATCGCATCGGAGTCATTGTGTAGAAACCCTAGAAGCCTCACAATATTTCTGTGCCTCAGTCTCCCTAGCAAATTCACCTCCCCGGTGAAGATATCGCTGCCCCCTATCTCGAGATCGCTAGTCGATCTCCACAGTTTCTTGACCGCAACTGTCGTGTTGAGTCTCGTTATCTCGGCCTTGTATACGGTCCCTGTGGACCCCATTCCTACAACATTTGACTCTTCAATGGAATTAAGGATGTCTTTCGTAGTGAAACCGAGTCTTTGGAAAGCCATCAATCTCCACGGCCACTCACCGTTTCCCGTTTCGAATCTCTCCTCGAAACAGCTCCCGTCTCGCCATTTCTTGTACATGAATCGAGCTCCGAGAACCACAACAACAAGTGCGAACAGACTCGAAACCCCAATTATCCATCCTCCAATAATGTTTTTTTCTCGCACACCATGTTTTTCCGAAGTGTAGGCAGCGTTGTGTGAGCAGGGGGGCAAAACTCCGCCGCACAACCCTGCATTGCCTACGAGGTCTTCGGGGTTGATAGTCCTCAGCATGCCGTTCGACGGAACGGGGCCCGCTAGCCTGTTGTAAGAAACATCAAGTGTTTCTAAAGCGGGAGAATTTCCGAAATTTTCGGGGATTACTCCTGTGAGAGAATTGTTCGACAGATCCAAAACCGACAGTGCTGGCATCATTGCAATCGATTTTGGGATGGGCCCGTTTAGAGCGTTGTTTTCGAGGTTTAATGTGACGAGCTTCTCACACGATGCGACGCCAGCTGGAATAGTTCCGGTGAAGTGGTTCGATGAGACATCCAGTACGGAAAGCGAAGGGCAATCTTGGAATTGATCCGGGATTTCGCCGGATAAGTTGTTACCCGATACTAAAAAGTTTTGAAGATTCGGGATTGAGAAAATCGATGAAGGAAGAGATGATTGAAGGTGGTTTCTTGATAGATCAATGGAGGAGAGAGAAGTGGAAGAAGAGAGGTCATTTGGGATCTGCCCTGTGAGGCTGTTGTTAGCCAATTCCAGCCTTTGAAGCTTTTCGAGTTTGCCGAATCCGATCGGAATTGATCCATTGAGTAGATTGTTCTGCATTCGAACACGAACTAACGGTGCGCATGTCGATAGGCTCGCCGGAATTTGGCCGGAGAAGGCGTTGTCGAACAAGATCAGCTTAGTGAGGCCGCCTTCACTGCACAGAGTCGCCGGAATTTCGCCGGAGAATGAGTTCGATGAGATATCCAGCAATTGGAGCGGCATATTCCGGCCGAGATCGCTCGGCAAAGAACCCGTAAACGTGTTGTTCCAAAGCTCGAGGACTTGTAAATGACTTAATCTCGATATATCAGAAGGAACCGAGCCAGATAAATGATTGCACATTAGATTTAAAAGCTGCAAGTTTTCGAGATTGGATATTTGGGGTGGGATTTCTCCCGACAGCAAGTTATCGGAAAGGTCTAGAAGCTCCAACGAAGACAGATTCCCGATCTCCGCCGGAATACTCCCTACGAGATTGTTTTTATACAAGAACAATGTGTTGAGATTCTTGAGCTTACCTAATTCAACTGGAATCGAGCCTCCAAGATTGCCTACAGCCAAATCAAGATACTCGAGATTCGTGAGATTCCCGAATTCCGCCGGAATCCCGCCTTCGAATTCGTTGTATCCGAGAACAATAGTCTCTAAAGACGATAATTCTCCGAGCTCCGGCGGAATTTCGCCGGAGAGATTATTCCCCGATAAGCCGAGATACTTCAATTTCTTCAAATTCTTGTAGACTATCGGAATTCGGCCTTCGAAGAAGTTTCCTCTAAGATCGAGGCTCTCGAGGAGGGTCGAGTCTCCGAGAGCTTCCGGAAGGAAACCGGATAAGTTATTACCGGAGGCGTTGATAGCTGTCAGTTCCGGCAATGTTTTGAGGGCGAGATCGAATTCTCCGACGAAGAAGTTTTGGCTGAGATCAATGGCGTGGAGTGAGGTGAGATTGGAGAGTGATTTGGGGAGGGGTGATGCGAAGGTGTTACAGCATAAGTTGAGAGAATCGAGGTCTTTTAGGAGCTGGATTTCGCCGGAGATCGTTCCGGTGAGATTCATGTGGGAAAGATCGAGACTTTGGACGGTGTTGCCGGAGTTGCATTGTACTCCGATCCAGCTGCAGTGAGGTGAAGTGTTTTCCGATGTGTTTTCCGCCAACTTCCAATCTCCGAGATGATTTAATGGATCGATTAGGCTCGCCTTAATCGATAAAAGAATCGTTATTTCGTCGGAGTAACTGAAAACAGAACAGTAGGAGAAGAAGATGAGGAGGAAGAAGAATGTGTCTTTTTTCAACTTCATAGTATTTTTTTTTTAATTGTGATTTTTTTTTTTTCCTTTTTTACTTTTACACCATATTTTTTTGCTGTTGTGAAGCAGCAAGAGCGGTGGCGGGGTGGTGGCGGGGTGGTGGTGGAGAGTGGAGAGTGGCTGTGGAGTTGTGTGAAAAGTGAAGGAGGGAAGATCAAATGATTAGTTAGTTGGTTTCTTGGTAATATATAATATGAATAATTTACATGTGAGTTACTGTTTTTTTTTTATTTTTTTTAATTTTTTTATTTAATATAAAATTATTACAGCAATTCGTGAGATCTTGGGTTCTGTAACAGCTGTTAATATGTAATAAAATGACTGGAGTTTTTTGGATTTTTATAAAATCTAATCCGACACGAAACATGGAGAGAATGTGTTGCCATTGCTGTTACTGTAAGTTTAATTTAATTTAATCAATTAATTTTTAATTATTTTGTTATTGAGCAAAACCCTGCTGATAAAAAATCGTCTTTCTAAAATTAATGCATATTTATTAATTTTCCTAATATTTACGTTGAAATATTAAAATAAAATTAATTTAAAACTGTGAAACAAATGAAAGCTAAAAATGAACTAAAAAAATTAATTATATGATTAAAATATTAGCTAAAAAGATGATTTTACATAGAGTTTAGGTGTTGAAAGATGCTTTAATTTGTGCACTTTTGAGAGGTGTGAAAGGGTAATTAGTGGATATAATTAATTAATTAATTAATTAATATGATACTCAATGATTTGGATCAGCTAATCTGAAGTTAATTAGTTATTCTTCTGATCAAAGGCAGCTTCCAAGAATGACAAATTTCATGTGAGGGCTACTTCATATTTATAAATAAAAAAATAAAACAAATTACAAAGTGGTTAAAAATTAAAATTGTTAATGAGGCTGGTTAATTAGTAATTAATCAACTCTTAATTAAGCTCTTAGAGAAAGTGATAAACTGAGTGGAAACAAGAAAGAATCTTTCCATGTTTTTGCCCATGATCTCATTTTCAAAGTTGACTTTATGGTCCTCCTTTTTTCATATTTCTTTATTTATTTATTATTCCAATAAGTAATTATGAGATGTAAAATGCAAATATGAGAATAAACTTAAGTAAATGTTTTTTCTTTAATAACAGAATAAACTTCCAAATATTCACATGCAAACAATTGTTTTATTCATATATATTTAGGTAAATAGATATAAATCCACATGCAAACATGTGAGGAGGGAGTTTAAATAAGTAGCTAGAGTGGTGTGTCACTGTATGTATCATGTATTTGCTGCTCATGCCATGTGGATCTACACTCTACTCCCTATTATTGGAGAGAGATTAACAAGATTTAAAAATAAAAAATAAAAAAAGTTATTAAATTTATTCATACAAGCATGGGTATATATGCATTTGCCATATAATACAATTTGTTTTTTTAGTAAAGAAGGACTCGGCAGTCAACCATATAGGCGCACTGGAAAACTTTACACACTTAGTATAATAGTTTGCAATCCATACGAGAGACGTAAAATACACTAGGTTAACCATGTGTGACAAGCTCGACTTAGCAACCGTTGATAATGGAATCCGAACCTGAGTCAATTGATACAGACTCACTTGCGTTACAGTACTGTTAGAAGGTGCGTTTTCAAAATATCGCGTTAAATACCAGATTTGTTTTATATCGCCTTTATTACCAAAAGGGTATTTATGTAACTTTCATCTCATATTAGCAAATAACATAACCATCTTTGTTCAAATTCGGTGATTAGGCCAATATATTTAGACAAAATAGAGCCCGAGCCCATATAAAGCGGGCCCAAAGTTCTAAAGTATTTATTGCCACGTAGGCAAAGATTTCGCGGGCTTCTTTTCATTATCGACCAATCCTATTCGAGAATTTGAATGGCTGTGTTTATTACACACCACCCACCCCCCTCTTCCACTCTCCAATTCCCACTTTATCATCTCTCTCTCTCTAGTACATCCCTCTCTCTCTCTCTCTTCCCATCTCTCTTTCTCTCTCTAAGATTTTGTACAGGATGGCGTCATTACAATCACTAGCTTTCTCTTCCCCAATATCTCATTGTTCTCACCAGCCTCGCTCTATTCCAGGTGTTCGATTATCTCCTTTTGCTCTCTCTCTCTCTCTCTAGAACCTGTAAAAAAAAAAAAAAAAAATTTAATTTCGGGTGAATTGTACGGTCTCTGATGAACTAGGGTTAGTAATTATGTAATCAGTTGGAAACTTGGAATTGGGAATTGGGAATTAGAAATGTTAATTGAGGAACGTGGGATTAAATAAAAGTTCTGTTGGCCCCAATCCCATGAATCTTTGTTTTTGCTACTTTATGGCTAGTCTAAAGCTTTAATCCTCTGAACTTAGTGTTTTCAGAATTTATTAATGTTGACAATGCCGATTTCCTTTACATAGTTTGATAAGATTTATGTTGTAATAGCTAACCATTGTGTCTTGGTTATGTTAGTAGGCTTGTCGATAGGGGCTTTCCACTCTAGCGCAAGCTCTTCGTTTAACGGCCAATCGTTACACCTACCACGCTCGAGTTCCCCCAAAATCAGCCAAACCAACAAGAACACATCCAGGCTCACTATTATGATGGTGAAACCCGCAATTCAGTTCATTCAAGGCATCGACGAACAGACAATCCCAGACGTAAAGCTAACGAAATCGAGAGACGGGAGTAACGGGATGGCCATATTCGCCTTCAACGAACCCTCCGTTTTCGACTCGTCGAGCGTGGTCGGTGACATCACAGGCTTCTACATGATCGATGAGGAAGGCGTGCTTCAGTCGGTCGATGTGAACGCAAAGTTCGTGAACGGTAAACCTGCTGGAGTCGAGGCTAAGTATATCATGCGGACCCCACGAGAGTGGGACCGGTTCATGAGATTTATGGAGCGGTACGCCAATGCCAATGGTTTGTCCTTCGTCAAGAAATGATCCTTTTTTTTCGCTCGTAAATTTTTTTTCCCGATTTTCTTGATGCAGTGTAAGTAGGGTGAAAATTCAAGTATTGATGACTTGAGAGATGATTTATTGTGGAAGGCAAATTTGTTTCGATATATATGAAGGGTCTTTTCGGCTTTCTTGATTTCGGAATACAAGATGATATTCAAATCGTAAATTCTCAAATTCCCAGATGGAATTAGAGCCAATAGTGTTAATTTTGCATCAATAGCAGGAAAAAGAAAAGAAAAGAAAAACAGATTTCGTCTAGTTTGTTGTTGATGACCATGTCACCGAAATAGGACTCTGAACCCTGTAAGAACCGTTTCTATCCACCCAAGCCAAACGCCCTTGTCCGAACCTCGTATTTTTAGTCCCGTTTCTTGTCTTAGACGTAAACCAAACTCTGTAACTCAAAGTCTGGTTCACGCGTTTGAACACCAAACTTCGTGGCCTAACTCTCATACCGACTCCCTCAGGCGCCTCCATTTCCACCGAGTAAACAGAATTAGCCTCCCCCACATTCGTCACTCGTCTCTTCATCATCTTCCTCGTTTCTCCTGTCTTAAAAACCACAGAAAACGAGGGATAATTAAGGCTGAAATCCTTATTCCTCTGCAAAATCTTACGGCAGCTCACATTCCTATGAGTTATACTAAATATGTCCGATCCACTGTACCCTAGCGTACAGAGATGAGTCACGTGTTCGTCCGGTAAGATATCGTATATCAATCCAGGATCAATAGCTCTCTCGGGATTCACATGCCCTGCTCCAACAGCAAATAGCCCAGCAGGTTTATACCCGTCCATTATCGGCCTTCCTAAACGATCGCTGACATCAGCGGTTGTCATGAGGGCGGACTTGACCGCCGCTGGGGTCCACTTCGGGTGGGCCGAGCGGATAAGGGCAGCGAGCCCGCTGACGTGGGGGCAGGCCATGGAAGTCCCCGACATGACGGTGAAGTTGACTCTTCTAGAATCTTCCGGAAGGCCGCTCGGTCCGAGATTCTGCGGCCAGGCGGCGATGATGTTGACACCGGGGGCGATCATGTCCGGTTTGAGAATCGAGGGGTCGGTGTAACTCGGCCCCCTCGATGAAAACTGAGCTACTGCAGGTGCTCTTGATTTTCCAATCACGGTTCCTCCAAATATGATTCTTGCTTTAGGGGCTTTTGTTGAGTTTATGTAGCGTTTGAGTTTATAAGATTCTTCGGAACCGAGTAATGTTGCTGGTAGAACATGAACATCGACCGAATCTTCCTCTAAATTTATCTCTGTGTTGGCTAATATCATTGCTGCACCGCCGGCTTCTTTGACTATTTGACCCTTTTCGGCCCGCCCGTTTACGCCCCGGTCACAAACGACCATTTTGCCCCTGACCTTGGATCTTGTAAGAGAACCTCTCAGGCAAAACTCACTTCCTTTATCACCACCTGAGAAGTAAACCAGCTCAAGCTCTTTCTCTGCAATTGAAACTCCGTTCTTTGGGTACATTGATTCTCCGTAGAGGAATTTCCCGTTATTCAATCGAACTATAGCTGGAAAATTCCTGTCGAGCGTGCTTGCACCGACGGTGGTGATCCAAGGAGCCTCATTGGCGACGGAGTTCTCGACCGGGCCATTATTACCCGCGGCGCAGACCACTGAGATACCGTGCTGCATCGCCCGGAAGCTTCCGATTGCGATGGTGTCCTCGTATAGTGGGACCGGGAATCCACCCAGCGAGAGCGAGAGTACATCTACTCCATCTCTTATAGACTCGTCCATCGCCGCCAGAATGTCGGAGCTGTAGCAGCCGCTGAACCAACAGACCTTGTAGACGGCAATGTGGGCCCCGGGGGCCATCCCTCGTGCCTCGCCGGCCCCCTTTCCGAGCACGTTGGCGGTTCGGACCGGAGATCCTCCTGCGATGGAGGCGGTGTGGCTGCCGTGGCCATGGGAGTCGCGGGGGGAGACGTACTCGGCCACCGCCTCTGGGGAATATTCCGGCGACGACACGCGGTGGCCCCTGCTGAAAAACCGGGCTCCGATGAGTTTTCGGTTGCAGTTCGTGGAGTCGAAACGTTCTCCGCTCTGGCATATCCCTCTCCATTTCTGGGGAACCGGAGGCATGCCGCGGTCGTCGAAGCTAGGATTCTCCGGCCAAATTCCGGTGTCGAGGACTCCGATAATGGAGCCTCGGCCGAACGAGGATTTGATCCAGGCACCGTTTTGTGCAGTGGGACTCAGTCCCAAGAATTTGTAGGAGTATGTAGTGTGAATGTCCACCCTTCTCTCGGGCCTCACCGCAATAACTTCCGGCGAGTTTTTCAAAACCTCGACTTCGGATTGAGAGAGTTGAGCAGCAAAGCCTTCGATGGCGGAGCTGTAGGAATATAGGAGGCGTGAGGAGGAATCTTCTTGGTCGGTAGAAATGGATTTATCGAGGAAAGAGAGGTGCCATTGAAGACGGGAGGTGCGGTGAGGAGAACGAGATAGGCCGTCGGGGTGGAGGTGAACAATGTAGGTCTGCAAATGCTGTGCATGGGAAAGAGTGTGAAGAAGAAAGTAGAGGGTTGTTAGTACGGGGAAGAGGAGTCGACTTTCGGGTGCCATTGTCGAGGAAGACGAATTAAATATGGGAAAATCGTGGTTTTGTAATCGGGCATGTTTTTCTGTTTGGGGAAGAAATGGTGGGGTATTTGAAGGAGATTGACAAATGAGGCTCTTCCGAGACACAAGTTGAAAAGCTCGTGAAATTTTGAGAGCTCTTCTTCCTGTTCCTCACGAGTTTCCTTTGTGATGAGAGAGGGAGAGAGAGAGAGAGAGAGAGAGAGAGAGAGAGAGAGAGAGAGAGAGAGAGAGAGAGAGAGAGAGAGAGAGAGAGAGAGAGAGAGAGAGAGAGAGAGAGAGAGAGAGAGAGACTAGAGAGAGAAGCGCCTAACTGGGTGGGGTTTTAAGTTGAGAGAGAGGAGCTTTTAGTGTTTGGGGATTTTCACGAGAAGTTCTTGTCGAGTTTTAATACTATCTATCATCAGCCAAGTTAATTTTTCTATTTCAAATATTTTCACGCCAAATATAAATGTGAAGGTTTATTATGAATTTATGATTGCTTAGAGAGTAGTAGTAGTACATAGGATATTTGAAAAATGTTGCATCCTAGTATAGTGTTTGTCCATTGAGATTATGTTCATTTAAGTTGCCCCGGCCCTCTTCACAAGGAAATTCTACTGGGTGGGCCCTTTTACCAACTAAATAGATTTACCCTACCACACAAATTTTCTACTCGATCTCATCCTGCATTTTATTATTTGTCCATTTACCAAAAATGCACTATTTTATTTCATTATTATTGAGTTTTTTTTTTTTTTTTTTCTTCAAGAAAAAGATTACTCAATGAACTATGTAATTCATGTGTCAAATGTTTAAACTTAGAATAGAATTAAATGGGCTACTTTTTAAGTAATAAATAAATTAAAAATAGGCGAATTTATGATTCAATTTGATACATTTAATAGCACGCTCTGCTATTGCTGTGGCTGGCTCCTCCATAGCACATGGAGCTTGTGCTTCCTACAAACACACACACACACACAATGACACAATCATATTTATTTAAAGCTATTTAATTGAGATTCATATTTCATGACACAACAATTTAAAAAATTACTAGTTTCTAAATCAGAACATTACAGTAAAAGAAATCCAAACAAACAAACCGCTAAATATTCGTTGTAGATCTGAAACCACTAACTAAAATCAATTCATTCATGTTGATTGTTGCATGAATTATTTGATTAGACAAAAATTATTGTCTGAAAGGTCAGCCATCCAATGTGTACTACTACTACTATGTGATTTAGAGGAGAGTGACGTGGCTTACTTGTGTATACTATGTAATAACTTACTTTGGTTATTTATAATAATAAAACCAAAATGTCAACTTGCTTGCCTTTCTAGTGCACACAACAAAATGTGAAGGGACAATACACAAGCCAAAATCAAAATTTTCTTTTCTACCGACTACCATGATATGTTTTTATTTGATCTGCAACTAATAATGGTTAATATAAAATCATCGTTACGCAATCTCCGACTTCAAGCTAATAAAAAATCGACCTTGATTAGTAATATATCGATACCAAGTCTATTGAACGGGGACTAAGAACATGCAATCAACAAAGGTCAACATTCAACAATCTTTATGTGAAAACCATCTTTATATATAGATCATCACTAAAAGAATGACATATTATATTAATAGAAAAAACAATTATGAAACTATATATATTAATATATAAATAAATATGCAGGAAGTAGATTTATGTATACCCCATGAGTTGGTTCCATTCAAACAAGACATGAGTTTTTTTCATGAACCACAAAGCTTTTATATATCATACATACCTCATCACCACCCAAAAACGCTTATAGCTAATTCATGATCTTCGGTCCGATTACTTATATAGGCTGAGCATTCCCAAAAGCCGATGTAAGATATTCCATGATCGGTATCTTTAGCTGTTAGAAACCGATTTCCCGTCTTTTTTGGGTTTCGAGAAATACGGATCCCATTCGTGGGGGCCCGTCGCTTCAACTTCATCCAACAAAGCATATTTCCAACTAAGCTCCTCAATAAAATCATCATCTTTACGCCCCTTGATCACATCCTTCCTCAACTTTGTCACCTTATCGATAACCGCATCAACCGCCACATCAAACGCGTCTTTTAACGTCTCGAGCTTAGATCGAGGGTCCGCGTATATAAGCTGCGGGATCAAATTTATAACATTCTCCCTCATTTCCTTCACCCTCTCCTTAGAAATCCGACCGAGCCTCTCCTCTATGCTGATATTCCTACGAACATCATCCTCCGGAATAAACACGGAATATTCCGAATAATTCCTCGGCAGATGCCACGTGTACTGCGTGTAGGCGGACCCCGGATGGAAAAAGACTGGTATACAGCCCGCCAGCATGGAATCGAAAGCCGATCTTCTCGTGTACGAATCCCCCTGTGGCTGTAAGCAGAAAAGGGAGCTCTGAAACATCTGCATTATACTACTAGGAGAGTGGCACTTGCTCTCGCCAAGGTCACACTCCAACAACTTCCCCACCTTCGAATTCTTGCACTGTTCGATGATCTGTCCTCTGATCGATTTAAGGTTGTCCGGACGAGGCGCACCCGCAAAACAAAAAAGATTCTTCCGGTCAAGTTTCCTCATTCTTTCCTGCCAGATTATGACATCATCGTCTCTCGCGGGATGAAAATACGTAGGGTACGGAATCCCGTAATCATTCGCATTCCATGGACTCGATTCCACTACAAGCATAGACATGTTCTTGGCAGCGGGCAAGAACAAAAGCTTGTTACCCCAATCCGATTCTTGATCGGTCAATCTCCGAAAATCCCACGTGATTCGCCCCGCCACAAGGAAGTGGTCCTTCCCTCCCATAATACTCCACTCGGGCCTCTTCACTAGCCAATCAACCAATGCCAGCGAGGCAGAGTCCCTAGTTGAAATGTTGTGGCCCCACAGATACCTAGCAACATCGAACCCTGCGTAAAATGGCACGAAAATTGCTGCTGCGAGAGAGGAATCTTTTGTCAGGCACTCGTACTGTTTCATTCGATTGGCGAATATTACGTCGACTGCAAATTGATTTGTGGCGTACCAGCCGGTATTGGAGAAGACGCCATCGGTGTTATCCAAGGGGGGGCCGAGGCCCCCGTTGGTGGTGAACTTGCACATGTTGGTCCATAGGCTGAGGGTCTTGCACTCCTTGAGCATATCGGAGTTGAACCTCGGAGGGAGATCGTGCACGTATATGTATCTACCTCCGCACGGGTCGCTCTTGTTGTCTATCGTCCGTAACGCCCTCATGAAAGGATAAGTCTGCTTCGTGTGGTGAGTTGTTCTACCTTTGATCTTGGGTTTTACAGATGGTGGGGGATTCTCATCGGTTGGCTGAACCGGATCTGGGGTTTCGTGTTTCGAACTGTTATCCACCATTGCTTCTCTCTCTAACCCAATTTCAATTTCAGGATTACTTGAATCTCCATTAAAAGAAGCTTGGTGTAATTGAGGAGAAGTATCAAGAGCAACACTACCACCACCAAGAACAGAAAAATGGAAGCAAAAAAGACCTAACCAAAATAAAGCTGATAAAGAAGCTAATAAACACATCCGCGAAGGCTGATTTTTCCCCTTCCATTTATCCATTAATCCACCCGATTCTACAACTGAAGATTGACGGCGTCTCATCAAATTCTCACAAACACACCAAAATTCACACTCAGGAAATACTCAAAACCCCACATTTAACACAAATTAAATCTAAACACGAAAAAAATTCCGTTAATTAGGCATGCAGTATAGTATTGCTTAAAACCCTAGAACCACAAGCTGGAATTGGGATTCCGACCTTCAAAATTCAATCGCAGGTAAAATATTAAGGGAATAATACATACAGCTCTAACAAATCGCCGAAAAAGGAAACAAAACGCAGAAATTGCGGAACTGATCCCGCAAAAATCACTATCTTAGATGTGGAAATTATTCATTCAGCAGCAAGCAGAAATCAACTGAATCAGGTCGATTTTTACGCGGATTTTCAGGAATTGGGAAAAGGAAAAAGATAATTATGTCTGTGATTTCTTACTAAAATTATAATGTAATACAAAAAAAATATAATATAATAATTAATACGCAGAGATACAGATGAATGAATTAATTTGCAGAGAGAATTGTACAGTTCTATGTATCGTCAGTACAGAGAAGGAAGTTAAAGAACAAGAGAAGGCGTAGTGTAGTAGATGCGCGTACTTTAGCAACATGCGCCGGTTGGGGGTAGATCCGGAAATTCACTTTCTGTCGGTTTGTCTCGCTGTATGTACGCTGCAGGAATCGTCGGTACACGTGGCAAACTCTTTTATATCCTACTTTCGGTGTATGTGAATATATGCCACGTGGATGTAATATAGAAGGAAGCATGGCCTTTTGTTATAATCAACCGCCTATCATTGGCTGTAAGAAGACTAGGTGTTGCGTATTACCATGCACCCTCAGCAGGAAATAAATACCCCAGTTAAAATATAATTGTACAGTGTTATTATCTCTCAGGAGTGGGATTCCTGTCGGAGTATTAGATTAATTAAATAATTAGATTAGCAAGATAGATAGATTAGGATGTGGGCATATTCATGTCTGGTTTCTTGAACTAATTAAAAAAATATTAAAAGAGAATTTTTTATGTACTCTTGAGTGGAGCTACTTTAGTTAATTTGACACTAGGACAAATGGAAGATTTGATAAACCTAGTTTAGAACAAGTAAACTAATATAATATTGCAGTTCGGTCCTGGGATTAAGTCAATGTCTAAATTAATTATCATAAAATAAAATAAAATAAAGTCAAGGTCTAGATTAATATAAAAGAAGGGTCAATATATATGTATGTCAAATTCTAAATAGTTGACACTTATAGTGGTAACAATGATTGTTCAATAATTTAGATTTGGTGAAACAAAAGTAAGATGTGACGAAATTTATTGGATTGAAATGATAAAGTTGGTTTAGTAGTATCTCACAACCAAGGAAATAGTTTATTGTTTAAATGAAACTATGCATACAGAATGTAGACCACAACACAACATGCATAAAGAATGAAAGTGTCACAACAAATATTCATTTTTTCCTAAATTTATCAATCTTAATCTTGTGTTTATAATCTCAAGATTCAGTTAGTTTTAAGTTGATGCATAGAAATAAAATTAAATAAATGCTACTTGTTCTATTTCGTAACTAATTAATTAATTATGGACCAAATTGAGTGTGATGATTCAAGGCCCAACATTTACACGTGTGATTTTTATTATGTGGGGACTTGTGACTTGGGCTTGTTTTTATATGCATGTATTAATTAATTATCAGGGCTTCTAATTAACATATTGTCTTATTGATATGTACACATTACAAATTACCGAAAAATGAAATGTTTTTACATGGTTCTCCTTACATATAAATTCAACTAAATCTATAATTCACAAATAGTACCTTATTACAGGAAGTAAATCAATTTTAATAACACAAATATCTAAACGATAATGTGATGTGACCATAATATAAGTCCCGGAAAACGTGACAGCTTTCCATCATGATTAACCTTGGTCACATGATCCTGACTCTGGTTATTGTCCTATCTCATTTTTTTATATTTTAATTTTACCCATAAAGAAATAAAGCAGAAAGAAAACATATTTTATTTTTGTTAGGGAAAACCCCAAATGTAATCACTACACAATTAAATAAGCAACAATTGGGATAACCAGAACTAAAAGAATTACCAGCAGTACCCAAAAAGCAGCAGAATCCCTTTCCATCTTCTTATTTACAATTCTAAAACCTCTGTCCATTTTCAAATCCTCCAAATATAAACTAACTCCAGGATCTCCCATACTCACCTCACTCCCAATCAACACACAGTTACTTATACCTTGTACATCATTGTTTACATATATATTTATGCTGCAACTCTCACCGGAGCCGCCGCCGCCACCATCCACCACCATAGAAGCACCGACACTCCTACCGGCAAACCTGACATTCTCGAGTGACCCACGGCTGATTCGGGGAGGAGACGGAAGGGGATGGTTCATCGATTTAGGAGAAGAAAATCGATTTTCTTGTTTTGGTTTGGACAAGTTTCTCATGTTTTTTTTCCTTGGGGAGAGATATATATAATATATTTGCTCTATATACATATATATATATTGAATGAGATGCAAAACTGTTCATTAGAGTTACAAGGCAAGTAAATATTCCCAATGGAATAACTTAATCACCACTCCATTAAAAACCTTTAACACCACTAGGCCAGCTAACAAGTTATTTAAGAATAAATTAACTAAACCCCAAAGTAAAAGACACAATTTGAGCACAATTCCATGTGAATATGATTAAAAAAAAACAGAGATATAACAGAAAAATCGAGTCGACGAAGGGAAATAAACACTGTTCTCTTCACTTATGTTACATGAAAGGATTTAAGGCTTACAGCCTAAGCAAATGTGGTGCATCATTTTTGGAAAGAGACTATTTTTAGGCAATATATATATATATATATATATATATATATATATATATATATATATATATATATATATATATATGAATCGTGTTCTTCCTCCGTACCTTTATTCTTCCAAGGGTCTCGATGACTCCTCCTTGTTTTGAAGGTTGAACTGATTTGTTTATTCAACCGTTACACCAATTAGCAAAACGTAAATATGCAATAACTACTACAATTATCCATCAAAGTCACTCGATAAGGTGTGAATTTCACATGGTGCTGCAGAAATTCAGACAAAAAACAAGCCCTACCTCAAAAGAAAGAAACGGACGAGGATCAAGACCACTTGGGGGAAATTTTCTCACTGACTGTTGAACCGTAGTTTGGACCCCCTTTACGGTATTGTATAAGAAATTCAACTGGATATCCCTTCAGCTTACGTGGCGCGATCCCGAGATCCTCAAATGTTAAAGCTGGAAAAAGGATTTAAACATATAAGAAAGCTGAAATCACTGAGAATGTGACTTCTCGAATAGGCGAAATCGATGAAGAGTTCTTATATCCTTAAAAATATGATACACACCATTTTCAGATACCACTGTATCAGTGGAAAGGGATTCAATCAGGTCCAAATTGAATATGGTAGGGACAGGCAATGGAAAGGGAACCTTCTTGAGCAATAGCTCTCGAGGTGTTGAAATAGCCTGAAATGAAACATGAAAAAAAAGAAAAAGAAGAAGCAATAATGAGATTAATCAAAAGACATATAAGAAGAGTACCTAGAAGGATGTCAAAATGGCTTTATGCATACCATAAGAAATGATATTAAATTCTAAAACTGAGAGCAACTTCGTTTAACAAGAAAGATAAATTAGCTAAACCCTCATTCCACAATCTAGAGTGTATATGCTGCCAAGTTACACAACCGATAGTGAAAATAAATGCTAAATGAAGACCCAAATTATCGCGGAAAGCAATGAAATGCACAGATACACATGTCACAGGAGAAACCTCAGTTCACCAGATTCTAAATCGAATTTTAGGATGCCAATAAATTTGCTGTAATAGGAGTATATTGGAAAGAACTATGGGCAAAATGTTCTATTATTTTTTCTCTTGGCAACTGTTGAGGTTCACATCTCCCAACATAGATAAAAAGCAGTTGTAAAAGTTCAATGTTTGATAGATCTCCAAATTATTGTCTTATAGAGCCTAAAAACAACAATGAGCAATCAGCAACTTCTTTATCAATCAGTGCTCTTCAATCTTTGTTTCTTGTTTGGGTTGGATTGGGGGGGTTGGGGACGTGAGTTGATTACAGTTAGCCATCTCCAAATAAAGTTTAGGTTGAAACTGCATAAAATCTGCAAATACGGTAATAAGGAAGCATGGAGGAGAACTTGCCTTAGCAATAGGGAAAGGAATCTTCACGTAGTGAGGATATTCACGAATCGTTTCAAACATGAGTTCTGCCTATAGGACAGAGAAAAATCCATTCTTATCACTTCAGGAAAATACAGCATATAATATTTTGAGGCGAAAGAAAGTAGTTCAAGGATACCAATTGGTGCATTGTGTAAATATCGGGTCCACCAAGTTCATAAACTTTTCCCATGCTTGATCCATCATCTTTTAAGGCCGCAATAATTGCCGATGCAACATCAACGACGTATACTGGCTGAATCCTGAAGAGGTGTGATAGTAACATATGATATCATCAATAATAAATTGAAAAACCATGAACAATATCTATATAGTATGAAAGCGTACTTGGTTGATCCATCCCCCATGAGTGGGATAAAGCTGTACTTTTTTGCAAAATGTGCCCATGGGTTTAAAATTCGATCCTCTGTACCAATCATCACAGCAGGTCTCACAACTGTGGCCTTAATAAGATAGGCAGATTAGTCAGTAAAATTAAGAAACAACATCTGCCACAAGGATTTATTGTGTGCACTACCCTAAAGAATCCAACCATTTAGCAAATAAAATACTGAAAAGCTAGATTCTAACTGTATTAAACAGATTATGGTTTGGTTTTGAAGAACTGAGGAAGAATTAACTTTGATCAAAAAACATTTATCTCAAGTTAAAGGATATCAAATCAGAAAGTAGCTGTTTCTCAGGACAAAAAAAAAAAAAACAAGGTTACCATATTCAAGATACTACTCTCAAGCAGATACAGAAAATGAAAACCATAAAACCAGAAAAAGCAACTGGAGACAAGGGATCAATAATTTTGAAAATCACAAATAGATATCATGCACCACCAGAGCACTGACAATAAAGACAACTAAGGAAAGCAATTAGAACTCCATGTGAAGCAAGGAAAACAGAGAGTTCATGCATATTTTACCTCGGGCAATTCTCGCAAGATAGCTTCTTCAGCAGCTGCTTTAGTTCTAAGCAGCTTGGAGGGAGATGATGGAGATGCTCCCAAGCAAGAAACTTGAATGTATCTCATGATGCCACCATGTTCTTTTGCAATCTGCATACGTAGAACACATCTATCACCACATCAAATCAGCTCTAATACAAGAGATACACACAAACTTAGCCGATAGAACACAACAAATGGACCATAGAATAAACACCCCTCCATAGCACCAACACCAAGAATCTAAAAGACGAGGGTTACAAGAAATTACTAAAATCACGGGTTCCAGGATCAAGAGTAACCAAGAGAGCAACAACTTCTGGAAATTATATAATCTGCGTACGTTGACTAAAGCCCACACCCTGAATCCAACCGAACCAAACAGCAGGAACCTACTAGACCTCCTTCTACTTGCCCTCATTGTTCTCCTACCATCCCTTCTCTACTATTAGTTACAACACTAAACTTCTAAGGTTTTCACTACCTCTAACCTACTTAATCTTAGCAACCAATACAGTATTGATACATTTCCTTTTGGATTTTTTAAATTCTTGATAAACGCTAACTATCTTTGAACAAAGAGAACGACATGAATAGAAAGTGAGAAGCAAGAGCCATTTCAAGAACGTGATAGAGAAAAGAAGAAAAAGAATGCCAACCTACCTAGGAGTAATCCATATCGATTGCAACATCACTCGGAACAATACACAAACTCATAATAGGCAACAACAAACCATCGCGTTCAGTAAGCGCAACATCATTGGTACACAAAGACTTATCAAGATTGGACAGTATTGAGAATCATCTAGAGTCGGCATATTTGCAAAAAAATGGAAATAATATCGAATGTGAAATAAGTAAAATGAGAACGTTCAACAACTTCAGATCATAAATGGCCTATGTGACATAGTTCCAAAAATCTATTATTTGACCTGGGATTTAGAAGGGAAGTTCAATTATAATGATTATTGAATTGCTAATATAATATAAGCTGAGAAGTCATTCATTCCTCCCAATAGAGTACTAGGTATGCATCACCACCTTTTACTATGGTGAACCTGGATTCAGGTTATGAAATAAAAAAACCATCTGAGGAAAAGAAGAAAAGTGTAGAACAGAAACATACGACAGCAAGCTGTTCAGCCATGTGATGGTTCACTTCCTCAAAACTGTAATTTCTGGTCTCGTAGTCCCTTCCTGTTCACAAGACACGTTTTAAAATTTCAGGCAAAGCAAATTATTCAAAACCTTACATATAGCTACATGATCGTAGCATCTTACCTATAAGATTAATAACAACATTAGCCTTTGCCATCACTGCCTTAATCGAATCTTCATCTCTAGGATCATATTTCATGGGAACAATCTGCATGTTAACAATGTTAAATAAAACCCAAATCATAGGTTTGTGGTACCATTTACTTATAAACCAGTTAATGGAAGTCCATGCAGGAATTCACCTGACCCAAATCACCCATCAATTTAAGGTGACGATGAGAATCCTCAGAGCCTCGGAAAGGAACAAGTACTTGAGAACCCATCTTAGCTGCATGCAAGAATAAGTGAAATACAAGGTTAAAGGCATCAATCAAATTCTATGGTAAAATGCAGCACTTTTTATCCAGTGAAAAGATTTCAGCTAAAAAACATTATGTAAGATAGATAACACACCGAGTTGCTGCACTAGATATCGTCCCAGAAATCCTGTAGCCCCGAATACTGTCGCGATAATGCCACTGTCAGACACCATATTTGTCAGTATTAACTCAATTTAACACATCCAACAAATGATAAGTGCTGGCAAATGTTCAGAAATCATTGAACAATGGAAAAAGTATGTTAATGTAAAATTCTCTTAAGCTAAAAAAAATCCAGCTCTAGTAGGGTTAGAATGTTAAAAGCGTCAACCAATTAATGAAATGTTCAATTCTAATCCTCTAAAATCGTAAACATGAAAACGCAATGAAATGTTCGGAAGAGGCAAAAGTAGGGTTTCCAAAATGAAATTCACCTAACAGATGATCTGCCACCAGTGCCCTTGCGCACTAAATGCCCCACGCCTTTGGTGGCAAGAGTAGAAGCCCATCTCGGATTATCCGCTCCATAATCTGAAAGAGTTTGAATCACAATTGTTCAATAAAACATTCAACGAAAAGCATTTTAATCGATAAATGTGCGTAATTAGCCCTAGAAATGTGCAGAAATCAATTACATTGATCGGGTAGAGAGTAAGCCGATTTGAAAGAAGAAATCGGAGCGGCCGAATGCCTGATGTATTGGTAACCCAATCGCCTGCCGACGCTCTGCATCTTTGCTTTCTCAGCTGAGTCCGATGAATGCGTCTGTGTGTGAGAGAGAGAAGGGGTAGACAATACTGTATTAGAATGTGAGAGCGCGTCCTCCACAATCGCTGCGGCGTTTGGAACAAAAAGTGCTAAATGCAATATATATACCTCAGTAAATCGCTAAATATTTTGGTAGCGTTTTCATTTTCTTCCCCAGACTTCCACCATAATTAATAAATATAATGTTTATTATTTATTTATTTTTAAACTTTCTCAAAATAATTGTAAAAATTTCTCTCTTCTTCAAACATTATTTGAATTACTATAATGTTTTTTGATAAAAAAAAATTACAAAATTATTTACATACATATATATATATATATATATATATATATATATATATATATATATATATATATATATATATATATATATATATATATATATAGTATTCTGGTGTGTTAGTTAAATTGTGTTCGAGTGTTTATGTAAGAGAAATATTGAAGAAAAGATTCCATGTAGCTTCAGTACATAATCAAGATTCAAGAATATAAACATTATAACTTATTTTTCCCTTTTCTTAAGCTCTACAACATGTTGTTTCCTCCCTTCAATAAAGACCTATTTTATTGCACACAAGTACAAAATTGTTCCCTCTCCAAGAATAGATCAAAAATCTCCGTTCGAACGGGTCGAGTATTCCGATACCAGCTTAAGAAACATGGAAGAATTGTCCTCTAATAGTCTTCCCGGAGTATCAAACTCCGCCACTCGACCTGCAAGCAAAACACACAAACAAATATCCAAAAAATATCAGCCACTGTTTTTTGCATGTTTATAAGAAACGGCAAAACAAACAAAAAAAAAATCGAGAAATTTTATGTAGCGCACCATCACTGAGGACCAAAACGAGATCACTATCAATAACGGTAGGGATTCGATGAGCAATAGTACAGACAGTGCAATCCTTAAATTCTGTTCTTATTATCTTTTGAATAAGGTTATCTGTGGCTGAGTCAACCGAAGCCGTAGCTTCGTCAAGAACCAATATTCTTGCCTGCTTAAGCAAAGCCCGCCCCATAGACACTAGCTGCCGCTGGCCCACACTCCAATTATCTCCGTTTTCTATAACTGCCAAACATAATTTTGAAAAAAAAAGGCGAAGAAAAATCGACCATTTGTTAGAATTCAGTGTTTCAACGAAAGCTTGATTTTGCAGTAACCACTCTAAGGTAGTCGTTTTAATTTACCTGGTGTATCGAGCTTAAGCTCTTTTTCGCGAACTATTTCCCCTAGCTGCGACTTATCAAGTGCCTGCAACGATTTAATTAATTATGATATAAATATTATAAAAATTGTAATGATGAATTAAACAACACAAAAAAATATGCCGACACTGTTAAGGGGTCGTGTTGATTGTCAAGATAAGATTATGCAGTTTCACGAGCCCGATTGTACAATTGGATTAAAAGGGTCCAATACACGATTCCCGGAAAAAAATAGTTACAAAAATCAAATAAAGTCTTGATTATTTAATCAAATTATATGTACCTGCCAAATTTCTTGATCTGAATGCTCTCCGAGTGGATCCAAGTTGCCTCTAATAGTTCCTTCGAATAATGTCGGATCCTGTGGTATGATACTCAGCCTATTTCTAAGGTCATGAAGACCAATCGTCGAAATATCAATATTGTCGATAATTATTCTGCCAGCTGTCGGCTCAATCAATCGAAACAGAGCCTGGATCATCGTAGATTTACCACTCCCAGTTCGCCCAACAATTCCGATTTTCTTACCACCTGGGAATACACACGAGACACCGTGGAGCACAACAGGAAGACTCTCCTTGTATCGAACCTAGAGAAAGAAAACACACAATTAAAGACAAGTTTTTTGGAAATCATCGATTAAATAAATAAAATATCGAAAAAAAATGCACACCTTTAAATCGATTAGTTCGATTGTGCCTTCTTCTGGCCATGAGGGTCGGGGTCGTGAATTGTCAATAAGTATCGGTGCTTCACTAGGTATATGGCAGTATTGATGTATTCTTTCTATAGAGATGATTTTGTTTTCGAGCTTGCAAAAGCTAAGTATCCATCGAGATAGTCGTGCGTTCATATTTAGACCGTATGTCACAGCTAGGCCTGCCATACCTACAAAAACGCAATATTTCAGATTAATGATTAAAAGAAAAATAGCAAAAGAGAAGGAATCGACCCTTTTATGTCAACGTCACAAAGTCAATGTAAAAAGGGATACTTTCTATTTACAACAATATATTTTTTAACATCAACTCGAAGCCTGAAAAAGATCGACATGCATGAATTTTTGCCATTAAAAAAAATTAAATTACTTACTTGGATCTATTTTTCCACCGGGAAGGCTGACAAGTAAGACCATGCAAAAAGCAAACACAAAAGTCGAGAGCAATTCCATGCGGAGACAAAGCCATTCAATAGCTGCAATGCTGCAAAAGAACGGACGAGTGAAGGAATCAAGAAGATGAAGATTCCTCTTCATGAATCTCTTTTCTTGCCCAAAACCTCTAATAGTAGGTGCTCCAGCAATCGATTCGGCAAAAAGATTAATTATCGGGGATTTCTGTATGCTAACAATTCGAACTAGCTCTCTCGATGAAGCCATATAATATTTCTGCATTTGCGGAAAGCCAAAAAAAAAAACGACATCCAATTTTACACAAGGAGAAGAAATTATCAAATCCTAAAATGGCATTGGAATAATAAACCTACCTGCATCCATAAGCAAACAATCGCCATCGGAACAATAAGCAGCAAAATTTGCCAGGTCACTTGTGTCATAACTCCAACAATACCGAGAAGTTGGATTGTCGTCGAAGCGAAGCCACCGAGCCTGAACGGAATATCGAGATCAACAACACTTTGATCAATGGACACCTATAGTAATCACAATAAACAATTATACACGTGAAAACTGAAAAAGAAAAAAAAAATATATGAAAAAAAATTAGTGATGTCAGCATACACGATTCAGTATTCGTCCAGCTGGCGTAGAGTCGAAGAAAGACATCGGTGCACGAAAAACCGTTCTGATCATTTTCAGAAATAATTTCTGAGCAGCGGCAAGACCAAATGTAGCAACAAGAACAGCTCTGATGAATACAAAAACGGAGCTCCCAAAAGCAAGTGCCATATAAACGAGAATAAGCACCATACTGCTGGTTTTCGGTTTGTCACCCACGGTTTGAGGGTTCGCCCAAGCCATCCACCAACTACTAGCTATTTGAAGTACTTGAAATAATGTCTGTGCAATAATAATCAACGGAATCAACAAGCCCTTATAAGCAGCTGTCATATATGACAGATACACTTTCATGCTGACTCTTCCTCTCTCTCGTTCCTCTTCCTGCACTAGCTGCTTTTTCCTCAAGCGTTTAGCTTTCTTTTTTTCTTTGATTGCTTTTAGATCAGAAGGTGATACGCCTTCTTGGACTTTCTTTTTCGCCATGTCAGCATTGGTTTTACCGATTGAATCAATTTTTTTAGTCATGAGAGCAAGCATATTCAGAGGATCAATTTGATCTGATTCTTGAGAAGGTAGATTGCAGAACTCCATAGCTTCGATGGCTTCGTTATGAGCAGAGACCAGTGTGCTAAAGTCTGTACCTGCTTGCAAAAGTTCGTCGTATTTTCCAGCTTGAATAATACGACCTTCCTTCAGAACCTACAAGGTACAAGTACATGTTGAAAATAATTATGTGATTGGAATGTACAACAATAATTGAGCAGAATTGCAATTAAAATATGTACATAAATGAATGCAAGATTTCTGTTTCAAATGCAGTCATGATTTCAAGCAGACGATGAAATATAAACATTGAGCATGAAATTATCAAAAGCCAATGAAAACGGTACCAAAATCAAGTCAGCAGCTGGCAAAAATTCGACTTGATGAGTGACAAAAACCACAGTCTTTGTAGCGAGCGCTGTCATTATATACTCCTGAAATTTCCACATAAATATTCTTAGCGATTTCAGTTTTCTTAATCCGAAAACAAAAAAGAATAATTAAATCATGTCCAAACCTTAAACAATTCAGAGCCCGTGTGTGCATCAACAGCACTAAAGGGGTCGTCAAGTAAATAAACATCGGCGTCTTGATATAGCGCCCTCGCAAGTTGCACTCGTTGCTTCTGACCGCCACTCAGGTTTATGCCTCTATCGCCAATGATGGTTTGATCGCCGTGCGAAAATAGCTCCAAGTCTTTTTTCAGCGAACATGCATGAATAACACTCTTGTATTTCGCCTTGTCCATTGGACTTCCAAATAGGATATTTTCCTCTATATTTCCCGATTGAATCCAAGCCGACTGAGAGACATACGCTGCAGAACCACATATTCTAACCTAAAGTATACACAGCCACAGATAAGTCAATAAGACTCGACAGCCAAATTTAGTACTCGAACGAAAAAGGTGACAGAATGAAAGTTATAGCATCCACAGAACCAAACTTACTTCACCCGAAATTTTTGGAATCTCACCGAGGATGCAAGAAAGGAAGCTCGATTTGCCAGAGCCCACCACACCACATACAGCCACACGCATTCCCTTCTCTACCTTAACTTCTACGCTCGAAAGGGTCGGTGTAAAGGATGTTTGATCCCAACAGAACTCTCCGTTTTTTATCTCAATGGCCACATCCGAAATGCCATGTGGCAATGAGATCGTGGCATCTTCTTGCAGCTCTTCCTCCTGTAAAAATTCCGAAATTCGATCGAGAGAGACTCTTGTCTGAGCCATCATCGAAACCAAGTCGGGAAAATTTCTAAGCGGTTCTTGCAGGATGCGGAAAGTAGCCAGAGCGGAAAGAACACTACCAGCTGTAAGCTGGCCGCCTAACAAAATACAAGTTCCGAACGTAATAGCCGAAACAAATATCGGCGAGCTCCAGAATATAAACGTGATGAAAGCCTGCGAGTAGAGAGCTTTTCGAAGGTACTTAAATTCCACAGTACGCATTTCTTCGAGCTTCACTCGATATCTATCCTCCCACGCTTGCAATTTAAGAATCCTCATATTTCTAAGGCATTCAGAAGTCTTCCTCATTCGATCATCCTTTGCCGCCATCAACTTATCTTGATAACTTTCTTGAATCTTTGCCACCGGCACAGTTGCAACAATGGATATAACGGTGGCGATAAGTGTGGCAACGGATGCAATTCCGACATTCTTGTACAGAATAGCAAGCGCTAAGATAATTTGGAAAGGAAGCATCCAAATGTCGTGTAGGTACCAAGAATAGTCCCCTACTCTCTGCACATCCACAGCCATGTAGTTAACAATCTCGCCGCTGGAGTGATTTTGCCTAGCTGTGCTAGAAATTCTTAGCCCCTTTCGGTATACCATTGCTGTGAGAGCCGATCGAACGTGCATACCCAAAATGTCTACACCAAGATACCACTGTCGGGTTGTTAAAGTCTCTACCAGTTTAGCACTGAAGAAAATTCCGGCAAGAACATAGCCCTCGTGTGGGTAAGTCTGCTTCCCTCCGAGATAATCGACAAAATAGCTAATCAAGTATGGCCCCACGTACGAAACTAAAGTGTTCAACCCGGCGAATATTGCATTTCGAGCGGCTTCTTTCCAAAAGGACTTGAGAATAGCCCAAGCTAAAGAAGGTTGTTTTTGAGGATTCTCAGCCTTCATCTTCTCCCAATTTGAGCTCAATACTTTATAGTTAGTCTTGGAACGATCTTTTGGTGCGAGCAATGGGATATCTTTCAGATCGAGTGGCCTCTTTGCCCCGGTTGAAAGAAGTGGGTTCAACCAGGAAAGAGTGGCCAAACTGAAAAGGCTGGCCTCATTGTAAGGAGTAACCTTAAGACACCCTGCTTCTTCTTCAAGCAGCAATGGCTCTTGAAGATCAGAGTTTCGACAAATTTGTATACCAGTAACACCCCTAGCAGCAACAAAACATAGAAAACCAAGAGGCGGGGTAACGAAAAAATTCGCCAAAACATGAGAACTCAAATGCCCTGATCCTTTAGACAAAAATCCTCTACCATCAGCATACAAAGTAGACAGACAAATTACGAACGAAGCAGCCCACCAAATTCTCAACAACAAAGGAAATTTCTCAGCAGCTCTGTTTTTGCAAGAAATAACTGAAAAGCTCAGCAGAAACCAAGCTAAAGTCTGAGCTGCAGGCAATAGTATAACGGCCCAATCGGAGTTTTTAACCTCGCGTAAAATTAGACCGACACCATCAAACCCCAACACCAAAATATGGATGAACAAAACATAAAAGCAACAGAAAACCGAAGCTTTGTAATCTTTACCAATCACAATGTTACGAATTGCCTCACCATCCCTATGCCTAATAGCTGCCGAGCTTCGGGTCGATTCATCCTTGAGAGAATGAATCCGACCGAAACATAATACAACCTGTCTTGCAGATACAATGAAGAGAAACACGAGAAACAGGGTCAAGTTGATGCAAACCGACGCTAATTCTATTACAGGCAGTGTCCGAAAGGTGCCCGGGAGATGGTTCGAGGCTCCAAACGCTATCGTTTCAGTAGCCGAGAAAAGATTGATACCCATAATATTTATTACGGATACCAATCTTTAAACCAGGAAAATGACGGAAATCAATGACTGTGAGCTGAAGAACAATCCCCACGCTATAAATGAAGCTAGATAATACTACAACGGGTGATAAATCAAACAGTGTAAAGGGCATTTTTCACCATCTGGCAACAGAAATTGTGCCCAACGCGCAACCTAACGACCAAAGAGAAAGGAGAAAAAAATTCAGCACATGAAAAAAGAAATCATTTTGAATCATAAAAACCCTACAGAATATGCAAACGGAGAATCATAAATTTGAATCTGAAACCAACCCAGTATAGAAAACACCAGAAACTAACCTGGGCTTGTGCTGCTTTACTGGAAAATGCGCTTTTTTCGGGCCTGTCGTGATCGCCGAGGCAGAATTCTGCAGTATAAATATGAAGGGTTTTTTTTTTTAAGAGGAGAGAGAAATGGTACACTACAGCAACTGCTAGTTTTAGAGAGAGAAAGAGAGAGAGAGAGAGAGAGAGAGAGAGAATTGCACCACCAACCCCGCAGGTATTTGTTCTACTGGCTGGTGTAGTATGATTTTTGGAGTGGAGATGATGCTTTGATGACTGTATGTGAGTGACAAAAGCTAATTAATTAATATATTAATTATTAATTAGCGCATTTAAATATGGGGATTAGTTAATAGTCGATGAAATGTAATTTTCATTATCAATTAAGAATATATTTTTGCTTTTGTTTTCAATTTAATTTTAAGGATAAAATTAATTACAAGACGGTCTAATTAAATTAAAGCGGCTCGGCTCGGCTCGGCTTCTTCATGCACAGCTGCTACATTTTGTACTGTTGTGCGGTTGCAGTGGAGCCGTGCTAGAGTAGCTCATCTTTGAGATTGAGGAAGGGAATTTTAATTTTAATTCAATTATATATAATTAAAAAAAAATGATTTGTGTGAATTAAACTCGAGTCGAACTTGTGATTGGAGTCGAATGCAGTTGACACAGGTTCACTTACTCCAACCATTATGGTCGTTTCCTTACAACGGGACCACGTTTGTTCAAATTTCAACACGCTTGCAATGCTTCGAAATTAGTAAATTAAGACATAAAAAAATCGGGATTGATGACAAAATGACAACCGACGACGACTCGAATTGATTTTTACCGGAATTGGGATTCGAAGCACTAATAAGTAATAACTAATTGGTGCATTGTGAAATAAGTAACACTAATCGGAGTAATTGGAATATTAGGTCATCTAATTTTTCTTAATGGAAAATGTCATTTAACTTTATTCGATCACCTTTTTTATTGTGTCAAATATGGTGTAATTCGATTCTGATAATTGTTAAATAGGGATGTTATGCGAAAATCAGAATTTTAATCATTTTAATGCAAGTGTAAATCATGTTAATTACGTAACCCCCTTGAATTCAAACTAAATTACGAAAAAACACTCATTTGTAATTATCAAAATTTCCCCGAAGTTTATTTTTGTCTCACATGGAAAATATTACTTGGATTAAAAAAAAATTATATTCAATGTGGGTAATTTTATATTCAAAAGGCAACAGAAAGAAATGTCATTTTTGTAGGGGCAGAATAACAGCTTAAGGGGTTCGCCGGTTCGGCGTAAGATGAAAACAAACATCGGGAAGTTTTTAGTGATCACAATTTAGCTTAACTTCAGGGGTATTTTCGTAATTTACCCAATAATTATCCAAATAACGTGCATTGTTTTTGGCTTTTTTTAACTTTTGTCCTCTTTTAAGTTGGAGTTTGGTCGTCATCATCATCACACGTGGTTTCCACTTGAAGACACGTGTCCTAGTGTATGGACTTTTGAAAAGCTAAATCCAAGTGGGCCCCCATCTTTTTCCCACAACTAAAGTGGGCCCCAGCCCAGCCCATATTAGTCATAACACATTTCCACTTGGATCATATAAATGTCAGCCCACTTTTAAAAATTTCAGGTATTATCATAAATAAAAAAACTAAAAATCAACTTTAATTACTTAATTTAGAAATTTAACTGTTTTGTATGGTACAAATACCCAATGCAATTTTTTTTTTTATTAATCATCAAATACTTATAAATCAAAAAAGTTGATGCAGCAACTTAAAAATTAAAATATAGCTTATTTTAATTAAATAGAATGAAGAGTTTAATTCCTTACTAGTAAAGCAGAAGCATTTTCTTGCAAAGTTTCCCAAGCTGAAACCACATGCCTCTCTTCAGTCAGTGGGGCCCCCACCGCCAATCGTAATACGTATTTTTCCGAAAGAACCTAAAAAAAATAATAAATAAATACATTTTAAAATTAATATATCAAGGCCATGCATATTATTTGTAATCTGAAGCAATTTATTTTTTATTTTAATTTTTAATCTGAGCATATACTGTGTGAGAGATGAAGAGTTTTCCAGTCGAATTCACTGCATCGAGTAATTCGCGGTTCAATCTGTTAGAACATTCTAGATCCTTTTGCGTAGACAAAAGGCGAAAGCAAACTAGGGAGAAATTCCGAGGGGCAACAACCTGCATGTAATTTGCATGGTGTTAATCAATATATATACATACATTTTTTAATGAGTATATTTCAAGACTTGTTATTTACCTCGAATCTCGGGTCTAGCTTAACGAGTTGTTCGAACTTGTTAGCCAATTCAATATGGCTTCTTATGTAAGTCCGCAAGTTTTCCAACCCGTAAAGTCGAAACACCATCCACAGTTTCAGAGATCTGCAAAAGAAAACGACGAGTGGTTGAAAAGATAAATTTTATCGACCCTCATTTTAGTTTATTTTTATACATTGTGTGGATATATAATATATAATTCCTAATCAAGAATATTGTGACATACCTGAATCTGCGTCCTAACGGGATTTGCCAATCTTTATAATCCACGACCGTGTTTCCTTGAGAAGCCTGAAATCAAATTATTAATTACTAACATGTTTGACAATATTTTTTTTTAATTAATACAATCAGTAAAAAAAACATCGAGGATAAATTAGCGAGTACACTGAAATCGTTGAATAAAAAAAAAACTTTACTTTGTTTTTAAGGTACTCGGGATTCGTCGATAATGATTGAACCAGTGCACTTCTCTCCTGTTTCAAACAATGTTTTTTTGTTTGTTTGTTATACTTATAACAGAGTCAAATGTGAATCCCTTATTACAAAATCGACCGTATACCTTCACCCAAAGAGCCGAGCAGTCAAAGTTGGTCAAGAACCACTTGTGTGCATTCATGTTAAAAGAGTTGGCTAATTCGACACCATCAATAAAGTGACGAAATTCCGGACAAATACAAGCGCTTCCAGCATAAGCAGCATCCACATGAAACCATAATCCATTACTCTATATCGAGAACCACAAATAAGATAAAACTCGTTATTGTTAATACATTTAGTGGAAAACACACACACACACATACACACACACACACACACACACACACACACACACACACACACACACACACACACACATATATATATATATATATCGCACATTTGAAATCTTCCCGAGTGCAGGCAGAGGATCGACAGCTGTTGAAGATGTAGTGCCGACCTACAAATAATACGTTTATCATATTATGTATTTTATCAAGCTAAGAAGAAATTTTTACCATCCACTAAAATAACGGTACTTCAAAATCGTCCAATTTTGTCGTAGATTTTTCCAAGTCCAATTCATCAAGAGCCTGTTTACATGAATATTTTTATTTTATTTTTTTTCATTTACCGAATTTCCTTACAGTAGCACACAAGAAGAAGGGAATTAAACCAGAGGCAATGTCCTGTGAGATTGCTTCACTCAACGATTCAGCAGAAAGAGCATATTCCGCGGACGATTCCGTTTTCAGCACTCGGCAATTCTCAGGGTGAATTCCTCCTATCTGCCAAGAAAAAGCAAAACGAAAGAAGCAACACTCGTAAAAAAATACATACATTTGATTGATTATCGTGTATATTCAAAATTAAAAGACCTTGCATGCTTTCTGTATAGAAGAATGAGTTTGATCGGAGCAATACGCCACAAGTTTTCCGATAGCGTCTTTCCCAACACTTCTTAGAACTTTGTCTCGAGCAGCCAAAAGTACAACCAATACCGCTTCACTCGCAGTTCCTTGTATTACTCCACCACCTTCTCCTAAAAACGGACGATAAATCAATCGGATAAGGCCACAATAATTCATGTTCGTTACACGTAAAATACAATCAATATATAAATTATATACCGGTCGAAAGGAATTCATCGGGTAGGTTAAGCGCCTTAGCGAGCCAATCGAGCACAATCATCTCGAGTTCGGTGGCAGCAGGTGAAGTTATCCAACTAAACCCCACCATATTGATTCCAGCACTTAGCATTTCCCCCAAGAAACCAGCAACACTACTATTCGACGGAAAATACGCAAAATAATCGGGACTTTGCCAATGTGTCACTCCCGGTAATATTTTTGTCTGAACATCTGCCCACAAAAAAACATATTCAAAATTCAAATTGCAACTGCAATGACATCATATTCATAATTTACTTCAAACATTTTACCATCCAAAACATCTTGTAAGGATTCAGGGCGAGACGGGGCGGAATCGGGCAGAAGCTCACGCAGATACCCAGGCTATACCATTCAAAAAAAAAAACATGCCCTCACTGTATTTAATTCAGATAATCAAAAGTGTATGATCACTTTTCTTTGTTGATTGATTTTTCTACAATTCTGGAATTTCAACAAACACCTTGAAGGCAGTTGAATAAGTAAATTACCTGGACTTGGCTGAGAACAGGGAACTGTTCGATGTTCTTGTAATAGTCAGCAATAAAGTCAACCATCTTGTGGGCATGCTCCCTCAGTTGATCGGCGTCCATTGGCTTCAAATCATCGCCCTCCCTATTTGCACACGATTAACACATGTTGAAAAAGAGGGAAAAAAGAAAAAAGCAGATAGAATTTTGAGAGGGTGTTCAAGTTTCAAAGAACGCCATACATTCCGGGAGATTCGGAGCTCGAGCTTTGTCAGCTTTCGCCGGTGAAACCAGAGTGTGAGTGAGAAATATCTTTGGCCAGTGTGTGTAAGTCATTATATATGGCTGCTTTTTCTCTGTCCCATTATCTATTTGCTAGTTACACTATTGGTCTATGTAGACCCGACCCGACCCGACCCATTCGAACTTGGCGGGTAAAACCCGTTTTCCACCATACTCATATCTACGGGGTAAATCGAACGGATCGGCTCGGAATTAGTCATTTTTTAAAAAGAAATATTTTTTTTCTTTTGAAAGTGATAAATTAGTTCCAATTTCGTTCCATAAAAATCCGAAAATTTGGAAATTGGAACAAAAAAAAATTGTTCCGAAATCGAAAATTTTCGGGTTGAATTCGGAATTTACAAATTTTTGCTCATCTTAAATATAAAATAATATTTTTGCTCATCTTTAATCACATCGAAAATCTTTTAACTTTTTACTAAAAAAAAGGAAAATCAAAATCTCATTTATATTTCGATTCGCATCTAAATAATTTCGGAAAAATGGAAGTCGGGATTTCGGAATTCGGATTGAGAAATATTGTTCCAAAATTGGAAAATTTCGGATCCAAATCGGTGAAAATCGGTAATCTCGTTCCAATTTCCACCCCTACTCACGACATATATTATATCACAAATTCACAATAATATCTCTTTAAAATTAAACTATATATATTCGTTTCTATATTTTTCCTCTAATTTTTATTTATAATTCTTATTGAATTATTATAAAATTTTAATTTACTATATATATTTGATCTCTTTAATGTTTGTGTACGATGTTAAATAGAAATTTATTTGATATTATAATTGATTAAAAAAATAAATAAAAATGATTTTGGTAATGGGCCAATGAGGTTTGGGCTAAAAGGTACAACATAACCCTTTGGGCTAAAAGGTACAACACTATATTTTGGGCTTAATGGGTTTAGAATTATTTTTATTGGCCCAAGCCACCATCAGTATACAGACTGATTATCAATTTATCTCTACTCTTTCGTCTATAAATTTCATTGAAATCAAATTAGTACTCAATTTTTTTCTGTTGAAATCGCGGAACAAAATTCATCGTAAATCTGTAGTTACAATGGCGGACGAAGCCGATATCTACGACGGAGTCAGATCTCAGTTTCCGTTGAGCTTTGGTAAGCAATCGAAATCACAATCGCCACTTGAACTCATACACAACGCCACCCGTCGGACCACCAGTTCCGCCGCCGCATCGACAACCGTCGGCTCCGCCGATGATAAACCATCCGCGTCCGAAGGAGCAAACAGCCTCCCTCCCGTATCCAGCTCCTCCAAGGACTGGGCGGACGCTTTCAGAAAACCTAACCCTAAAAATTCGAAGAGGAACGAGAATGGGGATAAATTGTTGATGGGGCCACCCCGGCCACCAGCAGGCCTGGACAAGGGTGATCGGATTATGATTGGGCCGCCCAGACCGCCGCCTCCCGCTGGTGGTGCAGACGATGAGGAGGAGGAGGATGAGCCTGTAGTTGGGCCGCCTAGGCCACCTATTGGTGGCGATGTTGAAGATGGTGATGACGATGATGAGCCAGTGATTGGGCCGCCTAGGCCACCTCCAAGCAATATAGAGTCTGATTCTGAGGAAGATATGGATGAAGAAGATGAGGATTTTGGATATCGAATTCCAGTGAGCAATGAAATTGTCTTGAAGGGCCCTACTAAGGTAAATATCTAGTTCACTTTTTTTTTTTGGCGTTTAACTAAGTAAGTTGTTAAGCTTAATATAGTCTTTCGTTGCTATGTAGTGGCAGTTCGAGTTTTGGATTTTTGGTACCTCGACTGAATAGTATATAAAATTGAATTTTTTTGAACTTATGATCATGCTATTTCTTGATTGCAGTAGAATTACATAATTTCTGTGTGAATATTGTAGCAGTTATGTGTCTTATGTTAGGGTAGGTTTTGTTTTCAAAGTCCTTGAAGGATTAGAGTTCAAGTGAACGAGAGGCTCTCGATTACTGGTTAAGAAAGTAAAAGATATATGTCATCACAAAATTAGACATATCTACGAATAGTCGGAGAGGCATGGAAAACTTCATTTGCTTCAGTATCATGCTGTTGATTTAAATGAAAATCCTGTGCAGTTTTTTTCTCATTCCATCGTCTTTCTGTACAAACTCAAGAGCACCTGAATTCCAGTACCCACAATATCTCTAACAAATTGATATGTAATTGTTACAGGACTTGTCTCTGCCCAACCTTCCTAGTTAGGAAACTGTGGTTAATTATGATAAGTTTATGCTGGTGTGTAGGAATAGGATGTCTCTGTGCTATAAAATTGCTTGTGTGATTGAAGGAATTCTTTGTGTTATTTAGGAGTTCGAAATTCTTCTAAATGAACTTTTTGGCAGGTGGTTTCAGCTCTAGCTGTGGATCATTCAGGATCTCGAGTACTCTCTGGCAGCTATGACTATACGGTACGAATGTATGATTTTGGGGGTATGAACGCCCGTGCCCGTCTGCAGTCCTTTAGACAGCTTGAACCCTCGGAAGGTCATCAAGTTCGTGCCTTAAGTTGGAGTCCGACATCGGATCGTTTTTTGTGTGTGACTGGCTCAGCCCAGGCTAAGGTGCTTATACAATGACCATTCATGTCTCGATTTAGACTAAATTATGAAGTTTAGCTGACATTCTTGCTGTTCTGGTGCAGATATATGACCGCGATGGACTTACGTTGGGTGAGTTTGTCAAGGGGGACATGTATATTAGGGACCTTAAGAATACTAAAGGCCACATCACCGGATTGACTTATGGAGAATGGCACCCTAGGGCGAAAGAGACAATCTTAACATCATCTGAGGATGGTTCTTTACGAATATGGGATGTAAACGACTTCAAAAGTCAAAAGCAGGTCAGTGTTTATTTCCTCGAGTTTCTCTTCTAGGGTACAACCTTTGGCGTTCACGTGAACTTTCTTGGAAATACTGAGTAGAGTTACAAATATCCATGGAAGTATTGAAGCCATCACAAAACCAAAACATGAATATATGGTTAATCTTAGGTATCTATATGTTCAAAATACAAGGATTCTATGTGTCAATTAACTTATTTACTTTTTGTCTTCCCTTTTTTTCCTCCAAAAATTAGAGAACAACTGTACCATGTTCAATATGTTAACTGGGAGAGACTGATAATTCACGTCAAGATCTTGCAGTTGCACTAAGTTGGAAATTACCGTACATTTTAGTTGGAATTCTTTGTTTAATTTGTGCGTTCGCACGATGATGTTAAATTCATCTTATGAGTTATGATGATTTGTCCAGTAATATGAACAGTACTATATGGTATATCTGGTTGCTGTATTACGGATCTAATTTCTTTATCAGAACAGTCTTTGTATTTATATTTTATCAGTTTTTCTAATATCTGATTCACTGGCTTGTGAGGAAACTAATATTTTTATAATACCTTTTTGTGCTGATTGTATCTCTCTTTATAGGTTATTAAACCCAAACTTTCTAGACATGGAAGAGTTCCTGTGACCACATGTACCTGGGACTGTGATGGAAAACGAATTGCAGGTGGTATAGGGGATGGCTCGATACAGGTATGTTATCATTGAATTACAGCTAAAATTGATCATATATAACAAAACTTCAATGATTTTTGTATTTGCTTACAGTTAATTCCAATAACATCTTCTTACAGATATGGAACGTCAAAGCTGGATGGGGAAGCAGGCCAGACATACATGTTGGAAATGGACACACGGACGATATTACAGCGCTTAAGTTTTCCAGTGATGGATTAATACTTTTGTCAAGAAGCCTTGATGGTTCACTCAAGGTATCATTGCAGTCTACTGTAGAAACCTACCCTTTTCTTTTATGTTTTTATTTTTTTCCTTCTCTTCGTTAAAGCCTATTGTTTGGATGAATCACTTAATTTTCTTACATACCATGTGTACTAGGTTTGGGATTTACGTCAAATGAAGGAGGTTCTTCATGTGTTTGATGATCTCCCCAATAATTATCCTCAGACAAATATTTCATTTAGCCCCGATGAACAACTCTTCTTGACTGGAACATCAGTTGAAAAGAACAGCAAAACAGGGGGGCTGCTATGTTTTTTCGACAGAGTGAAAATGGAACTGATTTCAAAAGTTGGAATATCTCCCACATTTAGTGTAGTCCAATGTACATGGCATCCGAAGCTAAATCAGGTAATGTCATTTCACATGATATGCATTCTCTTTCGACCTGTGTGTGTGGAATATGTGTATATACTGTCGCATCCTTGGACTGGTCAACGTGTTGACTTTTCAATCTCGAACTCTGTAGATCTTCGCAACGGTAGGTGACAGACATGAAGGTGGGACCCACATACTATACGACCCCACCATCAGCGAGAAGGGAGCGCTAGCATGTGTTGCACGTGCACCGAGGAAGCAGTCCGTCGACGATTTCCAGGCAAACCCCGTTATTCACAACCCTCACGCACTGCCTCTATTCAGAGATCAGCCGACTCGTAAACGACAGCGTGAGAAGATATTGAAGGACCCAATTAAGTCGCACAAGCCCGAGCTACCCATGACGGGGCCTGGTTTTGGTGGAAGAGTGGGGTCCACCAAGGGAAGTTTGCTGACACAATATCTCATGAAGGTAAACTTTCGGATTATGCTTTGATTCTTGAAACAGAGTTGAGATTTTTATGTGATAATTTTTTCATACACGTTTTTCGAATCCTCGTTTTCAGCAAGGTGGATTGATTAAGGAAACTTGGATGGATGAGGATCCTAGAGAGGCTATCTTGAAGTATGCTGATATGGCGGCGAAGGATCCGAAGTATATAGCACCAGCTTATGCAGACACACAGCCTGAGACTGTGTTTGCTGACTCAGACTCGGATGAAGAGAAGAAGTGATCGATCTCTTTCTCACGGTCAGCAATTAATCTTAAATCTGTTTAATCTATGTTGAATGATTGTGAACCCATCTGAAAATGAGGTCCCTCTCCCCTTACTAAGTTTTTTTTTAAATGTAAAATACAATTGTAATTACAACTAGTTTAGACTTATAACATGTTGTATACCAGCTTTTGCCAATGAATTTTCTTTTTCTTCTTCTCTTTCGTTTTTTTTTCTTCTCTACGTTCGTCTGATGAAAAAGGATGACATGTTATGGAAATGCGAAACTAAGGGATTGAGGAAAATTTCGGTTAACATTGGATGTTTTTCAGCTGACATAGTGAACAGCGTTCTGTACAATGTACAAAAAACTATATACACTTAGAATCAAAATAAACGAAAATAGAGCGCCTTTGACAATGTCTTTGTCATAGACTTTTTATGCTGACTGTGTGTGTGTGTGTATGTATGTATGTATATCTGAGGGACATCAAACCACAAAGGAGATCTCACAGATGAACCTCTGATCTTTCTTCTAGTTTTTTCTAAACTGAAATTGCTAGGCCTTTAATTGTGTTCGTTCTCGAAGCTTGAAAGACGAGAGTCGGACAGAACAGTAAATAGCTGTGTTTCCACAAATAACTGCAGAAGCCAAAAAAAACAGAGCATACTATATTAGGAAAGGTCTCTCTTTCGAAGAAACTGAGAAATTTGAATAGTGCTCTAGTACCTTAACAAATGGCTGATCTCTAGCAGGAAAAGAATCAATAAAGCTATCCTTAAGGAGTATAGAAACCTGAAATTAGCCACAGGTAATTGTTTCAACTGACACACACCACAATTCTTGGTTATATATATATATGTGTGTGTGTGTGTGTGTGTGTGTGTGTGTGTGTGTGTGTGTGTGTGTATTCTTGAATGTATAGATATCGAAATGCAAAGTAGGAAATAAAAACCCTGTCATTATTGGATTCGACACTCGTAATTGTGTGCGACCACAAGTCGGAGCAAAGAGATTCCAAGTACCGCCTCATCACAGCTAAGAATTCTCCGGCAGCCTCCGCCTGTAAGTCCGTATATAATCTTAGAATATGAAGTGTAGACTAATGGTGCACACTATAATGTATAACAAAGTGTAAATAAATACCTGCACTTTATTGCATTTATATACTGGTTTCTGAGAAATAGACTCTTCGCGTGATAACACGGCGTGGCTCGGCCTAAGTTCCGACATAAGCTCTTTATGTCGAGGAAGTTGAGGCAGATTACAAGTTTTCACCTACGACGATAAGTTGTGCATTAGAGGACGAACCATTATAAAGATTGATCATCGAGTTTTGATGCAGATTATAAAGTTAGAAAATAGAAACTGAAAAAGTCGAATTTCGAAAAGAACGAGATGTTTTTTGTTGACCAACCTGGTCTTTGACTACATTAACTTGAACCAGGTCCCCTGTTTTCATCTTAAGATCAGCTAGTTTATGTTGCACACCAACCTATATAAATACATACACGTTTATTGTGCGATTCCATTTCATCACTTAACGAATTGCAGAATTATACACTCAACAATTACACGAGAAAAATGAAAGAAAAATAAAGTATAAACTCACAACGAAAGGAACAGGAGCATCAACGAAATCTAGCATCTTCACTGGCAGAATCTGAAAAAAGAATTTACGTAACTGAATCGGACCGTTCCAGTTAGAACAAGTGAAGAACGAGACTTACTGGAAGAAATAAACTCTGCCACTCGAATGGGCGTATAATAGGTATTAGCGACAACACCACAGCCGATAGAACACCCTGCGCAGAAAAAAGCTACGTAAGTAACTAACTCTGCTTCAAATTATTTTATTATGGCATTCAAGAAAGATTTACCAGATTCGGGCACAACACGACGACTTGTTTCTCCAATAGCATACCGGTTACCAAGGCCAATACCTGTTTCGAGAAACAATATATAAAAATCCACAACCGAACACTTCGAACGTACGAACAACAAAATTAAAATTAAAGAAACATTACGCTCGGTAGAGAGAGGACTCGACATATGGTAGCTGTCGACCACAGAGAGAGTGAATGAGCTTCCTCGGCAGCGGCTAATTTTAACTTAACCTTTGAGACCAATCAAATCAAATTCCCATCGTTTAAAGATCGACTTTTTTATTTTTTTCTTTTTTCAACTAAATATCGATTAATCAGTCTAACCTGAGAGACTTCATTTGGATCTTGCAATTTCAAATCAAGATATTTTCCGCACACTCCAACATCGGAAACAGAAGGGCGTAGATACTCGATCGGAGGCAAATGCTCCAACGGCTGAAAAACTATTTTGCTTCCCCTTGCAAGGAGAGGCACGGAATAATAACCACTAATTATCTGTAGCAAATCGTTTTTATTCTCCTAATACGGAAATCAGATTAATTAGCAAGAGATTAATACGAAAATAAATAAATCAAACAAATTCTATAAACTCACACTTGCCAATTCGATTGTTACGTCATCGGTAGGATCTTTATAATTATTATAAAATATTTCGTCATCTTCATCCTCCGATACCATACTTCTAGCTGAACTGCCAATAAAATTTAACATATTCATTGAAATATATTTATATTATATATAATAAAAAAAACCAATAAGAAAATACGAAAATACGAAAAAAAGAAAAAGTATTTATTCGGTCACCTAAATGAAGTCCTAATACTTCGAAGAGTTTCCCACGATGGATCCCTCTTGCATATACGTGGGCCCACTTCTGAAGTGCAGTCATTACAGTTAACCCCGTACATCTGTTCTAAACTGTCGGATTGCTTCTCCGAATTCTCAGGGGTACGAACGTCAAAAGAAAATATGCTCTTGTCACCGTCTTTATCCAGTTCTTTCGCGTGGCTAGTATCTGACGTGTCACTAGCAGTGGCACTCCCTGGTGAGCTGAGTTCCCAATTCGGTGAGTCGGCATTCCCGTTTGTGTTACCGTCTTTCGAGATTGTTGGAGAAGGGACGTAATCGGAAAGAGACATTTCGTTGACGAACTGCGTGATCCGATGCAGACGCTCCTGCGCAATGATGCTGCATTGCATGCGGAATCAAAAAGTTGGAATTCGATAAACCGGGAATTCGTTTTTCGGATGGGGATAGTAACGAACCTATTCAGCATCTCGTAGTGTAATTCGAAGAAGGGTACTTTTGTCAATAAGCAATAGCAGCGGGGGGCGGAGACTAAAGACCTGCTGGAGGCGGAATTCGATTGTGGCAGCGGCGACGAAACTACAGAAATGGCGGTTGGTTTGTGCACGAACTCTTGCACGTGCAAGCAAACACCGTAAAGTGTTGCATTATCTGCAACCTGTTTGAAAAAAGTCGACACTTGGGCTTTGGTAATAAAAAATCGAAACAAGAAACTAGATACGATAAAACAGAAACCGAAGAACTTAGTACCTTGAGTGAGAATATAAACGACAAATCATCTCTGCACAAGTGTTCCTGAAATACGAGTTCGAAAACCAATCAGCGGTTATCGAAGAAGAAGGAAATATTAAAAGGGGAAAACCAGCATTTTCGTTTATGTATACCTGTCCGTAAATTAGTTCATTCAACTCGGTTAACGACGAAGTCCTTTCCAATACACCAGCCTGAAAAAAAAAATCGAAAGGTATCGTGAAATCAAAATGAAGAATTAAGAAATCGAAAAAATAAAAAATTATTAAAGATAGTAAATATCGCAGCCGATAAGAAAATTAAACACCGACTTTAACGCCTCCAGGAAAGCAAAACGCAGCCAAATCCTGCAAACGCAAAGCCATCTCTTTTCCAGGTGGATACATAAACAGTACCTATATTCGATACAAAATCAAGAAAAACAATTTAATTACTTAAAAAAAGATTTTCCCTTTGCAAAAAATAATCGAGAAAATAGCAAACCTGAGGCTCCATAATCGGGAATGTAGGCCTTTCAAGATTGACGTCCGGGCGAAGCCCCGTGATTACAAAGTGTTCGAACAACGACGTAGGCTCTTTAAATCGATCAGGATCCTACATTCATTAATCAACAAATAATGTGATTTATAATCAAACTAAATCGAAACATTTCGAACCGTGAATTTCCGTACCAATGTTTTGGATTGGAGTTTATACCACTGCCTTTTCTGATTGGCCATAATCTCGGGATCGAAAGAGCAATACACCCTATCGTCGCGAAAACTACGACTACGCCACTGCAAAGCCCTCTGCATCTGAGACTTCCATTTCTGGAAATTGATAGTGCTACTGCTACGCCTATAAAACGAGCTCGCTATCTCGCTCCGGCTACGCCTGTGCCTCTGTTCGGCTTCCCAGTTCGGAGTATTCGAAACCGGGCTGCCCGAATGTGAATCGGTCAGTGAGTCAACCCCCATTTGATCAGCTCCTTCCACCATTGGAGAATTTGGTGCTGACCACCATTGTTCTTGAGGAATGTAGCCGTTGATCTCTTTTGCCTCCATTTCCATTTTTGCCCCCAAAATTTTATGACAGAATTAAAATCTATTAGCACAAAAAAAAGGAACAAATTCAGAATGGATGGGCGTTTGATTTTCTGGTTTCTAATTCGGAAATCAAACACATGGGCTTTTTTTTTTTTGTATGAAAAATTACGGAAAAACCCAATTCTGCCTATTAAGGAAAAATTACGGAAAACCCAACGAATGGGGAAAAATAAACCACGAAGCAGATGAAGAAACAACAATGGCGGATTCACATTTTTTTTAACAGAAAAGTGCGATCAATGAATGTATACCTTACATGATGAATGTACCTTCAATGAATGGGCGTGTGTGTGTTTTTTGTGTGTGTGTGTGAGAGAGAGAGAGAGAGAAATAGGAGAGAGAGAGAGAGAGGCATGCACGCACATGCGAGTAAGCGAATGCGGCGTTCTTGGTTTCTGAAGATTGTTCATCTACGCAAAGTATTATTACCGTAGGGTGGATTTTAATTCCAGGGGTAAATTAGTAAATTACTACACGTGAAGGTTGCTTATTACGGAAAGTTTCCAAGAAAACCTAAGTCAGTGGTGAAAGAGTCAAACATTATAAATTCGGGGGTGTATTTTGCAATTTAGTAATAATTAAAATAGAATGCAAGTCGTCGTCGTCGGCCCCCGATTTTCAAGCAAAACGTCTTCTCTCCGCATTGAAACTGAAAACCCTCCTTTTCCGCTTCTGTAATTAGGGTTTCTTCTTCCCACTTTTGTTTATATAAGAAGATTATCTGCAATTTTTAAGTTATTTACAGTCGGTAGTTTGGCTTCATTCCGAACCCTAATTTGTAGTCAGAATTATTGTCGAAGAAATTCCCAATTTCGGTCAATCGTAGCCTCTATTGCAGTTTAATTAGGTGCGGGGTGGATGAATCAAGATGGATTCTTTCGGATTTTTTGCAAGGAATTGGTGAGATTTGAAGATTGATGGAAAATTCGAGCCCGTTGGTACTGGAGATAAGCTCCGACGAGGAGTCGGATTTCGGGTGCGTGAGGAAAGGAGTCGACGGAGGCGGCGGCGGTGGTGAGTACGGCGATAAGGAAGATTGTAATTGGTTGTCGAAGCTTTTAGATGAGGTGGGTGGTAAAAACGATGACGATTCAGATGACGTGGTGTTTGTGAGTGAAGTGCTTCCGAGAAACCCTAAGAAATTAAAATTGGCTAAAGTGGTTGATGACGATGATGATTGTGTGGTTTTGGACGGTGACCCGGATAAACAGATGGTGGTGTTTAACGCTAAAGCCGATAATAACGATGATTCAGATGACCTAGAAATCGTTGGCGAGAAGGGCGAGGTAATAATTTTTTCCTTTTTTTCCTTTTTACCAACTCAAGACTCTGTTTTTGGTGTTTATCTTTTTTTTTTTTTTTTTTTTATCTAACGTGTATTTAGAAATAAAATATTGCTTAGAGTAGTTACTCACGATGTAGTTGTTGATTATGAAGTGGTTAATTTTTTTTCTTCTATCAGATGTGCTGAAATATGCTATTTGCTTTGCTTGCATATGGTCACTGTAATTTTTCTATGTTAACATTCTTTCTGTTTTGTTAGATTTGGAGAAGGGTGCTCGATTGGTTATCATGTTTTGCACATTATTAGACTTCAGATTTGGATATTGTTTTTGGAGAACATCTGCCTTTAAAAACTAAACTTGTATTTATAATTGTGCTATGTATTACTATGTTTCTACCAAAGTGATGATCAGGGGATTTCTGTTCTCGTAACAGAAAATGTGTGCAGCTGCAGAAGTTGATCTATAAGTGGAGATCTTAGTGAATTGTGACCAACCAAGTAGCTGCCGCTTTATCAACTCAATATTTAGGTACACAGTCAATGCCATTAAATAATGGTTGAGAATGTGTATTCTTGATGATGATCCAGTGGTGTAGGATAACTAGGCTTTTTTTAATTACTCCAATATGACAATAAATTAACTAACTAAGCTGTGGGAGTGTATTTTCTAAAACGATTCTTGAAATAGTAGATCAGATACATGGAGTGTTGTTGTATGTATTACTTCTTTTCAGATTCCGTTTTACTATTATTTTGGTTTTTTATAGACTAAAATCTATTCAAGTATACTTTTATTGTTAAATTGTCCTTTTCGTTTGACTATTGAAGACTGGTTAATATCAAATTATCCATTTCTCTTTGTATTATAGGTTGCGTGTAGAGACTTTCCTCATCCACGGCATCATTGCGCTATATATCCCTTCGCTTCTACCCCCCATGGGGTCCATTGTGGCCAGGTAATTTTTTATTTATTTTTATCTTCTTTGATATGTCCACTTGTCAAGAAAAAAACTCCCCTTTTGACTCGTAAATTTGTTAATTTCAGTGTCACTGTCATGTTTGTGACTCACTGGCTCCATGTTCCCATTGGGGCAATGGCATTTCCAGTATTGATCATTGCCATGCTAACGATAAAGATGAATACTGGAGAGCTGAGCGAAAGCGTATGAGGAAAGTTGATAAAGCTGTGCCAACTATTCCTAGTAAGTATGGTACTATACAGGCATTCTTCCAAAGAAGTCAGGTTCGAGCAGTCGCTCCACCGCAGCCAAACTATTTGCCGCAGAATAAGGTCTTGAATCCAGTCACGCTCCGTCCTTGTTCTATTTCATCCAGTGTTAGTGTGCCAAATACTGTCAATCCAGGCGTAGTCCGCCTCTCTGGACGTATTGCTCCCAGAACGTTAGCCCCACCCCAGTTACACCGTACATGTAATAACAAGGTTCCTTCAAGCGGCGGAAGCCGAAGTGCGCAGTCCTTTCCACCACATGCAGTCTTCAAGCGGTCTGGTCCGGCTGGGGTTTCATCAAACAATATGCAGGCATATAGGTCTCAATTATCTAGAGATAAGACGGTTCGGTCATCACAAACTCCCCTGTTGAATGTACGTCATCGTTCGAATCCGCAACGTGTTTTGGGTCCCGCTGCTCATTCTGTTCCACACCAGCCTAATTTGTCGTCTTCTCCACACAACGTGGATGTTGGTTGTGAAAATAACTTGCCTTCTCAATCTCATATTCAGTCAGTGCCGTTCTCGAACTCCCTGATTAGAGATCCAATACATGGCCAATCTCAGGTGTCTTCTCAACCGTATTTGAGAAGCAACTTTGCGAGTGCAGTGCCTTCTCAAACCAACGTAGCATCTCAGCCAAGTGAGGAGAACTTTCAGAGCTTGATTCTACCCCAGCTCGATTTATACCAGCCTAGCATACCTGTACTATCACAGACGGCTCCTTCCTACCAGTCAGATGCTGTCAATCATTTCCACGATCAACTGAATACAAGTTTGGTTTCCTCTCATATGCATGTCGATAATAGCTTTGGGAATCAGTCTTCTCAACCTGATGCACATAGTAATAATAGTACTCCCTTATTTACTGATGGGCAGAATGCTTTCCAGCAAGGAAACCACGTTCAAAATAGCATTTCTGAGAGTCCAACGGATTTTGGGTTCGCTTCGGATTCCTCTATCGGCCATGGAAATATGCAGATTCATGCTGAGGTTTCTCCATGTCAAAGTGAAGAACCAGCTTATGATTCTCAACATCAGAGTATAGCAATAAACAACGATCACCATCAAAGTATAGCAGCTGTAGTCAATTTCCATCAAGAAAACGTAGTAACAGCAGATAATTCCTCGCTAATTAATGATAACGAAAATCGGTTTCCTGGGAGTATCGGCCCCGACTTGTTGGACTTTCAGTTTGACAATTGGATGTTCGAGAATCATTCTTTACCAGCAGTTTTTGAAGTTCCTTTGTCTCCTGTTTGGAATGTCTTTTCGCCTGAACCTTCTTCTATAGACACAGGTACCCTGTTTGATATTTGAGTTTTCATGAACGAATGATGTGAACATATCAGATTAGGATTGGGAGGGAAATCCATATTTGTCATGATCATATACATTAGTTGGATTCTTTTCTTAACAGTTATTTTTTTTTTGTAATCTAAGTGCACAAAGTGCCTCTTTGTCGAGGTTTCATGTATAGAAGAAGAAATCCTGTTTTTTTTTTTTTAAATTTGAAAATTTAAATTTTCTTATTTCTTCTAGTCGGTTCTTTATTAATTTCGGGTTTTGAATCTTTATGTCAGACTGGAAAGTAAATAGATCTCTGCATGGTTCCAGATAAGCGCAATGTCCCAACCTAGACAATTATGAATTAAGGTTTTGAATCATGAAATTATATCATAATCTTGACAGTAAAAGAAGTTCATTCTTTTTCCCTTGTTCTTTTAAATTCTTATTTAGTTCTAGTTAATTGCCAATTTCAATGAAGTATTAAATCATTTGTCGGAGATTCTGTTTGATGGTTGGATGTTTGAGAGTATGTCTTTATCTGGAGCTTTTGGATGTTCCTTTGTCTCCTGGTCCGATATTTTCTCAGCGGTCTTGCCTCCGCATTTGCAGGTACTCTTTTTGATATATATAAGTTTTTATGGATAGTGAAAAAATAGGCTGCAGTGATTTTAAAGCAGGTTTCTGACACATGTCTGTGCAAAGAAAAATAGATTTTTGGTAATCAGTATACAAAATTGTTTTCCGTGCTTATCAGCTAGTATTTATATGTTTCCTGCACTCGTATTTGGCTGGAACAAGCTTCTGCTCTCGTCTATGCGAGTTAATGTACCTACTGCACATAACTATTGTTTACTTTACAGTTGCAACGAGTACAAATTAGTCGAGGATGATAGGGAAATTGCAGCACTCGTGTTATATTTGATACTGATGTTCTAGCTGAATGCCTTTGTTGTGTATGTCAATCAATTATCGAAATTATTTGGATCTTTAAGAATACATTTACTTCCGGCGTTGCGGTTGTTACTTCTGAACGAGCCCGGTTTCTAAACGAGCTCGATTTGCTAATATTTATTCTTGTTACAAACTGGTACAGGTTGAATTAGAATATAGAATCTATATGCTAACTGTGTTAATAATATGAATATGAATTGTATTAATATATATTTAATTATCATAGTAAATGATATAAAAAAAAAAAAGGTAATATTAATATATTAAAAAATGAGCAAGTCTATAACTTTTCTTATTGGGCAGAGGCCCAAAAGCTCGTGGGCTGTTGTTCAATGTGCTTTAAAACAACGCTAAAAAAAATATAAGTATTCCGTTGCCGGGACTTGAACCCGGGTCTCTCGGGTGAGAGCCGAGTATCCTGACCAACTAGACTACAACGGATTTGTTGATAACATTGCTGAAAGTTGCTATCTATACAATTATTACACAATTATTACCATCATCTTTGAACTGGTGAGACTTTAGTCAAACAGTGATTGGTGGCCAACCACTGTTATTCTGCCACGTACATGTTTTTTGTCAGGTTATAAACAAATATGGATATAGTCAAACCCTTTGACCGGAGGAATCCTATCCACACCCTTTTCATAATGAATTAATTATATATATAATATTTATTATTATTACTATTTTTTTATTATCATTAAATAAAATGTATATTATAATAATTCTATGTGTAATCACAATACAATGGCATCATTTTGTTCTAAGATAATCGTATATAGTCAACTAAACTATTTACATAATATAGTCGATTACTATCTGTTTTTTTTTTTTTTTTTGAAAAACCAACATATTAGTTAACCTATCGTTGGATTGTAATAATTAGTCGACTATATGTTAACCATATTATTAGTCGATAGTTTACGTTGACCATATTAGTAGAGTCATTCCTACGTTAACGAAGGAGTTGGTTCAAAATAAAATTTACTACATTTTGGATTAAATGCATGAAAATAGACGAAGTTCAGTCGACACTAAATTAATTAACGAATATCCATTAGATGGCTCCTATAATTGCCCGATATATCTTGAAAAAAACTTAATCATAAGCTGAATCAAACGCTCTCTAAGTATATAATTTTATATGTATTACGTACTTACTCGATATACTACAGCATAGTGTAGCGTAGAATAAACTCTCGTAACCAAATACCCTCTAGCTAAATAATTTGTAACTCTCTCTCTCTCTCTCTCTATATATATATATATATATAATGTTAAAATATGTGAATTAATTATGTCTCTTTAAATTTCTCAATTTCTGGTATAAAAGAAAAACGAAAAAAAATAAAATAATGAAAAGATTGGAGAAAAAAGAAGAGCCAATCTATGGTGTAGATGATGTGATGGGTCAAAGGATATTTATGGTGAGAAGAACCCACGTGTACATTAACCTCTTATATATGTACAATTTACAAACCCTTGCTTATCTTTCTTTCTTTCTACACACTTTCCCTTACAAATTCAAAATAAAAAAAAAACAGCAGTTTTATTATTATTAATAAATATAATATTCTGTTTCTGTGCAGCCTATTTAATTAAACCTAGCTACCAGTGATGCCATTCCTTCTTCCTCTTATGTCATCACAACCTTAATAAACCCATAACCAAGAAAAGAAACTACTACCTCTCTCTCTCTTCTCTCTCACACACACAAACACACACTATACACAAACACACACATGGCAGGAGAATCATCAAATCTGAGAATCACAGTACAAAGCAACCCTTCAGAGTCTCAACTTTCTGAACTCGGCATCAAATCTTGGCCCAAGTAAGTAAGCCCTTACAAACACACACACACACGCACGTGTACACACTAGCTAGTGTATGTGTGTGTGTGTATAATATATGCATCATAAAATACTATGTTTTGTAGCTAGTGTCTGAATTTTCTGCTGTACTAATTAATTAAATTGTTGGGGAATTAAAGATGGGGTTGCCCACCTGGGAAATACGAGCTGAAATTCGACGCCCAAGAGACGTGTTACTTGGTGCGTGGGAGAGTGAAGGTTTACCCTAAAAACGCCGACCAACACTCGCCGCCGCCGGAAGTTGTGGAGTTCGGCGCCGGAGATCTGGTAGTCCTCCCAAAGGGACTCAGCTGTACTTGGGATGTATCTATTGCCGTCGATAAACACTACAAGTTTCATGCTTCTTCTCCTCCTTCTTCTTCGTCTTCCTCATGATTAATTATTAGTAGATTCAAGAATGTAACAGTACTTCAATTAATTAATTATTCTTTTCATATATCGCCTGATAAAATTCATTAGGACCCAAAAAAAAAAAGACAGCTTCTACCCTTTTATGTATTATAATTAATTCTTTTTTTTTTTTTTTTTTAATTTATTTTCTTGATTTCATCAATACTAGTGCAATTTTCTTGAATGCATGTTTGATTAATTAGGACTAATCTTGCACCACAAAGGCGAAACCCTTGACCTCAGTTCGACAAAATTTTAATGGAAGAATATAAGTAATGGTAACTCAACGGCCTCGCTAGCGTAGTCGAGCTGTGTTTGATGCCCATCAGAAATCAACTCTTGTTGGAGTCGAAATTTCACACTGCGACTGTGAATTACTCAATTCTAGAACGTTGCACTAACTTAGCATCCGTAACTTAGCATCCGGAACCAGTTGAACTATACGGATGCGGGCTAATTAGGACTAATCATGTTGTTTGCATTAGGGTATGTAAAACGTTATTTTATGTTTGGTTAAGAGAGAAAAAAAATGGATATAATTTAGGAAAAGGATAAATTATTGGTCAAAGGCAAAGTCCCCATTCAAACTAAACTTCTTTATATCAGTAGAGAAATATGCTTTCAATGCTCCTTTTTGACTGGGTCAATTCATCATATTTTTATCATGACGGCACATTATTTACAAGGTTACATTATTGAGCCCAAATAATGGCACTTAAATACACCCAATGACAAACATGTTTGTAATTAATGAATATAAATAAATATATAAACAAAAAACTAAAATTGCAGTCAAACACCAAAAGTTTGAAGGTTTGTTCCTTTTTGGATTAAAAGGGCAACGAATACCAATTATTAAATATTATTTTACCATATTTATTTAAAATATTTAATAGATATATAAATATAGTAACATATTTCTGTAGTTGGATAGTGGTCACATGCATTTTTGAGACAAAAATGGTGCTTCTTTTTCAACGAAGGTGGACTATAATTCCGAATAATATCATCGTCTCTGACAGCACTACTGTTCTATAGCAACCAACTACTAAGCTTTAATAACATGCATCCAATACTTGAAATTAGTAAATTATACGGTAAACTACGATCACTTCTCACGTAACATCAAATTACGAAACACTCCACTGTTTCAGTAATTACAACCTCTCTCATCAATTATGAATCTTCTTACACGTCTACCATTTGCAATACCAGATTAGTGGAATCTTCTAGATTATGTGGAATATTATTCAATTTGTACCAATTTTACAATACTCGAGCTCCACATTTTTAAACAAGATGATCATAAAATTTGTCTCTTGACTTGTAAATATCAGAATATAGGTGCATCGCAAACTGCACAAAACGAGTACAAACTAGAGAACATTCAATGGAATCTAAAAAAATATGTTATAATTTAACACCATAAGGGATTATGGTGGACGTGTAAGAAGATTCATAATTGAGTGTGGTAATCGTAATTACCAAACAAGAGGTTTTTTTTTCTTCGTAATTTGACCTTACCTTAGAGGTATCGCCGTAATTTACCCCAAATTATATTGCAACCTTTTTTTTTTTATTAAAAAGATAATAAAATCAAAACTTGTTATTATAGTCCTTAAGAGTTACATAAACTTGAACTTCTATTTGATCCAGTTATCTCAATATCTCTTAATCTCAAACATTCGGACCATAATCAAAAACCGATCCAAAGGTTTTAGCAAGAATTTTCAAGGTTGATCGTTCACCTGTACACGTTGCTCTAAAATTCCGGGTTCCTGCAAAATTAAGCAAGTCATTATTGAGAAGAAACACAAACGCGTGCGTGTTTTTGTTTGTGAAGGAATGATAAAGATCTATCCGGTGTACGGTAGAGTGTACATCTCGGGTACATCCTCAGCTTTCATGTGCACACACCAACATGGGTGTGTGTGTTTTTGTGTGTGAATGAATGATCAAGATCTACTCCAAGAGTTGTGCAAGAATAGAAGAGGAGAGAAGCAGTTAAGTACTTGTTGAGTAACCGGAGCTACAGACAAAGACTTGAGCTGGCAGCTTTGCATGTTGGAAAGTAACTGGACTACAGTATTCAGATGAGGGGCACTGCAAAATTTGAACAGAACAAAATAAATTAAATTAAAAATATAGGACAGATAAATAAAAGCTAGCAATTTCTTCAATCGAATTCTATATTTGTCACGTTTTCTCTTTCACGGGGATAAAAGTGCGATTTATTGCCAATGGGATGGTTTCACTAGCTTTGTTACATTACTACAAATTTCAATGAACATAGTTATGAACTAACGAACAATATAGTATCTAGATTAATGTATCGAAATTACTAAATGACATCAGCCGAACAAATGATTAACCAAGGTACTGACAATTTTTTCCTCGGGGTATAGCTTATAACCTACAAACCTTATTTACTAAAGATTGAAGTTCTTCTTCTTAGACTCGAAAAAAATTCTAATCCCGATTTGCACCCCCGCCCCTGCCAACTCCACGATGCAAAGCAGATCATGTATATAACTAGTGTAGAATATGGCTCATCGTTTAATGTACATTCGACATGTCTTCTATAATATCCTATCTGACGTGGTTTGATAAAGTACCAAGAGTTTCTAAATCACCTTGTTTCATCTTAAACACGATCATCAGTTGAATCTTATATTGTTCGAACCTCAAACTATAGCACTTTTCTTTTATCAGTTTCTTCGAGTTCAATATCAGATGATTTAAAGAGCAAAATACTGGAAACTAGAACGAAGACGAAAATAAACTAGATATGACCTTTGCAGTCCGCTCTCCACATGTTCATCCAGTGATGAGATAACTCGAGGCATCTGCTCCAGTACCTGTTCAAGAATTTCCACGGTGAGGAGAGAGAAAATAATTTCAAAAGAGAAATCAATTCGACAAAAACGACAGTTGGAGATGTGCTTACCAATTCTGTATTCTTTATCGTAGAGGTTTTGGCTAGAAGGTTTTTCGGAAGCTTCATTAGCTGCGCCTGCAGATTTATACATAATCAGAAAGAATAAATTAATGTATAGATCAAACGACAGACTGCTTAACGAAAACGAGCAATATATATACACAACTACGAGATTATTTGATGCAACTGTGTAGTCAAAATTAGGGGAATTATATGAATCCCCATCGATTTACCATTGCTCCATTTTACCTAAACACCAAACACTACTTCTAATTAACAATTGAGTCCATCATATAACAATTTTTTGCTAAGATTGAAATTCTCCCAAAACTGGGACAAACCAAGGTAAAACGGCGCCGTTTTCCACTACAGAAACCAACAAAGAAGATGATGGAAGGTAAAAGGCAATAAATCCTCAGATGAACTATATTCAAACAACAAATGACGTATGCTTATACTCCTTCAGTATTCAATTGGAGAATCGGAACAACTACGCACGGTAAAATCAATCGTTTTGAAATAGTTACAGAATTGATTGAAGCAATAATTAACAGAAACGACAAATAATTCAGTTCCAGATGAAAACTAGGGTAATCAACTTCACAGAGAGAGAGAGAGAGAGAGAGAGAGAGAGAGAGAGAGAGAGAGAGAGAGAGAGATTGACATGGGCTGGAGAGGTTTGCAGCATGAGGTGGAGAATATTTGAGGTGGATTGTACGGACTGGGAGATTTGATCGGCCACTGAAGCCTTCGCAGAGCCTTCTCTGCCACCTCCGCCGCCGCTGGGGGCTGCCATCGTGCTCTACTCTGGTCGACGGAATCGGTTAACTGCAACAATTCGATCTCCTCCGATTGATTTTTAGGTGTTTTGGCGCAGTTCTTCCTTCGTCTTGTGTTCTGGAAACATCAATTTTTGTTGAGCACGATGTGATTAATATTCAGAGGAAATTATATATATATTAAAGGGTAAATTACAAACACCCCCTGAGGTATGACCAAATTACAAAAACACCCCTATTGTTTGGATAATTACAACCACCCCCCTCAACTCATCAAATTTAGTGGAATCTTCGAGATTATATGGAATATTATCACTTTTGTACCCATTTTATCCCATTCAAACTTTACATTATGAAGCAAGATGACCATAATATGTGATTTTTAGCTTGTACATATCAGTTTGTGGTGCATCGAAAACTGTATTGTTTACACAAAGAGTACAAACTAGAGCACATTTCACGGAATCTAGATGACTATGTTGAATTTGGCACCATAAAGGTAAGAAAAAATCATAGTTGAGGGGGGTAAATGTAATTATCCAAACAAGAGGGGTTTTTTTGTAATTTAACCATACCTCAGGGGGGTGTTTGTAATTTACCCTATATTAAATTAAATTATTAATTTTTTAAACAATAAAAAATAAGGAAACTAGCCCACAAGTAAGACAATTTGGGCTTGGGTCCTAATTAAATTCAATTAGTTCAAATGGGCCCAATGAGGTAAAATAAATCAAATTTCGGGGTTAATCCCATATATTGGATTTATGATTTAAGGATATTATTAATTTTGGGCTGAGGCCCATCACTACGGTGAAAACATACCCAATAAATAAAGCATTTTTTGATTAAAAATATTTTTTCTTTTCAAATAACATTTTTCTTACAATGCGCCATGTTGCCATTATGGATTTTAGTGCTAGACAGACTAATTTGTTGATGCATAATCATTGTCATCTATTGTTAAGTAAATTAAAACATTATTGTGCAAAAAATTAGCTTTAGGAAAAATTCAATCACAAAATTTTGTCAATTTAATTAGAGTTCGGATTAAAAGATAATTGGAACACAAATTAGCAACAATACCGGAAATTAAATAAAATCCATCTCATCCGTCAAATACGCCTATCATTGGTGCGTTGATCACACGCGCGTCAATTGTCCGTGTACCAGACAGTCATCAATTTTACCCGTAGGGACAGACTGCTGGTGGCTCCACCGTCATTAAATCCTCTCTACCACCCCCCACTCTCACTCTTCCCTCCCTTTTCTTCTCACTCCTGTCTCACTTTCTCTCTCTACAGTCTCTCTCTCTCTCTCTCTCTCTAAAGTCCCATCCTCAACATCACACTTTTTTTTCCTAGTTCAACTTTTTACTTTCACAAGATCCAAATTGTCTCACTGTTTCACATTTCATCCTCCCGACGGGATTTTTTTGCTGCAGATCTCCGCCGCACTTCGTGGATCTGTGAGCTGTTAGCTGGAATTGCTCGCATTGCTGTTTTCGAGCTAGGGTTTTGGTTTTTTTTTTTTTTGGTGTGTGCTTCGAATTGCGTGTATTTTTGTCGGTGGTGTGTGTGGGTAATCGACATGCGAACTTCGTGCCTGCCGGGTGAAGTGAATGGGAGCGGCTGTGAGCTTCGCCGGAGCCCTAAACTGCTGCTCCGAACACCCGGCTGCGTTTTCGTTGTTTGAGAAAAATGTATGTGAATTCCATTCTGGAGAGAGAAGATGCTCATTTTTCTTCTTCTTCCTCTGCTCACTTTGCTTCCTACTAATTTCGGTAATTCCTGCCCTTTCTCAATTTATTTTCTTCAAGAGCATTGTCCCATATAACTCTACCTTCTGTGGAAAATATTGAACTGAATTTAGATGGATATTTTATTTTTATTTTGCTTTTTAACTATTGAAGGGAAATTTCGATTACTGGCTCGTGTCATTGTCTGCGATTTCGCTTTCGTTTGCTAAATTAAATTAACCTATTCTGCAGAGGCCAGCAACTAGATTATGTTTGGAAATGTGAAATTGCTGGGGGTTGTTATTGTAATTCTTACATACAAACCCTACTTCACAACGATTTATTTCTCACTGTGAACTAATTTAACCATATGATTGAGGAATGTGTGGACATATTTGAAATTCAAAATGCCTAGATAACAATCAAGTGTATTAGATGTTATAGTTGAGGGCCTCATATGGAAAATGTTGTTGACCTGCTTGATTGCATAGTTTCTAATGCCAATTTGAATTTGACCTGCTTTTCCCTTGTCCAGGGACTCCTTCACCAGCCATCTACTTATCTCCATCTCAGTTACCCCTGCCATCATTTGCTCGGAAAAATTCTCTAACAGATGGTAATTCAAGAAATATCAATTTATTAGAGTGCCCTGCCCCACTTCCGTTATGTGTTCATATTTATTTGTATATAATTTTCTTTTTTTACAATGAGTTTATGTAATTTGTTGTATAAAGAACTGATCCTCACCGAATCTGGTATAAACACCAATTGATGCCTGACAATCGTGTTATCTCCGTTTTATTCCCTTCATATGTTGCAAACATGTAGGAGTCATACTAATATAGAAGAAGCTGTTATTACTTTTTGCAGTGAGCACTTCATCGATAAGTGCATCTTTTACTCCATATGTTGCTGTCCGGGGGCACCACTTTAAATACTTATCACCTGCACCTGCTCCATCCCCGTTTTCCCAAGGTATTGAAGATGCTCATCAAAATGACTCATCATTCAAAAAAAAGTTTCAGTTCTTTTCTGATGTGAAACTCTTTCTAGGTCCACTTGCTGGTCCTACTCGTAGTACATTGCCTAGGCATCGCCACCATCCGCATAAAATCAGAGGTCATGTAGCTTCTTCTCCGTCTCCTTCCACCTCTCAAGGTAATAATCTATCTGAGAATCCCTCAATATATTTTCTGACAGGATTTATATGGCCCAGTGCCGCGATAAGAATAGTGAAGGAAATGAACTGTCTGGTAAATGAGCATGAAATATCTGTCCAAGGTTAAGAGTCTTTTGATGCCAATAAGAACAAAAAAACTATTTAATGATTCTTCATTAGATGAAACTACTAGGTATTAGCAAGGAACTACAACATGATGTTGGTTTAAAATTGCTTCACACATGAATATTTTTCAATGAGGTAGCTCAAGTGTGAAATACTGAGCATTCTGTGTACGCATTGGCTCCAACAACGGCTTAATCTAAGCGCAAGAATATCAATTGGCACTCACAATATACAAATGCCACCTTTCTTCCTTTACATTCCTGTCATTATATTATTCTTGTCTTCGTGATACTGACATTAATTTGATATATTGATTTGGTAGGTTGTGGTCAAACTTGTGTAGAGCCACTTACTTCAGCTCCATTTGGATCACCCTGTATGTGCGTAATTCCAATGAGAGTCAGACTTTTGCTTGGGGTATCTCTCTATGCTATCTTCCCAGAAGTCACCGAGTTAGAGATTGAGGTTGCAGCTGGCACATATCTTAAACAAAGTCAAGTAGCAATAATTGGTGCCAGTGCCGATACTCAAAATCAGGAAAGAACAGTTGTTGATATCAATTTAGTTCCTCTTGGGGAGAAGTTTGATAATACAACTGCTATCCTGACATACCAAAGATTTTTGAACAAGAAAGTGCTTTTGAATAGGACACTTTTTGGTGATTACGATGTAACTAACATTGCTTATCCAGGTAAATCTAAAACTGTCACATTTCATGTTATACCATTACCTGATTTCTGTTTTGACTACTAAAAAAGAACTTCATACAGGGCTACCTTCTTCTCCATCTGGCAGCTTATTTGGTGACGGTCCTACTGGAAGTGTTGGAAATCAGCAATACCCTATCAGTGCAGATTTTGTCGGCAGAAACCGGAAAATGAACCCTCGAATAATCATTGTCATTGCTCTGTCAGCATTTGTTCTCTTGGTGGTTTGTTGTGCCACAGTGGCTGTCCTACTAAAGTGCAAGAGTGCACGCAAACTGTCCAATGCTGTTGGCCCAGCATTCACATCTTCCCTGAACAAAAGATCTGGTATGGCTACATCTTTAAGTACGGAGGAGTTAATACCATGCCGTGTGTTAATTTTTGCTTGGCATACTTTCATGTCTAGCATATATACAATTTGATAGAGTCGTGTATGTGGAGAAACTGATGGTCAAAGCGTGTCAATTTTCATAAGTGATAGAAGATTTTTAACGTTCTTGGTTTTTTCGTTGCCTTTTCAAACTTGTGTAGCAGGACTAGGGTCTATGCTGTCAAGTAGCCCCACCAGCTCAATCTCAGCCTCTCTCGTTTCAACCATGCCCGCTTCTGTTCTCTCCGTGAAAACGTTTTCCCTGGCAGAGCTTGAAAAAGCCACAGAAAAATTCAGCGGAAAGAAGTTGTTGGGCGAAGGAGGATTTGGACGTGTTTATCACGGGATCATGCAAGATGGAACCGAGGTTGCTGTGAAATTACTGACAAAGGGCAATGAAAATGGAGACCGTGAATTCATTGCGGAAATCGAGATGCTAAGCCGGTTGCATCACCGCAACCTTGTGAAACTAATCGGCATATGCGTCGAGCAACGCACGCGCTGCTTGGTTTATGAACTAGTTCCAAACGGCAGTGTCGAGTCCCAGTTACATGGTACCCCTCTTTACCTTTTTACTTCACAACAATATTAGGAGAAGAAAAGAGAACTATAGCAAATTTTTTACGGTCTTTCTAGAATAATACAAACTGGTGGTTGATGTTTTCAGGCGGTGATAATAGCAAGGGAGTTCTTGATTGGGATGCACGTTTAAAAATTGCTCTCGGTGCAGCACGAGGATTAGCTTACCTTCATGAAGATTCTAATCCTCGTGTTATTCATAGAGACTTCAAAGCTAGCAACGTTTTGCTAGAAGACGATTTTACCCCCAAGGTCTCGGATTTCGGTTTGGCACGTGAAGCAACAGAGGGGAGTCATCACATATCCACCAGAGTCATGGGCACTTTTGGGTAGGTTACTTACGCTAGAAACATTTTCACTGCACTCACCCACAAAGCCGTTTTTGTTTTTGAAATTCTGATTTCGCCTTGAAATTGTGAAATGCAGGTATGTTGCTCCTGAATACGCGATGACTGGACATCTGCTGGTCAAAAGCGACGTCTACAGTTACGGCGTTGTCTTATTGGAGCTGCTCTCAGGTAGGAAACCCGTTGACATGTCACAGCCTCCGGGACAAGAAAACCTCGTGACATGGGCCCGGCCCATGCTGACCAATCGAGAAGGCCTGGAGCAGCTAGTGGACCCCACCTTAGCCGGGACCTACGACTTCGATGACATGGCGAAAGTCGCCGCAATCGCCTCGATGTGCGTTCACCCGGAGGTGACTCACAGGCCATTCATGGGGGAGGTCGTTCAGGCACTGAAGCTCATTTACAACGACACAGACGAGACGTGTGCCGACGCTCTCAGCCTAAAAGAGTCCTCCGCTCGCGACTCCGATTGCAAAGGGGATTTCGCGCAGTCAGATAGCAGCTGGTGGAATGCGGGGGCCATCACCCCCCGTCTGAGATACGGGCAGGCTTCGTCTTTCATAACAATGGAGTACAGCTCGGGCCCACTTGAGGAGTTTGATTCGGGCGGCGTCGCGATGCCGATCAGGCATGGGAATCGATCTGGGCCGTTGAGGACTATCAGGAGTAATCGGTCTTTTTATAGATTGCAGGGGAGTGTGAGTGAGCATGGGGGTTATGTTGCGAAACGGGCTTGGGATGGTGGTGCGGGCTGTGAAGGTTCGTTTTAGGGTTTGTGTGGTTTTTCTTTTTTAAAAGTTGTATAGTGACGAAGGACCATTGGTATTGAGATGAGTGGTTTTTCGAATGTAGTGTTTTTTCTAGGTGTTGGGAATTTGGCGTGAAGGGAATGGAATGAGATATGGCTTCTAATTTTGTTGATCCTAAAATTCATTTTTAACTTATATATGGACTAAGCTGTAATTTGGACTTTGGAATTCTAGTATTGTATATGCCAATGGATTTCTAATTCTAGTAGTGTCTTTTTTTTTTTTTGAATGCTAAGTGCTAACAAATGCAAAATTTGTAACAATTTCTGTTTTTCACACATACACATTCATGTGTATTTGTATAAATCTACAGTTTAATGTTTATGATATATGAAATTAATTGAATTGGTTGATAAATATGTCAAATCATAATGATGATTTATGTAACTTTGCATAATTATTTAGTAGCTGACATTTGTTTTGTGAATAGTACGATTTTATTTATAAAATACTATAAACTAGTAATACACCCGTGCGATGCACGGTTATTACATATTGTTAAATATTTTTAGCGGAAAATACATATTTCTAATGTTTGATTGAATAAAAAGGTGAACAAATATAGGTTTATTTTAATTACTGAGTACCATGCCTTTTTTCTTTTGATGGAATACTCAGTACCATGCTTATTAGTGACTTTAGAGCACCATAGTTAGAACACAACATATACTACTTTTTAGTATTATCAACCTTGATATAAATTCAAAATGTTGATCTAAAAAGAATAAATCCACGGAGCATAGTTTTAACAATGAAATTAGTTTCATTTTAATGTTTATAGTGATTGCAAAAAGTGTCAAGGATCACGGAGGAAGATTATGATGCAATCCCAAAAGCTATGACAACATGAGGACTAAACGCAAAAACCAAAGTGAACTTTATTCGACCAACATCGAGATCAAGAAAAATAAGCCAAATTAAAAAAACATCATAAATATTGTATACAAAATGTGCAACTGTTTATGTAACACCTCAATTCACACATAAACATCACTATATAAATGTTGATGCAAATTAATGGTTTCATAATGCTGTTCTATCCTCAAGCATCGGACACTTGTAGATGGTTAACCTGTAGAAGACAAAATACGATTAATGGTATTTTAATTAATTATTGCAAAATAATATTGAAACAGAACAAACATTGAGCATAGGATTTCGGCAAAGTGACACAAAGATGTAAACACATGTTAACTTGAAGTAACGTCCAAAATAAGAATTCCTATAAATACTAAACACTTCAAAAACTTCCATGATTTCCATGATTTTGCATGAGTTCATAGAAAAACACTAAAAAAAATCCATGATTTCTAAAATCTCTAGATTTTGCATGATTTCAGAGCAAAAAATGAACAATAAGCATCCACACAACAATCGAAATATAGAAACTCAGATTTAACCGAGAAACTCAGCCAAAGCCAAAGACAGAATTATTGCAAAAGCAAACAACTTCTTAAAATTTCTAGTCGAATAGCAAAGATTTGAATAAAACCTACAGTGAAACCAAAAAAGGGACCTTCAGCAAATGCCACCCTTTAGTCGGAAGAAGAGCTCACATGGTGCACACTAATTTATGATAAGAGAGGGATTTTACGCTATTGAGAAAAAAAAAAAAAAAAAAAAGCACCGAAAAATAGGTCTGCTCTCTATAAAACAATAAAAAAACAGCAAAATTATAAGAACATCGTACTAAAGATCAAGAAAAATAAGCCAAATAAAAAAAAAAAAAACATCATAATCATTGTATACAGATGTGCAACGGTTTATTTTACACCTCAAGTGACACAAACATCATTATTACTCTATATAAACGAAAAAAAATGTGTATTCGCTTAAACACACAGAAGAAAGTTAACCAATCCCTTATTAAAATCACATTAAAATTGTCCTTTGTCACTCAACTTATGAGATAGCAACGGGGATGAGAATATAAAAACAGATACACAAAAACAAAACTCACCTAGACAACAACAAAAAGTTCCCCGCACTATTGCTCCGCAAGTTCAACTGTTATTCTAACCTGGCCATCCAATAACCCAAATGATAACATTACTATTAACAAAAAACACTGATGCAAATTAAGATAGATTATGGGATATCTAAAGATTAAAACCAATAAATTTGGAAATCACCATCAGATTTATTTAATCAAAATAATATGTCATGAATAATTTATATAACTAAAACAAATAAAGTTTAAGATTTATAGTAAAAATTAAATGGTAAACACTATTGTGAAGATGCTTGAATAAATAATAGAAATAATATTGTGTAAAAAATATTTTCACTGTGATTCTTATGATAATCCCTTAGATAAACCCAGTAAACACTATTGTGAAGATGCTTGAATAAATAATAGAAAAAAATGTGAGGAACATTTTTTTATGCAGGAAAAGTATACATTGAAAATTAATGCACCCAAAATGGGTTAGTAACGCTGCAATATTTGTCCCGTTTATATTCTAACAAATTAGAGAAAATAGAGGAGAAATATAAGGGGATCATCGTGTAGTGCAACTATTTGAAGACATGGAAAAACTGAAAAATAAAACTTAGATAGCAAGAGTACAAAAATTGTACCTAAATTGCACCAGGAAAAATATATTCTTATTTCTATATAAGATAATATATATTCATATATACACACAAGTATTTTTATATAACAACACACACACACACATATTTGCAGCTATTCAAAAGAAGCTATTGATGTTAGAAGAGATCCATGGGATACTGATGGAGGATTGAGAAGAGGTGGAAGAAAAGGCTGGGGATGGATTTATCCATATAGATATAAATATGCGGCAGACACATTTGAAATTTATATAATCAAAGAATTTGTGATTTTTAAATCCGACATTTATGATCAAAGAAAAAAATATTTAATCACCCCAAACATACACAACAAAGAACCATTATCCAAGAACGGCAAGATAAAAAATACATTGTTTGCCTATTTTTTTACATTCTCCAACTATACGAAAATTACCGGTTTATTTTAGTATTTCGCAGGAGAAGTCCATAGAAGGGATGATGAAAAATAATAATCATGAAAGTATTGGTTAAAATAATACCTGTCCTTGTTAGTTATAGTTCCCAAATGGATCTTTATGCAGATGTAATCTCAATTTTCAGGAATTTTACCTGTAAATACTATGAGAACAAAGGATACACCATCAGGTCTTCATCAAGCTGTCAAGTGTTCATCAAGCTCCCGCGCAGCGAGCGTCGGTGACAACTTTCTAGTTTTGAGAATTGAGAAATAATAGAAATTTTGTTTCATGTGCTGCATAAATGAGAAACATTCAATATGAACCAAAAACATAAGGTTGAAGTTATTAATATATAATCACAGTTTAGTAAACAATAAACTAACATCTGTAATAAAGAAAAGCGAACATCAAAGAACCGTGGAGTTTATTAATATATTATTGTTAATTTGGTCACAAAATGCAAAAATCGCAAACCCTCGTGTTTGTGAGGAACATTTTCAATGAAGCAAAAAACAATAGAAATTCTACTGCCACTATTCTTAAGTGCATAAGAAAACAAATTTCATTGCAATAATCCAAACTAATTTTTTGCTTACCAGCACAAACTAAATAAAAAAATTCCCAAAAAGATTACAGGGCCAAAAAAAAAAAAACAAATCGTCAAAAAATTTTAGATATTAAATTTTCAGCCATACGCATATTAATTTTTTTTTATATACTAAAATCCATGGCAATAACAACGCATAGATGATTTTCTAAAATTTGCAGCCAGACGAATTAAGAAACAATACGGAAATGTCGAAGACTCCCTCAAAATTTATCATCATGAAAATTTCTCTCCGATCAATAAATATGACATGCACCCAAACCTTCAGTATATAAGGCGATTCTATGGATGGAGACAGGAAAAAAAAAAACAGAACGACTGGTTTTCCAGGGAAAGGAAAAAGCAGCCTGCAACAATTTATTTTAAAAAAAATCTTACAATTGATGTCATGAAGGTATTCCCGCGGCCGATTGGAATTAGATGATCGACGATGATGCAGAAATCGCACGACACAGAGAGAGAGAAGTTACGGGGAGATGTTTTTTTTTTAGATTTGGGCAGATGAAAAACCGTAAAAAACTATTACAAAAGAAATCCGTAGAACTATTAGAATGAAAAACCGTAAAACAATATTACCAAAAAAGTCCGTAGAACTATAAGAATTACAAAAACTGCCCCTAGGGTTGTTTAGGGTTTGAAACCCTAAAAAGTGCCACGTGTCAAAATATATGATTTTATATCTATGTATGTATAATATATAGAAACATCATACTGAATTATGTAGTTTTAATAATTTATTGTAGTAGAATGAATAGGGGCTTACCCGCATTTTGTCCTGCAACTTTCTAATATCCAATTCTTCGCCTTCTGCAAAAACATCCAAGGAGGCCATAGATGCCATTGCAAGCTGCCCAATGTATTCTTCAAATAGCTCACTTCCAAATAGAATGACAAATACATAATGTAATAAGCAAGGAGCGGAGGAACTGGATAGCGTAAAACAGAAGATGAACAAATACAGAAAAATAAAATTCAAACCGTCTTCGAGAAACATAGAAGAAGTTATAACACTAGGCCAAAACAGCTCACTGGCGACGTTTTTTTTGGCGACGATTTAGACATAGTCGCAAGCTTGCGACGAATTACATTAAAAAACGTCGCCAATTGTCGAAAAACAAGATTTCGGTGGAAATCTCGCGACGGAAATATTAATCGTCGCCAGTTGGCGACGATATTTCTCAAAACGTCGCAAATGTCCTCTATTAGCGACGAATTTATATAAACGACGCACGAATTTTTTTTTTTGCAATTTATTTTTTTACCTTCGCGACGAATATGACGTATACGTCGCTAGTGCAATTGTAAAAAAAAAATATTTTATTGGATTTGCGACGAATTCGAAAAAACGTAGCGTACCAAAGTGGAATTATGAAATAATGTTTATTCTTCGCGACGAAAGTGTACTAAACGTCGCTAGTAAATAAATTTGTTTAAAAAATTATAATAATTATTTGCGACTATAGTGTATTAATCGTCGCAAAAATAATTATTGGAAAAAAAATTGTTTTTATCTAGCGACGTTTCCTAAGGAAACGTCGCTAGTCTATTTTTTAATTTTGTTGTGTGCGACGAAAGCGGTAAAAATCGTCGCTACGAGATTTGTTAAAATTGAGTTTGCTACGATTTGTTACAAATCGTCGCAAATATTTTAATTAGAGTACAGACCCTAATTCGATTTCCCCAATTTTTTCTAACCAGTTTCTTTCTCTCTTTCACTCTCTCCGTCGGCGCCTCCCCCTCCGTCTGCCATCTGCCGGTGCCACTCCCTCCGCCGGCGCCTTCCTCCTCGCCGGCGCCTTCCTCCTCGCCGGCGCCTTCACCTCCGCGTCCGCCGCCGCCGTCGGCCCCCCCTTCGTCTTGCTCGTCCGCCGTCCGCCGCAACTCTCTGCCCAGCTCTCCGCCCAACATCCGGCGAGCTCTATACGGCGGCGCCGCCACCTCCCTTCTCCCTACGGCCTCGTTGATCCGTAGCTAGCCTTACTTTCCTCGTCTCTACCACAAAAAGGTAACTTTGTTGCCCTAATTTTTTTTCATTTGATTTGAAATTCTAATAAAATTGATTTCAAGCAAATATCAGATTGATGAAATTAGGGCACTCGATAGGCAAATATCAGATTGATGATATTAAAAAAAAAATTGTTTGAGGATGATGATACAGTGAGAAATATAGAATAATTGTTTATCTTTTGGTGTTGATTTTAGTGAGACGTTGAATGTAATATAAATATATAATACATGTACAGATTTTTAGTAAATTATATTGTTGTGTTCTTTTGACTTTGTAGTAGATGAATTGTGAAACAGTGAAACTAGATTTTGGTTAGTTAATAGTTTTTTGATCACACTTGAGCCGATAATTAATTGTACGTAATTGACGAAATCTGTTTGTATATGTTCAACTTTAATTTAGTTTTAATTTTCTATATAATCTTCACTTAATTTAGTTTTAATTTTCTATATAATCTTCACTTAATTTAGTTTTAATTTTCTATATAATCTTCACTTAATAGAAATCTGTTCGTATATGTTCAACTCAGGCGAGCGATGTCGGAGGAAGATATTTCTGTTGATCATATAGGTACCGAGTCTACAGGTACTGACGTGGTTGATTTGGAGTTTGACGAAAAGGGTATTCCCGTTGCACCTGGGAGGTACAAGTTGGCGGTGGCTATTAGTAACGAGGTTACGCATTGGGATAATTTTGATCCATGTATTTCTTGGCCTAACCACAAAAAAATGGGCCATGTCGAGGGATTGTGGAAAGCGTTTAAGGTATTTGTATGTAATTTTTATTTTATTTAAGTTATTTAATTTTTTGTTTCATTTCAATTGTATATTTTTTATATTTTATTTAGGAAACTTGGAAACTTCCTGAAAATGAGGCTACAAAAAAATGGTTCAATGAGACTGCTAACGGTCGTTGGAAAGATGGAAAAACTAAACGATTGAAGGCAGTCTTTGATAGAGCTTCAGACCTTGCCACGGCTAAGGCAAATTGTCCAAATAGGATTAGTGTTCAAACTTGGGAGAAACTATGTGATCAATTTCATTCTATTTCCACTCCTGGTGTTGATGGGAAGGTAAATTATATATATTTAATTTATGGAAAATGTTTAAATATATTAAAGAGTTTTAATTTTTTGTGTTATTGTTCATAGTCCAAATCAACCAAATGCAAGGATTCGCGAAAGAAAGTCTCGACAGACCACCATTGGGGTCGAACAAGTATCAATAGTTGGTCCCACAATCATGTAAGTAATTTGATCTATAAGTTTAATTTATTTAAGTTTAAAATAGATACTTACTTTATAATATTTTAGTATAGTTTAAAAAATTGGGCAAAAATCCTACGGTGTTTGATACGTATAAGAAAGCATATATGGGCATTGATGTACTGAGGGAAACCGGGCCAACTATTAGTGAGGAAGGAGATACAGAAGAACCGTATAATGGGATAGCAACTCCTGAACAACTTCGCATTTCGGTAAGTGTAATGCAATTTTATTCTTCAATTGGTTGTATGTTAATTATTTATGTTTATTGTTGTCGCATGTTTATCATATTTAATTATTTGATATGTTAAATTAGTACGTAGTTGAGATATGTGGATATGAATATTTGTTTTAAATAATGTTAAGTTGTTGTATACATGGATGGTTTTTTTGGGGATGTTCATTTATTAGTTGTTATGTTGTCGAAATTTTTGCTAAACAAGTGTACTTAATCATTTTCAGGCTGATTTGGAACGAGTGTACGATGAGACAATTCGTGATGGAAGTGACGAAAGCACGGCCAACTCAATTGCGATAGAAAAAGTGCTCGGAAAAAGCAAAGGGCTTGGAATTAAGATTGCAACCACCACAAAGAGTTCAAAGTCGAGATTTTCTTCAATTCCGCCGGAAGTGCAAATGGAAATGAATTCAATGAAAGAGCAAATGCAACTTAAAGATGAAAAAATGGAAAGATTGGAAGCGGAATTGAAAGAAACCCGAGAAATTGTGAACACCTTAGTCGGTCGTTTTGGACTACAAGCCTCGACATCGACTCCTTCCAATGATGGTGGAGTATAAAAAGGGATGAATTTTGTTTGGTTTTTGAATTAAAGTTTGAAACACTACATTATATGCTTTTAAGTTTTTATGTACTTTTTTAATTTATGTTTTGTGCTACCTTGACACGATCTTAATCCGTATCAATGGTTTTAATATTTTCGATATAAGTGTATTTTTTATTTTTTTGTACAACTGCAAAATACAGGTTGAATTTCTTAATTGGAAAACTAAATAAACCAGAAATTATATTAAAAGAAAAAAAAACCTAGCGACGAATAAATAAAACAAATCGTCGCAAATAAATCGTGGAACTTGCGACGAAAACTGTTATCAGTCGCAAATTTTTTCGCAAACATAGCGACGAAACCGTCACAAAACGTCGCTTAACATAGCGACGAAAAACATAATTCGTCGCAAAGGGTTGCGACTTATTATTTGTTCGTCGCAACTGGTCAGCGACGAAAGTATAGGATCCGTCGCGAATATTAAAAAAAACATTTTTTTCCAGAAAATACGAATTTAGCGACGATTTATGTTACTCGTCGCCAAACGTTGCGTCGAAAACATCATTTCGTCGCAGACCTTGCGACGGGTCGTTTGGCGACTTTTTTGTAGGATTTGGCGACGAAAAAAATGCGTCGCAAACCGTAAAAAATCGTCGCCAAATGCAGATTTTCGTCGCCAAATTTCGTCGCCAGTCGACCATTTTGGCCTAGTGATAAGATCGTGTAAAAAAAAAAAGCCCAAAAACAGGGGGAAAAAAAAGAAAATAAATAAAAACGATCCAAAGCAAATGATAGAAAAGCCTCTAGGCAAACTAACAATTACAAAAACCGCCCTTAGGGTGGTAAATAAGTTTCAAACGACAATGCAATCTTACCCCATAACCTGTAGATTCTTTTAAGGACAGACCAATATGTTAAACATAATATCATTGTTTCCTAAATTTTTATCTTCATTTGACTGATTGCATATTATATGAAGTAAATGCGGCCAAATAGAATCCTTACCCCTTAATCGCACAAACTTCGACTGGTTGGAATAAGATCACATATCTTTGTACATATTAATGAAATATCGCTTCGAACCACGGTCCGTTATCATCTTGCTCCCAGAACTTCCTTGTAAAATTTGACAATGAAATATAACTGGAAAAAAAAAAGTTAAGGCATATAAAAAAACTCCTTAAAACAATATAAAAAACCAATCCAAAACTGGAACTTCAGTCTTGAGAAACTATGAAAAAATAATGGAATTTCATTTGAAACTCTAACACAATTCATCAACAACAAAGAAGTTTTTAAATGGTTTTCTATAATAAATTTCTTCATTACATAATTATGATATGGATTTAAGTCACAATCCCAACTATAAATAATTATAAGCCAGAATACATCAATTAAACTTACTCATTGAGAAGAATTCATATAATACAGAATACATCAATTAAAACAATTGAATCAATAATACCTCAAATTATAATAAGAAGAAAAAAGACCTGAAAATTGTCCACGAATCGGCGCCGCTAACCATTGGTAGTGACTGAATTGCAGCAAATTAACGTATAGTTGAGATTGTGTATTCAGCAGTTAATTGGGGGAGAAGCGAACGGGGACAAAACTGATGGAAAAAACTGATTAATGGGTTGCTGCAGTTGAAGGAGTGTGTCTTTAGAGAGAAATTTAGGGGAGATGAAAAACGGCAGAGAGAAATTTATGGGAGATGAAACGGTTTTTTTTTCCTTTTTTTCTACCCAAAGATTTTACAAATTGCAAAACTTCCCCTAGGGTTTGTAAACCTAAAATGCCACGTGTCAGCATTTTAGGCCCATAGATTGTCTTTTTATATATATATATAGATAGATTAGGATAATTAATTAAATATTAAAGATTATTATCCCATAAGTTGTCAATTCATGGTGTTTAATTTAATTTTCCATGTAAACGATTCCTCACTCTGCTGATCGCACAAAAATAGAACAAAACGAAAATGGCGACGCCATCGGCACTACAAAAGCATCCACGCCCAATTTTAGTTCTCCTCCAACCCTACTTCACGCCTCATTTCTCACAGGCAATTTCTCGAACATCTCTCACTTTCATTTTCCCTGAATTTCAGAATTGCATGACTTACGAAGCCATAATTCGTGTAGATGTCAAATTTTTTTTTATGAATGAATTTCTGTTTAGCTTGAGTGATCGCGTATTTCTGTTGTTGCAGGTCTGAAATGTCGTCCGACGCGCCGCCTCCTCTCGCGGATAATCACGTCATCGTAACAATCCGAAACCTCGTCGTGATCATTTTATAGTTTTATTTTTATGTATTATGATGATTGATGAAGTGCGTTGTGCTTTGATTTCGCAGTTGGGTTGCGGATCAGTGACGGTGGATTTTTTGGCGGCGGTGGCTTCTTATCCAAAACCTGGTGACAAGATCAGAACCACAACCACCAGCGCCAAGGTGATGCTAATTTTAGCACTTAAACAATACGAAATTATGTTCGTGCTGTATCAATGATATTATTTTATTAATTCAGCTCAAATAATAGGGAATTCTAGTTTAGATGTAAGTTATGGTAGAGAAGATTATTTTTCTTTTCATTTTGAACCAGATGTACCTTTTCCCCTTGATATAATACCATTACTGATTTTGTGGGGATAGGTTCAAGGTGGTGGAAATGCGGGGAATGCGTTGACTTGTGCCGCTCGATTGGGTTTGAAACCAAGGCTCATTTCCAAGGTCCGTTGATCTTTTGGGGTTTCTTATATCTTTTATTGTCTGGAGATCTATTATATACATAATGCATTGAAATGTGGCATATGTTGGTTAGGTTGCTGATGATTCTCAAGGTCAAAGAATACTGGAAGAACTAGAGTCTGATGGTGTTGATTCGTCGTTTGTGATGGTAATATTTTGATTTTTTTTCGATTTCAATCTTGGTGTGTAATTTCTACGCTATTCTAATTAGGACATCGTTAAATTTGTTGTCTGATGCTGATGTCAATTCACTGAGGAAATTCAAGCTCAAACAGTGTTCCGCAAGTTTTTCTGATAATTCCATATTTGTCATTCCACATTGCCATATCATCGTAATTTGCTATGCATTATTTTTTCCTTCAGGTTTCTAAAGGGGGCAGGTCGCCGTTCACCTATGTCATCGTTGACAACCAAACGTGAGTGTTTTCTAAATATTTCCTTATTCTAGTATTTTATTGGCCTCGTTACTTAGTAGATATTGAGTTACCTTGCGTTATGTGGTAGAAGCCTCATCCACTGAATCGCTCCTAGTTTACTTCCAGTGAACTGATTTATCTATATGCTTGTTATACTTTTTTAATGAGCACATTCGTGGAAGCAAAAAATGGGGTTTTCCTTAACGAAATAGCTCATATGCTGAGAACACAATTTTCAAGATCACCCTCCTTGGTGTTTCAGGAAAACTCGAACGTGTATATTTACTTCAGGATATCCTCCCATGATACCTAGTGATCTATCAGAACCTAAATTGTTAGCAGCATTGGATAGGGCAAGACTAGTCTATTTTGATGGAAGACTACACGAAACTGCTCTAGTCGTGGCTCGGGAGGTAATTTTTAACTTGGCTTGTTCTCATTTTGTTTGAATTCTCTCAGTCTTCACTTGTTGGAAACCATTCTCTCTCGAGAGTGAACAGCTCTTCTCTTGATTTCCCGGTGCAGGCAGCTCGCAAAGGTATCCCTATTTTAATTGATGCAGAAAGGAAGAGAGAAGGATTGGATGATCTTTTGAGTTTGTCTAGCTATGTCATTTGTGCTGCAAATTTTCCGCAGGTGCGGTTTACCAGTATGATGAACCTATTTTGCCGTTCTGTAGGAAGCAAAATCCTTATCATTGGACTTAGACATGTTAGAAGCAATAAAAGGTTAACAATAGATTAGCCAATTAGACTTTCATACTAATTACTTTTTTATTGTTGCAATAGCTAATGCATTGAAGAATGTAGGGTGAGTTTTTGGCTGTTTTTTGTCTGACAGGCATGGACAGGTGCTTCGTCCGTCCCAAGCGCACTTTGTTCTATACTTTTAAAGTTGCCAAAAGTCAAATTTGTTATAGTCACACTAGGTGAAGATGGTTGCATCATGCTACAGAGGGGTTTATGTGGTATGTAGTCTATTTCATTAGCCTTTCAATTATTAGTTGTTTATTAGATATAACGGAAATTGGAGCTCTCGTTATCTTTTCCTGTGTAGTTAATGTCTCATTTCATATTGTTTGCAGAAAATCTTCAGTCCGAAGAAGTGGATGTTGATGATTTATTGTACACACTGAAGAATAAAATAAGCAACAATACAACCGTGCCGATATGTGTATCGTCGGTACTTTCCCTTTTCATACTCGCTGGTTTTTTAGTGAATTACAACTTTCTAGCATTCGTGCAACTTTAGATTTATTGGTCGTTAATCTTCGTTTTGCCAATTTATTGTATTTTCCAGACTAGATAAGTTCATGACTTCATTAATTAACATTACTCGATAAACTGTTAGAAATGCAAATTGCATTGCAAAGAATTCACACCACATGGTCCATTTATCCCCTGCATTGTTCTAATACACTCACTAATGTCTAATGATTATTCATATTTTGATCTGACTTTTGTCGAATGATACTATCTTCCAGAGTGAGGTGAAATTATGTGCCAAGGGGATAGGGACTGTTTGGGGCAGGCTGCTTTTAGGAACAGCCGAGAAGATTCCGCCTTCAGAACTTGTTGATACGACTGGTGCTGGTGATTCATTCATCGGTGCTGTTCTTTATGGTTAGTAAGCTAATCAGTATAATAAAAATCTGACAGTTTTCTACTATATAATTCGATATTGTCTCGGTTTATGCTATATTTTCGTGGTGATTTCAATTTCGAAGCTCTTTGTGCCAACATGCCGCCTGAAAAGATGCTGCGTTTCGCCGCGCAAGTGGTAAGTTTTTAAAAATTCTATGTTACTCAAATAGTTAAAGCCAAGTTTAAACTTATATACCATACTTCTTCACAAACTTCAGGCTGCTATTGGCTGCAGAGCTTTAGGAGCTAGAACCGGTCTTCCTCATGGTACAGATCCTCGTTTGTCTTCGTTTTTACTGTAAGACACCCTAAAGGTATATATTAAGCATCAAATTTACCAGTAGATAAATGTCATCGGCCCAAAAACATCATTAAACTGCATGAAATTACACAAACTGCATATTAACTAGGTCGAAAAGTACGACCACGAAAGACATAATAGACATTGAAATAATTCATCAGTTCCGACAGTAGTAACGCATATAGCGTTACACTTACCAACCTTAACCCTACAAAGAAAAACCATCAACCCCTCCTACAAAAGACAACCTTAGATAATAAACCTACAAACAAACACAAGTCCGATAAAACCCCCTACTGTGCAGATTCTAAACACCCTACCCTGCGCCATATTCTACAACATGCTATCTGCATTTGTGGGCAGCCTCTTGAAGAAGCAAACAACGCTCGAAGGCAACTTGTTCCTAAACTTGGGTGGCCTCAAATACCACCAACCCCCAAAAGTCACCACCCATCTAATCGGCACCAAGTAGAATCCAAAGGCAGCTATCAAGCAAAGAATCACAAACAAGAAAGTCGCCCTCGGGTCCCGCCAGCTCAGCAAAGCCTGAAACCTCTCCCCCTGAGTCGCCATGTCACCAACAACCGTCTGTATCCTCCCCGCCACACTCCTGAGCCGGTCATACCTCATCCGAACGATCTCAGCCGTCCGATTCGTCGGGAACGAATCGAACTCCTCATCCAGCTCATCCGGATGGACGCTCTCTGCGTACGAGAGCCGAGTGTCCATGTGGGGCGGGTGGCGTGGCCTACACCGGTACCGCCACATCCCCATCGTAGCCAACGTGAGCAGCCCACACGGGATTATGAGCTCCGGCACCAAAACAAGCACTGTAAAAACAATCAAGAACAAAGTGGAGTACACCGGCTTGCGCCACGTCATCAGAGTCTCCACCAACCTAGTCATAGCAACAAACCAAGACAAAACGCTCGTGAGCCTAAGGAAATTAGCCTTGCTCTTTCTCATGCTCCACATGTGGCTATCGTGGTCCAGCATGTACTCAACCACTTCCCTCCCCAACGGTGGCTCGGACCGGCTCAGCCTTGACGAGACCACGTTCATGGCTTGGTACCTCAAACCGTCCAGCTGGCTGACGGACAACGGCTGCACATAGTGCATCTTCGGCAGCAAAGGCATTGAATACATATGCAGCACATTGAACATGTTCGCGCATGAAAACCGAACTGCCAAATGAAGCTCCCCCATTTTCTTAACACCCGATGGATGCAGCATCAACAATGGATACGCATGGGTGTAGACCTTGTCAGTTTCGAGGGTCGACAAACGGATCCTGATCTTTCCGATCCGTGTATCCCGGCCCGTTGGACTCTTGTCGACCCGTGAATTATCAAAAAGCCCTATTGAGATAACCGTGCACGGATCAAAAACTTCCCAAGTGTACTGCTCGTTCCACTTCGGAGCCAAACTGTCGACCACAGTCCTTGTCCGGACCCATTTCTGCCCGTACTTGGCCACGCAGTAAGCGTCGGTGGACCCTCCTTTCCCTTCTTTAATCTTCATTGGCATGAGATTGGTGGCACCTAATATACCAACTTCAAGAACACCAATGTGTGGCTTCCACAGCTGCTTTGCAGTGGGCCTAACATCACTACTGTACATTGTAGCCTCATCGAGAACATGGTAACCACCTTCGAGCGAAGCACGAAGGTGGATCCTTGAGGCGAACCGAACCGCGGATTTCGATTCGTGGGTCTCGAGATTGTACCATCTAGAAACAACAAACTTGTCGTCGAACCGCCTCTCGATATTTCCAATGGGCAAAATGACCCGCCCGACTAGCTCGTCTCTATTAGGTGCCAAACGGTCCTCAACCGAGATCAACAAATAGTCCTCAAAAGGCTCAGGGACTACAAAGAGCAAGTCCTCGTTCCAAGTAGGGTTAGCAAGGCTCCGGCTAGCTGTGGGCGATGCGATTCGAGTACGTAAAACTTGGTTTCCGACTTGTACTTTGGCGAAAAGCTCGGGGTACCTCATCATGTTCATGGAAGCCCCTTTGTCACCTAATAGCACATCTTGTGCCTCGATGACACCAACCCTCAAATACCATAGTTTTGGGGAGAGGTACACTTTCGATTTAATCGAACACAGACCGTCCAAATGCACGTTTGCTGCTTTGGAATGCCACGCCTCGGCGAAGGCTTCGTCTGCTTGAGTACCGAACCATATAGCGACCATGAGTTCACTGCATTTGGGATTTGATCTGTCGCCTTTCTTGTCCTCCATTCTGTACCATTGCGGCGCCAGCTGGCTGTCGGGCGGGGCCCGTTTGGGGACTTCGTTAAGATCGAACCAAACACGGCCCAAGAAATCGTCTTTGTTGTTGTTCTCCTTCACGAAAACCTCGACCACGGAGGACTGTATGGTGTCTTTGGAAAAGGCGAAGACTTGGTCCCATTCTGCGTGCCCCGAAGAAACCCTCTTTGTTATGCCTTTGTAGTTGCCGAGTTTCACCTCCGCCACCACTTCGCCGCCGCCGCCAAAGACGGAGATATCTCTGGCCTTGACGATTCTGACGTACAAGTACTGCATTTGCTCGACGAGGTCATAGGTGGAGGTTGTTTTGTCGTTGTTCAAACCGCCAAGGTGAGGGCTTGTTTCTTTCAGCGCGTAGTCGTTACAAAACCCACCGCGAAAATGGCCGCCGCCGCCATTAACACCGCCGTGGTGGGACACGGCGGCGCCGCCGCCGGAGGTGGGAGTAACTGGACCTGGAACAGTAGTGATGACGACGGGTTTGATGTCGCCGGGACCGGGCTCTACGGGCTTCAAATGGCCATGGTTGTTCTGCAAACCCAAGCCCATTTTATTATTTTCTTGGCCCGAGCCCATTTGCTTCGGCACCACCATGTTCCCACTTTGGTGCTGCATCTTCTTGTTTTTCTTAGAAACCACACCGCCGGAACCACCGCCGCCGGAGACGACAGCTCCGGTTCCGCCGCCATTGATAACCTGTTTGACCTCCTCCTTTGTGGAGAGATAAAGCTTGAGACTCAACTCACCCCGCACGTGCGAGAAGAGGCTCCTTTTGTCGAGCGTGTAAAGCTGGGGCATCTCCTCGCCCTCCCTAGCGATGGTGGAGCCGGAAACCCTGACTTTGCCGAGGAAGTTGCGGCTGTTGTTGGACCTCCGCTCGTTGAAAACGTTGACTTCAATGGTGCGGTAAGGGAGGTCTGCGACGTCGTTTACATGGAAGACGAGCTTCTCGTTCCAGACGGGGTTGAGGTCTCTGTGCTTGACCTGTGTTTTCTGCCTCTGGTTCTCGAACTCAACCTCCACAAACGCCGACGAAGACCCCTCGCCGTCCTTCGGCATCAGGTTGTGCGCCGCCACCACCTCCACCACCACCTTTTCTTTACCGTTGCTATGCATGGCCGCCCCGCGCCGCTTTCCCTATACTAAATAATATGTATATGTATGTACTAACACACACAGACACACAGAGAAGAGAAACAAGATTTGAGTTTTGAAGAGAGAGAGAGAGAGAGAGAGAGAGAGAGAGAGAGGGGTAGAGAGAGAAAGGGGAATGAGTAGTTTATCTGTGCATAGAGAGAGAAAGGAAGGAAGTGACAGAAGAATGGGATGTTGGATTTTGTGTTTAAGAGGTTAATATATGAGGGAGACAGCTCAGTTACCTTATACTGGGTGGCGGTGTTGCCCAATCGCCATTAATTCTCTCTTTATCTCCATATATATATATATTTGCATTTGCCTATTGGGCACAAAATCCCACTTCGGAGCGTTGCTCATGGGGGAAACTGGGAACCCCGATTTCAATTAACGGAACTATTTTTTGTTTAACTTAATTACTAATACTATCTATTATTTTTGAATTTTTTAAATATATATTTTCCGATTTTACAATTATTATTTATTAATTCTTACTATAACTTTTTCGAGTATTAAATTTCTTTCATGATTTTTAAATTTATTGACAAGGGCTGATTTCGTCACTAATTTTATATTTTTCCATAAATTTAATCCACGTGCGCAAATTTATGGAATAATATATAATAGATGTATGCTAAACATAATATATTTGAATAATACTTCATCCTATGTGTATATAAGTTTACACTATAATGAGTTGTCACGGAGTTACATGCTTACATCTAGTTATTAGTAAATTTGAATCGTAAATTTAAATAAATAACTATCCGTTAAACACATACGTCAGAGTAAATGCAATTATGTGTACATATACGATTTTAAATTCACGGAGTATACACTAGTATCTAGTTTCTAGAGTTGTCATTCAATATATATTTAGTCATTCATTGTTTATTCTTTCGCAAATTAAATGATAGTGTTGACTTTTTAAATTCCCACCGTTGTTTTTTCCTTATTAGGTTCATATAAAAATTTATTTTCTTCTTATTTAAGAATCACTTTATTGCATTTGCCATATTTTTATTTTTCACTAATTTTCTTTAAAAAGGATAAATAAAATCAAGAATTTTCAAATTATAATCAAAATAAGGAAATGACTAATGTAGCTTTTGACCAAAAGATAAGTCAAAAGGGCAGTACAAGGATTTGGTAGTAACTAGAAATAAGCCTCACCCGTGAGGTAGGGTCCCGTCACTCGACGCTCCAAAAGGGCGCGTGGTTCGAGTTTCGTGTCCTAACGGGGCTTGGGCAGAAGCGCGTGACAGAATCTTGCAGAGTACCCGATAAGCATTCAAGCGGGAACAAGGAAAAAAGGTCGTTCTCGTCGTCCGAGGTTTTTTTCCTTTTTTTTTTCTTTTCCGGGTTCGGGTTTCATTTATTCGGGTCGGGTCGAATGTTGGGTTTTCGTCACTTCCGAGGCGCGTGGAACACGGCTACCCCCTGTGTTGGAATATAGCTGTCTGGATTATCTTACTAATATTTATTCAAAATCTAATATCGAATTTTAGCTCAATTTAGTTGTTATGGTTCGTGCAATTCGAAATTCTTATACGCGCGTGGGGGTGGGTCACTTAAAATGGAAAAAAATTGCGGTAATTTGAAATTCTTTGGCTGCAGCGCTTCAGAAGTGCTTTTTTCTGATAGTAGATTAAAAGCTAAGGCCTGAAGCTACTATACATTCCATAGCCTTCGTTTAATGTACTATATTAATTTATTTAAAATAATTCAATTTTTTTTTTTCTAATTTATTTATATTTAAAAAAATTACTATATATAATTCGTGGTCTTGTTTAATGTCAATAAACGTGCAATAACTAATATATATAATTTAAAATGGGCTTATAATAATAGGCTCATGAGTGATAACTCTTGTTCCTTTGGGCCAACCCAAACATAGTATGTTAATTGGGTTTTAGGCCAAAAAAATTTAAACAAATAATTATGAAAATAATATTGCTCTTCTTCAATAAAATATTGATTTCAATAGAAAAAATAAAGGTAGCATCTCAAAAGAATAGATTAATTGTTTCTATTTATTAATTATAGTTAAGAGAATTTTGTGTGTCCCTCCACTGCTCCAACCATTCCATCGGCCCTGTCAAATTTTTTGGACACTACCGCTTAATATATAATGTAAATTGCAGTCATCCTTCTAAAATATGGTCAAATTATGGAGAAAAAAATTCATATTTAGGTAATTACAATCACTTTGCAGTTATCAATTTTCTTATATGTTCAGTTCAGTTTATGTTTTCACATTGTCCAGTTTGTATCAGTTTTATTCTATTCGAACTCCACATTTTGAAACAAGATAATTAAAAGATGTGTCTTTTGCCTTGTAAATATCAGATTGTGGTACATAAGAAACAACATTTTTACACAAACTAAAGAATATTCTATTGAATCTAGAAGATTGTGTCGAATTTAACAACAAGAATGAACGTACTAGAAGTTTTATAGTTAAGGAATGATTGTAAATACGCAAACAAAAGGGATTTTTTTCGTAAATTAACTTACCTCGGGATGAATCAACCATCCATCTAAAATTTTACTAAGTACACATGCAAGATGGAATATAATGTTACATGTAAAAGAGTGAAAGCAATTTGTGCTGCCAATTTCTGTGTAGTTGCCCTCCAAAAGAAAAAGAGTTGGCCCTTTTCAGAAACAAACTTTATCTGATCAAAATGTTTGCAACTTTAAATTTAAAAAAACACTAACAGTAACGCAAGAAAACAAATATATATAGTAAAAATAAAAGAGAGAAAAAAAAGTTCAATAAGATGTATTGTACTTCATGGTACAAGTTCGTCTATTAGTATGGAAGAAGCATAATCCAGAAAAGATTTTTGGTCCTATCTCTAAGGGACAATACCATTTTTTGTTTTTATGCATATGCATATATGTACCTATCTATTTTATATATCCACATATACTAGTCTTTTCATTAGGGGTGTCGATTTACTCAACTTAGAGTGGATAAGGTCTGTGTCCATTTGGATCTGATTCAAAAGGAATCGGATAAAATTACCCTATATGAATGGATTTAAAGTAAATTGAATTTGGATCGATCGGGACCGGATCCACATGCATGGATTCAATATTGGAAGATTAACTCAACTTATATGTATAGTAATATTTCAAGTTATATGATTGAATATCTATGCTTATGTGGTTGAATATTTGCACTAATATGGTTCAAAATCCATTATACTTAACTTTCACACTTACACATATTCACGTTTTTCAGACACATGCATGCATCAAACACACTTTTGGCGCACACACACACACACTCACACTCACACTTTTGACACACACATACACACACTTTTGACACTCACATACACATACAAACAATAATTACATAGCTGCCACTTATCAAGTAATTACATGAATATTCCAACCAAATTTAAAACCTAATAACTGTTTGGATGTGAGAGAAAAATGTTAAGAAAAATAAATTAGGAGTGATATATATGATAAAAAAGATGGAATATATATATATATATATCCACTGTATCATTTAAATTTTAAATGATAAATAATATGGAATGGAAAAAAAGAAATTCAAAGCAATTTATTAATTGAGAAATATCCATTTTATTTCCACCTTGGGCCAAAAGCCTATAAAATTTTGGGTTTTATCTTTAATCAATACCAGGCCTTAATTGGTTTGGGTAAAAGAATGTAAATTTTTGATTTGACCCGTTAAGAAAAGAAAAAAGGGCCCGTTAACCCACCAACCCCTACCCACTGCCAACACACGTGAAGTTTGACCCGACGCTTGCGCCGCTGATATTGAAACACAGCATCGCTGCCTCAAATCCTGACCGTTGAATCTAATCGTTGATTATTCATTTCAATTAATTAATTAATTGGTGCACGTCCTCAGAAAAAAAGAAAGAAAAGTCTGTGTTAAGCAACAACGTGCAAATATGAAATCTTTTCCAAAAATACGAAATATACTATAATATATTTTTTGAATTTTATTTTCCATCAATCAATCAATCATATAATTTTGTGGTCCATCTCAATTGTCATGTTCAAATTTTTTGAAATATATGAGTTTATTTGAATTTTGAAATAATTTCAAAAAAATAAATAAATATTAGATTTTTTTAAATCTGTCTAAACTTTAAAAGAAATAGTATAAAATTAAGGTAGAAAGTATAGCAATTAAGTCATTTAAGAAAAAAATAAAAAATATTTGTTAATTAAATAAAGAAAATAAATAGAGGTTGTCATGCTTGATTTTACAGTTGTACATAATAGAGTCCCACCTTTATATGGGGGCGTAATATAATATAATATAATATAATAAATAATTAATACAACGGTGAGAGAGAATATGCTTCAACGCGTTGTACTCGCTTCTTTCTCCGACAGCAGACCGATTTTTTTTGTTCAGAATTATCTAAACCGGTTCACATTATTTATGCACATAAATTCTTCATTACATAAAAATATAAATTACCAGTATTACCCTCTTATGGACATGGAACTGCGACAATGCCACTTTGGTCACTTTGGGAGGGAAAATGCAAAGTGAGGTAAAATTGAAAATACAATTAATTGACCTCCACTAATAAAATCAAATTATATAATAATAAAATAATTATTTAAGTAGAAAATGAGTTAAGAGGATGTTTAGGTCTTTTAAAGTATATGAAATTTTTTTAGAAAAAAAATAAAAAATATCTAAGCTACTGAAGAGCTTTTAAGATATGTTGTTGACCCCACTTTTTATTTAATAAAATCTTATAATGAATAAATATAGCTTATAAGCTTATTATCCAAATATTTTAAAATTAATTTTAAAAATAAGGTGTAACAATTTGTCAATTCTTGAAACAACTTATCGAACGTTAAAACATATCAGCTATTTCAAATATATTTAGCCATATCCTAAATCTTATTTGATAACATAATTTGAATAAATAATGATCATAAAGAAAATAATATAATATAATATTCAAAACTTAAGAGAAGGAAAGTACAACCCAAACCGCCCTGGCAATTTTAAACAGGTGGTCCCACCATTGCCACGTCGGAGCACCGCAAAATCCCGGATTTGAAATAACGGCCATCTGCTAGGGGCATTAATGGCAATCCACTTCATTTACATTGTAAGTGTAATTAAAATTCTCGGACAAGGACCAAATCCCAAACAACGTGGGAGAGAAGAGAAAAAGACTTTCCTTAGAAAAAATTAAAAGATTCTTTTATTATTATTTATTTATTTTATTTCCAAAAAAGAAAAAGTTCAATTTGCTTAAGAGTGGGGTTTTTAAGTTAAATTTCGTTGTTCTTTCTTTTTTATTCTTTCTTTCATTTCATTTAAACCTCTGCTGCACCTCTCCGATTTTCCCTTTTCCATTTTTCAATTCACAAAATCGGAGCGGTGTAAATACTTTGAATTTCCTCCATTTTTATTTATTTATTTATTCTTCCATTGAAATATTTTTGAAGGAATTGAAGAACTTGTGTGCAAGATTAGTTGTTTATTGGAAGAGATTACAAAAATCTGCTTACTGGATTTCGAGATTTTGATAATTAGGAGAAGCAGGCGTTGAATATATAATATATATATGTTTGTTTTATTTTATTTTAATTTGAAGGCTGATTTGAGGCGGCGGCGGCTGGAGTTTGTGATCTGATTGAAATTTACTGCAAAAATGGTATTGAACTCTTTTAATTCGATTGTTCTTGCAATGCATTCGATGTTGGTTTGGTGTTTTTAGATGTCGATTTTTTACGGAATCTTGAGCTGATCTTTTGCCTCAATTAATCGAGATTCGATGTGTGTGTTAATGTAGTTCGATATGTTTCCGTTTTCGCTGATTATTTACTGCCCAACAAGATTTTTTACTGTTTTTTAACCGATTGGATAAGGATAATTGAATGTGTAATGTGATTGTGGATTTTTCGGTTTTTATTTGCTTTTCGTCTTCAACTTATTGCTACATGGTGATCCTTATTGTGAGTTTGTTTGTTTGTTGATTTTTCCGAATAAAATCTTGAGTTTGTCTGCAGTTTAATAATAGTTTATGCAAAAATTGTTTACTGACAATTGACTACTCGAAGATCAATGGTTGACTTCATTGTGACTGTGTTGGAAACTAGAATTCATGTAATTATGTGTATTAATCGACTGAGAAGTACAATGTGGGCTTTGTTGGTTCGATTTTACATTTTCCATATCATAAAAACGGATTATACAAAGTCGAAGGATGGTTTGTGATAATCTTCGATTTATAAAACTTCGTTGGAATCGTTTTGCAGGTTGCTCCGGTGGCTTTAGCAGTCGGATCTCTTGTGTGGGTGGAAGATTCGGATGAAGCATGGATTGACGGTGAGGTTTTATCCGTTAACGGGGACGACATCAAGGTGCTATCTACGTCGGGCAAAACGGTAAATATCCGTACCACATCTTATAAGCATCGTTTAATTTTTTCAAATTTCTTTATTTCGTTTAAATTGCTTATGCACGGAATTATTTGTAGGTTGTGGCAAAGTCAGCTAATGTATACCCGAAAGATTCCGAAGCTCCACCTTGTGGGGTCGACGATATGACAAAGTTGGCGTATCTGCACGAACCTGGAGTTTTGGCTAATTTGAAATCCAGATACGACATCAATGAAATTTACGTAAGTTCCCGTAATTCAAATTCGTCACATGAACAAAAAAAATCGATTCTTGAACTGCTTTTCCTCGTCACTTTTTTCAGACGTATACTGGAAATATATTGATCGCCGTGAACCCGTTTCAAAGATTGCCACATTTATACAATAGTCATATGATGGCACAATATAAAGGTGCAGCCTTTGGTGAATTGAGTCCTCACCCGTTTGCTGTTGCAGATGCTGCATACAGGCATGTCTATTTGTCAATATATATATGTATTGTATGTATATGTATATGTATGCTGCTATTATAAGGTGAAGCACTCGTTTGAAAACAGGCTTATGAGAAATGAAGGTATAAGTCAGTCGATTTTGGTTAGTGGCGAAAGTGGGGCAGGTAAAACGGAAAGCACAAAATTGCTTATGCAATATCTCGCTTACATGGGAGGCCGATCTAAATCCGAGGGAAGAACAGTGGAACAACAAGTTCTCGAGGTAATAAAATTGTTTCGTACGATGATTTTTTTTCACAGTATATTCTATGTCTTTTATTTTTATATATTTTTTTTATTGCAGTCAAATCCTGTTCTTGAGGCGTTTGGTAACGCAAAGACGCTGAGAAATAACAACTCGAGGTACTGAAAAATTTATACAATTCTTGCTTATTTTCCGGAAAAAAAAATAATAAAATTACGTATGATTTAACTGATTTCACCTCACCAATTTTATTATTGCTAGTCGTTTCGGTAAATTTGTGGAGATTCAGTTCGATCAAATGGGTAAGATATCTGGGGCTGCCATAAGAACTTACCTGCTCGAAAGATCTCGTGTTTGCCAAGTGTCTGATCCTGAGAGAAACTACCATTGTTTCTATATGCTCTGTGCTGCACCCGAAGAGGTAGTCTATTAGATTCCAAAGGCATCTTTTTTTTTTTTTTTTTTTTTTTTTTTTTTATTTAACATTTTCGTTGAATGTGAATATATCAGGATATGAAAAAATACAAAGTGGGAGATCCAAGAAAGTTCCATTATCTAAACCAGTCGAAGTGCTACGAGCTAAGCGGTGTCGATGAATCTAAAGAATATATAGCAACAAAGAAGGCAATGGACACTGTAGGAATCAGTTCCGAGGAACAGGTAAGTTAACTAAATAACTGCAGTTTTTATTTTATTTTATTACACGTCAACATCTTACAAAACACATTCTCTTTGTTTTGACTCCATATTTTCCTTTTACTTTTTTAAGGATGCAATATTTCGAGTTGTTGCTGCAATTCTCCATCTCGGTAACATCGAATTTACAAAGGGGAAGGAAATCGATTCCTCCACGCCTAAAGACGAAAAATCTTGGTTTCATTTAAAAACCGCAGCTGAATTGTTCATGTAACTAACTTTATTCACTAATATTTTTAATTTTTTTTTTCGAAAGTTCTGTTGTCTTAAAATTTTAGCATCATTATATATATATATATATATATATATATATATATATATATATTATATATATAGGTGTGATGCAAAGTCTTTGGAAGATTCCCTTTGCAAACGTATAATTGTGACTCGTGATGAGACAATCACGAAAGAGTTGGATCCGGAGGCAGCTGTTGACAGTAGAGATGCTTTGGCTAAAGTTGTGTACTCGAGATTGTTCGACTGGTAAAAGCTTCGTCTTTTTTCTTTGTTTGCTGATTCCCTTATTCGGGTTTTGTCGAGGGTTCGGTTATTTTACTCATTTACCCTTTTATATTTGCAGGCTTGTGGATAAGATCAATAATTCTATCGGTCAAGATCCCAATTCGAAATGCTTAATTGGGGTGCTCGATATCTATGGATTCGAGAGCTTCAAGACTAACAGGTGCTTAAACGGTACGCTGTGTGTTATATTCTTGACTATTAGGGTCAAAGTCTAGGATTTGAATTTAACAAACAAAAAAATAAAAAAAATAAAAAAAATTAAAACATATCCTTTTTCTTCGGTTCTTTAAAAATAATTGGTGTTTCCGACCTTTCGTGCTATATTCCTGATGAACTTGAATATCTGAAGTTAAAAATCGAGACTGTAGTTTTCTAATGAGTAGGTTGTTATTTATTGCTGTATTTCGTCATTCTACAATTTTCTGGATAATAAAGATTTACGTACTGCTCTTTCGATTTTCTTGAATTTACCTACTTGTCCAATATAATGCTTGTGTTCTTTTGACCACTAAACTGAATTATTACAGCAGTTTTGTTTAGGACACGGCTCTTATCTTTTTTAATGTTGTATATAATTATATCCACAGCTTTGAACAATTTTGCATAAACTTGACAAACGAGAAGCTTCAGCAGCACTTTAATCAGGTTTGTTGTAATTTATCTTATTCTATTTGGTAATCTTTATTTATACGTCTTTGTTTTTAGTTGTTCACTGTTTTTCCATTTAATTTGGCAGCACGTTTTCAAAATGGAGCAAGAAGAGTACACCAAAGAAGAAATTAACTGGAGCTACATAGAGTTCATCGATAATAAAGACGTTCTTGATCTAATCGAAAAGGTTGTGGTGCTGCCCTTTTTGCTGCCAATTGCACCGAAATTTTTAATTTTTCAACTATTACTTTACTTACCACACGAGTTATTATATTTCTGTTTCTAATATATATATATTTTTTTTTCTTTTCAAATTACTCAGAAGCCAGGTGGCATTATAGCACTTCTTGATGAAGCTTGGTAAGATTCTGTTTTTCATTTATATGGCTTGTTTACAGACAGTGACAACAACATTTGACTGAGGTCTTTTTGTCTGAATTTCGGCATCTAGTATGTTCCCACGGTCAACTCACGAAACATTTTCCCAGAAGCTGTACCAAACTTTCAAGAACCACAAACGCTTTAGCAAGCCCAAATTAGCTCGTTCTGATTTCACAGTTTCACATTACGCCGGTGACGTAAGTTTTACAAAGATATTTTTAGAAATATCGCTTTAAAAGATATTTTTTAAAAATAAAGTTTTTACGTGACAGGTGACTTATCAAACCGAGTTATTTCTGGACAAAAACAAGGACTATGTTATTGCCGAACATAAAGACCTCCTGTGTGCTTCCACGTGTTCGTTTGTTTCTCGTCTTTTTCCAGTATCGAACGAGGAATCCTCTAAACAATCAAAGTTCTCTTCTATTGGAGCGAGGTTTAAGGTATATATATTTATAATTATATGTACATATATATATATATATAGATTCGAGAGCTTTTTCATGTGACATATTCTACAGCAACAATTACAAGCTCTGCTCGAAACACTGAGTTCAACCGAACCTCATTACATACGCTGCGTAAAGCCGAATAATCTTCTTAAGCCAGCTATCTTCGAGAACCAGAACGTTCTTCAACAACTCCGCTGTGGGGTAAAAATAAATTCTTGTAAAAAAATAATTTTTTTCGGGTTTTATTGTTATCGTACAATTTTAGCTGATTGCACTTATTTCAGGGGGTTATGGAAGCTATTAGGATAAGTTGTGCTGGTTATCCTACAAAAAGACCCTTCTTGGAATTTGTGCATCGTTTCGGCATTCTTTCTCCCGAGGTTTTAAAAGGAAGGTACAATCACTACACGTTTACACCCCCTTTGATAATTACAATTAGTATATTCGCCATTTCATTTTAATTTTGTTAATTGGATTTATGACAGTACGGACGAGGTTGCTGTCTGCAAGAAGCTTTTGGAGAAAGTTGGTCTCGAGGGCTATCAGGTAAATGACCTTTTCGCCCTTGAGTTAATAGTATTAGACTATTAGGATGATACTTAAAAGTTAAAACCTGTTTGCTTTTTGCAGATTGGTAAAACAAAAGTGTTTCTGAGGGCTGGTCAGATGGCTGAGCTGGATGCTCGTAGGACCGAAGTGTTGGGAAGATCGGCCAGTATTATACAGAGGAAAATCCGTTCTTACATGGCTAAGAAAAATTTCACGTTATTGCGCCGCTCGGCAATCTTTATTCAATCTGTATGCAGAGGTAGAACTGAGTTCCGTTCAGACACATTTATCAAGACATCGTTTTGTGAATTTTTAATTTTTAATTTTTTTTTTGTGTTATTGCAGGAGAACTTACACGACGCATTTACGAGCGTACTAGGAGAGAAGTTTCTTGTCTCAAGATTCAGAAATATTTGCGAATGTATCTTGCGAGGAAAGCATACAAAGAGCTGCGATTATCTGCTGTCTCGATTCAGACAGGGATGCGTGGGATGACGGCGCGTAATGAGCTTCGCTTCAGACAGCAAACACAAGCAGCGATTTTGATCCAGGTAAATGGTTTTTCGATGAAGTAAGGACTATTTTATTTTCTTCTTTTTAAATAAATATATTGATGACTCATCACCTTGTGTGACTATGACAGAGTTATTGCCGTGGCTATTTAGCTCGTTCGAAATATATTGAGCTGAAGAAAGCTGCACTTACTACACAATGTGCGTGGAGGGGAAGAGTTGCTCGTCTAGAACTGCGTAAAATGAAGATGGTATAGCCTCTCGATTATTCCTTTTTTATGTTTTGTTATTGCTATTATTTAGTAATTTTTTTATGTTCGCGAAAAACAGGCTGCACGAGAAACCGGTGCCCTGCAAGCTGCCAAGAATAAATTAGAGAAGCAAGTCGAAGAATTGACTTGGAGATTGCAGCTGGAGAAACGAATGAGAGTATGTATATAGAACATATCCAAAATAATTTGATTTGATTTTATATAAATATATAATAAAAGAAAATATGTATATTCTATATCTATAGGCTGACCTGGAAGAAGCGAAAACACGAGAGAACACGAAATTGCAGACAGCATTGGAAGAGCTTCAGCTTCAGTTCAAGGAAAGCAAAATCACGATGTTGAAGGAAATCGAAGCGGCAAAAGTGGCGGCAGCCGAGCAACAAATCCCTGTAGTACAGGAGATTCCGGTCATCGACCATGAAATGATGGATAAGGTCACCACCGAAAACGAAAAACTCAAGGTATGCATGCATGCATGCTGGTCAAAATAATTAGGTTGAAAATGAATTTTTATTACATACTTGGTTTTATTCTCGCATCCTCTTATGCAATGTTGTGCAGGCCGTAGTTAGCTCTCTCGAAACGAAAATAGACGAAACGGAGAAGAAATACGAAGAGACGAACAAACTTAGCGAGGAGAGGTTGAAGCAAGCTGTTGAGGCAGAGTCTGTGATTGTTAAGTTGAAAACTAATATAAATAGGTTCGGTTTTTTATTTCTTCAATTTTGTTATTTTGTACTTAATTTTACTTTAAATTGTTAATCTTTTCATTTTCTTTTTCTGCACGTGTAGGCTTGAAGAAAAAATTTCCGACATGGAATCCGAAAACAAGATTCTTCGTCAGCAATCGTTGTTAACTGCCTCTAAATTATTATCGGAAAATGCATCGCCTTTACCAACCAAGGTTAATTACGTCTCAAGAAAAAAAATCGCTGTATTTTCCGTTGCCTTTATTCCTTCTTAATATAATTTATTATTTTTTTGCGACTTATTTGCAGATATTGGAAAATGGCTACCATGCAAGTGAAGTGACTACAGTCAACGTACTGCCTCGTTTTTTTTTTCTTTTCTTTTTTTTATATTTCTTCTTTTTGTTTCTGTCGTTACAGCTTTAATTTTTACATATAGATTGATTTTGTGCAGGATATATTATTACATACTCCGACAAAAGTTTACGAGACCCCCGACAGCAAACCTAGGAGGCCCCCAACCGACCGTCACCATGTCCGTTTTTTTCTTTATTTCTAGAAAACGAGATTTTGTTTCGTATTCATTGTTCGAAAATTATTGGGTTTTTTTCTCGATGAAATAATACATGAATCTTATTACAGGAGGATGTTGATACTTTCTTGGAATGTGTAATAAAAGACGTGGGCTTCAGCCAAGGCAAGCCCGTTGCAGCTTTCACGATATATAAATGCCTTCTGCACTGGAAATCTTTCGAGTGTGAACGGACAAGCGTGTTCGATCGCCTTATTCAGATGATTGGTTCGGCCATTGAGGTAATAATATTTCCTTTACATTTGTCTGTTTGCTCTAAAACTGTCGAAAATAATTCTGAAATAACTAAGCACTAATTAATTTGCAGAATCAAGACAGCAATAACGATCACATGGCTTATTGGCTGTCAAATACTTCTACGCTATTGTTCTTGCTCGAAAAAAGTCTTAAACCTGCTGGGACAGCTGGCGCCACCCCAGTTCGTAAGGCACAACCACCAACCTCCCTATTCGGGAGAATGACTATGGTATTCAATATTCTTTTTTTTTTTTTTCTTTTTTTTTCTCAATTTACGAAGTTAGATAATATGAAATAAATATTTTGTTTACAGGGATTTAGGTCACCTTCTTCGACAAGCCTAGCTGCGGCTGCAGCAGCCATTGAAAAGGTGCGACAAGTCGAAGCGAAATACCCAGCTCTGCTTTTCAAGCAGCAGCTTAATGCTTACGTTGAGAAAATCTACGGCATTATTCGAGATAACTTGAAGAAGGACTTGGGAGCAATTCTTGCTTTATGTATTCAGGTATGCTGAGATAACTTCTATCCTAACAAGAGAGTAAAAAAATATTTAAATTTATCGAATATTATATGAGCAATGCTTGAATAATGATTTCAGGCACCAAGAACCTCGAAAGGAAGTGTGTTGAGGTCTGGTCGATCTTTCGGCAAAGATTCTCAAACAAATCATTGGATGGCCATCATTGATTGCCTCAACTCCCTGCTTAGTACACTCACAGAGAATTTTGTATGGATCGATTTATATATATAAATATTTAAGCTGAATTTAATAATATTAATATAATGTATGCTTTCAAATTTATAATATTCTTGTTTTTTTTTTTTTTTGGGTCTTTGCAGGTTCCCCCGTTTCTTGTTCAGAAGATATTTACTCAAACGTTTTCATATGTCAACGTGCAACTATTTAACAGGTGATTAATTGGAATGTCTGTAACTTGGAATGAAATCTCTGTAATAATTCTTTTTTTACTAATTTTTTTGTCCAAACATATGACTTTTCAGTCTTCTTCTACGGCGCGAGTGCTGTACTTTTAGCAACGGAGAGTATGTCAAATCTGGTTTGGCGGAGCTAGAACTGTGGTGCTGTCAAGCAAAAGAAGAGGTAATTTTATTTTATTTTATTTATTTATTTTATTTAATATTTTTTTCTCGAATTGACAAAATATTCTTGGCATTTAGTATTCGGGCTCAGCTTGGGATGAACTCAAACACATAAGACAAGCCGTTGGCTTCTTAGTAAGTTTTCTCTCTCTTTTCTTTTTCGGAAACTTTTAATGGCACTTTTGTAATTTTCCGTATTAACTTACCTTTACCGTTTTTTTTTTCTTTCTTTTTTCCCCCCTACAGGTTATACATCAGAAGTACAGAATATCGTACGACGAGATCATCAACGATTTGTGTCCTGTAAGTTAGTTTACACTTAAAAAGAAGAAGACAAAAAAACATAATTTACATAAAAAAGAAAACGAAGACTACTGTTTTGACGCTTCCTATATATTTTCAATTCCCCAGATTCTGAGTGTACAGCAGCTGTACAGAATATGTACTTTATACTGGGACGATAACTATAATACACGAAGTGTGTCTACTGAAGTAAGTATATTATATATAGTATTTGTTTCTACGATTAAGTAATAACATATGTTGCAATAATTTTATTTATTTATTACAGGTCATATCGAACATGAGGGTGCTAATGACCGAAGATTCCAACACTGCTGTCAGCAACTCGTTTCTTTTGGATGACAATTCCAGGTAACGAACGACCCAAATTTAAAATTAAAAAAAAATTAAAAAATAAATAAAAAATGTGAAGTATAATGTGGTTGTTGTTGTACATGTGAAACAGCATCCCGTTTTCAATGGATGAACTATCGAGTTCACTCAGAGTGAAGGACTTTTTCGATGTAAAACCTGCTACGGACCTTCTTCAGAACCCTGCCTTCGAATTTTTACACGATTAAGGCCAAGGGTACATCTTTTTTTTTGCTTTCCGTACAGTTTGTTTCAACACGGATACATCGGAAAAGGAAAAAGAACAAAAAAAACTGTAAATCCATTAAAAAGAAAACCATTTCTTTTAGCTCGACAGTTTCTTTGCCCTTTTTTTTTTTTTAATTTATTCTTTGTATACATGGTATTTTCCGAAGGTTCTCGGCATTACGGGCTGGGAAATACCATTTTTTTAAATGTTTTTTTTTTTTTTTTGGGTACGTGCCGAAATTGGAGCCTTTTTTGTACTGAGTTAGGGAACACAAATCATTCTTTGTTTTTTTTTTCTTTTGGGTATCTTCTGAGGTGATTAAAGGAAACACCACCCGTCGTTTATTATTGAGGAACGTATGTGTGTATACATATGTGTCTTAAGTTCAATTGTACGATTCGACTTCTAATTGTATGATTTATACAACTATACTCATTATATACAGATGTTACACCCTCTCACGTGTTAGGACAAGAAGACCTATTTTTTATAGGGACTATTAGTGAGAACCATACAACATTATTTTAATATAAGAGTTATTGTGTGTTTGATGGTTGACATTTTGTTTTCTTAATTAAAGTCAAATGTAATAAAATTGAAGCGATGATCACCTGTGTAAGTTGTGGTAGTGTCACCCTATTTCACAAGTCAACTTATCCCAACTTAACAACAACTTTAAAAACAAGAAAAAAGTCAACCCCTTCTTATGTTTCACATTTCCACCCAAAAATCAATTTTACCTCGTCAAATAAAAAATAAAAAAATACAATTATAAAAAAAACTAAAACACGAGCTAAAATATCATATTACAACAAAGAATTCGACTTTTGTAGAACCACGACGGAACCTTCCTTAGAAACCATCGGTTTGAACGAACGTACTACGATTGGTCTCATTCAAGACAATATTGATTTTTGACTTGGAAATGCAATAAATAAACAATTCTTTTTTTTTTTCTGCTAAATAAGGGCAGGAAAAATTCAAAAAAAAAGGACCAGTCACACCTCATGCACAACATGCCCAGAAAATTCACATGAAATTGTTTTAAGTTCTCTGCATTTGAATAAAAGCCCATCACTCCACCATTATATTTGGACCATTTTTTCCTTCCTATTTGTATTTAGGACCACCACTCCTCACTGGACCAATTTCCCTCCAGCCAACTACATATACATTATATCCGATTCAAAAATCAACACCGGTGTTCGTTTTTTCCGTTGCGATAATACTCGTCTATTATGACTACGACGATCAACCACTTGCATCTATTTATTTCTCCACCCTCCAAATCTCATTAAAACTCGGACAAAAACAATATAACATAAAATATATACACTAGTCGACTTCATTATTTCAAACAAGAAGATATATATAAAGTCAATTTCTTCAAATTTTATGGATTAAATAATTTATTTTTTTATATTTTTTATTATTATTTCATTTATTTTAGGAATCACCGCGTTGAAATTGGGAAATTTGGTGTATGTATTTATGGGTAGGACAAGTGGTTAGTGAATTTCAATTTTCACCTGACTTAGTCAGTCCTATAGATTGAGCTGTAATTGGTCCATACCCTCTGATTTTTAGGTCCCTCCTCCCCATATTTATTTATTTTTATTTTATTTTATTTTATTTTATTTTATTTTGGGCTATTATTACAGCTGGCAATTTTGGACATTGTACGAAAGCAATGACATCTATCTATCACTTGTACCTGCGGCTGTTGGGCCCACCCAATCTATACATACATCTTGCCCTATGGATGGTTTGTTGGGCCCACCAATCTATACATACATCTAGCCCTATATGTGGTTTCGGTCCGAATATTTTGTTCAATACCGTGTATCTATTTATCGTATTTTACGGTTCACATTTTATTGAACTGCGAAATTGATGGTTCGACAATTTTTTGTATCTATAGATACATTTTATTGATGGTTCGGCATTTTTTTTTATATATGGTCGTACAACGCAGGCGCATAGAACACACACGAGTGTGAAATCGTTAGCTCAATAAAAAAATGGATTGGTTATTCTTGATTGCAAATTTGGCTATACAATTAATAGGTTCAGTTACAATCCTTAGCTAATTAGGTTATGGGGCAAAATAAATTGAGACAAGAAAAGCAATATTCTTTGAATTAGGGAACAATTATCAATTTCAATTATATGTATCATAGTCTAACTGAATTAATTGGTCATTTGTACAAGAATTAGTCTTTATTGGAATGGTGACTAGTGTGGAATTAAGATTGGAATTGCATGCATTCACAATAACCAAATTCAAATATAATTTAATTATGTGAATGGGGATCAATAAACCCTAATACATATAATTGAACATTAAATGTGTGCTATCACCTCAAGCAACGTTCTAACTTCTACACTCATAATAATTAATGTGTCATTTTCATTTTCAATAATGCATCAAGGGGTTGTACATGTAATTTAGATATATTTGCAGTTTTATTTGTATAAAAACACAATTAATTTATTCGGAGAAATTATACAAGAGATTTTAGATAATTAGCTCATAATAATTTGTTGGGTTAATTCATGATTAATATACATACAAAAAAAAAATACATAATTCTTGGGATAATATTTTCGGGCTGTCGGCACAAGTTAAAACATGAAGATAAAACCCTAGTTCAATTACAAAGTGTCTCTTTCGTTCATAACTAGCTAGCAGCCTAAGTATCCATCTCCCCAAATGATATATATATATTCATGAAATATTTAAATAATTTTGTCAAATCTATTTGAAGATTGAAGAAATTAAAGAAGATGATTGTGACAATTGCAAGAAAGTCCAAGTAACATGTCAATTCCAATTTCAAATTAACGGTGTATATATATATAGGTGTGTGTGTGTGTGTGTGTGTGTGTGTGTGTTTTACCTACCAAATTTTGGCCAGCGAAGAATGAAATTACATATACTTCCAAATTCATCAACACTCGTGCATGCCATATATATATATATATATATATATATATATATATATATATATATATATATATATATATATATATATATATATATATGTGTGTGTGTGTGTGTGTGTGTGGTCATGGTTTTGTAAATGGACTAGGGGTATGGACCATGGCAAACTGTCAAGAAGAAGAACAATTACGTATATTATATAGGAAGATTCTCCTTATCCTTGGCATTCGACTAAATGGATAAATATAGATAAACCCTATATTATGCTCTCAATTCCGTTAAATCACTATAAATTAATTCAGTTCAAATTATCAAAATCCTAATAATTTAGCGACAGTTATCAAATTAGTAACTTAGTATGCTTTTACTGAGTCAAAATTATAAAATAAAATATTTATCGAGATTCTACTGTATATACTTATTATAGCATGTTATATTTGTTATATAGTAATAACAACGAACTAATTCAGCTTCAAAGAAAAACTTAAAAGATTATACTGCCATACTAATTTATTTTTAAAATGGTAAAATAAATAATCGACCATCTTCTCCCCTTGAAGAAAGTCAAGATCGTATCTATCACCATGTAAAATCTTATGTATTATTGTTACTATTAACAGAACAAAATTACTGTAAATGAAAAGAACAAAAAAAGATATCCTTTCTTAATTAGCTTCTAGATTTGTATTAATTGAAAATCAAAGACTTGATAATAATACGTCCACATCGATCAAATCAAAATAGTCGTTTTGTAGACGTACTACGCTCAGTGAAATATACCGGGTGATCCACTGATTCTGCACCATTATCCTACACATAATAACACACACACGTATATGTGTGTTCCGTGAACGAATATTCATACATATTTATGGTGATTTTTACTATCCAATGTTTTTCACCAGGTGTAGCATCTCGCGGACCACAAAATATATTATAATATATATTTTTCAATAATTAAGAAATTCAACCGTTCATATTTTGTACGTAGTCGTCCTATATATATCATTGGTATAGTATGTGTGGGGTAGGGTTATGATTAGGAATTTAACACCCCATTTTAGTGATTAGTCATAACTAATCATAGTGTGGTCAATTCAACCAATGTTGGACTTATTTTGGCGATTATAAAATTAATTAATTAATTAATTACACCTAAATTGGGCAGTTTTGTGTTAGCTTAATTGTACCCTTTTCATTTAATGGGTTTTAATTGTTTTTTTGGTCCATTGATCAATCAAAGTAGGAACATGTTCTTAAAGAAGCGTTATTCCATTTATTGGTCAAAACACGCTTATTGTTATCATTAAAATCCCCACTAAATTGGGGTGTGACAAATCCTTGTGTATACGTAGTCGTGATTCACCCAGAAAAGGGGCCAAAATTATTACTATAAAAATCAATATTTATCATTTTGAAGATTACGCGTTACATTTAATTTGCTTCAATTTTTTATTTATTTATTTATTAATTTGTTTATTTATTTATTTATTTATTTATTATTATTATTATTATTATTATTATTATTATTATTATTATTATTATTATTATTATTATTATTATTATTATTATTATTTAATTATTTTCTGGATTTAATAAACTCCAAATTCATCTGCATATGCATGCATTGTATTAGCTGCTCCCTGCTATGAGACAAATGCGACTTTACCTAGACTAGATTCTTTGATTTAAGTCCATTAATCATGTTTTATTTATTTATTTTTTCCCCTTTTATTTGGACCCTCTTCGATTTTCAATTTGGAACTGAGTAATGAACTAATAATGTGAAATAATATATATTTATTTACTACAAAAATTTAATATAAATAACTATAATATAAAACATGACACAGTAGCTTGTTCGGGTCAATTTCTGGTCCGATTTATAAAACATTTATAATAAGAGCCGGTTTAAACGAAGACTGCAATAACAAATTTGAGATAAGATCGTCGTCTTCTCAACAAATTTTTAGTTTTTTTTTCTTTCAAATAATAGCACAAAATCAAGTGGCAAATTAAAATTAATTAGTGGTAGGATTAATTAAGTCAAAGAGTCTAGTGTGAATGTGTGATGATTAAATCATAATAATTTGATTTAATTGATTAATCCATAGAACAATTTCATGTGGCAGAATCTAATTATTCTCATCTGGTCCAACTTGCTAATATCTGTGGGTCAAAATCAGGTAAAAATTAGTAACTGAATTAATGTTGTAATTAACAAGTGAAATCATGGCATTATTCCCTGAACCCATTTAATTAACCAACAATCAAATGCAGTTTGGTGAACTAACATAATATTAATAATAATAATTATTATTATTATTATATCTTAGAGATATATATGTAATTAATTATTATCTTTCACATGTTAGTTCGGTATGCATATACACTCAATAATTACGTGTTAGTATAATGTTTATTTTTTTAAAATTAATATAATGGTTTGACTAATTTCTTGCTAACGGTCCGATTAACGCCTTAATATTCCGAACGGCAGCCGAAAAAAGGCTAATCCATGTGGTCTCATGTGTTTCCACATATTTAGTCAAACGTGATTCATTTCAAAGATCAAAACCCTAGTCATGTTCTAAGGAATTTTTATTATTTCAGTTAATTAAATAAAATATATGTATGTAGTTATTATTATGCATGTTCTATGATTTAATTAGTGTTTGTTGACGGTTATTGTAGTTATCTACTTAATTGTATAGTTTAATTGTTAATTGTATATGTTCTTGAGGCATGAAATGCTAGTTTAAGACTAGTTGACTAGCGTAGACGGCCCGATAATATAAGTAATTAGTAGGTCATTAAGTTTTATAAACGTGGTTATGCTTATGTAATTATGAAGTCATTAGCAATTATTGATATAGAATCTGCACCCCTTCCAAATTGGGTTATACGTGGTGATATTTTTATTAGTTAGTTAACTAGTGAAAAATAATATAAATAATCACACATAGACTAAAATTACGTGCTTGCATGTAAGATCGTTAACTAATTAAATGGTAAATTACAACCACCCATGAGGTATCGTAAAATTATGAAAAAACCCTTTTATATTTGGATAATTACAATTACTCATCAATTATAACACGTTCATTCTCGTAGTGTTAAATTTAGTAGAATCTTCTAGATTATATGGAATATTCTCAATTTTGTACTTGGTTTATCCCATTCAAACTCCAAATTTTGAAGCAAGATGTTCATAAAATGTGTTTTTTGGCTTGTAAATACCAGGTTGTGGTGCATCAGAAATTGCATTAATTCTTTACACAAAACGAGTACAAACTAGAGAACATTCCACGGAATCTAAAAGATTATGTTGAACTTGACACCATAAGGGTGGACGTGTAAGAAGATTCATAGTTGATGGGTATAATTGTAATTATCCAAACATGAGGATTTTTTTCGTAATTTGACCATATATTAGGGGTGGTTGTAATTTACTCATTAATTAAAATTAAGGACGGCCCGTCCCACTCTAATTTGAAGTAATTAACCAAAGTCATGCCTTGGGGGCAACCCAAGCCATGTGCAACATATATAAGACACTCTTAATTCGGATTAATAATCAATTATTCTTTTGTGGGGAATTTAAATTAAATAAAAATCCACGTCATTTTTAATTTAAAAAAGGAAATAAATAATATTAAGTGTAGTTTCCCAAGGGAAAAGAAAAATGAGGGATGGACATGGTGCCATGTCTTAACATCTCGAAAGGATGAAATTAAGCATTGAAAAGAGCCATTAATCGATGGACGTAAAATGCATGCACCTCTTCCGACATATATCCGTTAAAAAGAGCTTATAAGCTGTTAAAAAGAATTTATATATTTTGTTTGAAAAATATATTTAACTCCTATTTTTATTTAAGATCTTAAAATGGATAAAAATAGTTTACATGCTCGTTATCCAAAAAATTCAAAAAATAAATCGTAACAGCTTATTAAAAGTTAGAGCTTATGAGCTCTTGAAAATAAGTTTAACCAAACGAGCTCTAAGTCGTTGTTACCTCCATATTAGTATAGTGGTTTTAATGTGTGAGCTAAAACCATGGAAGAGGGCGGCACCTTGATTAAAGATTATATATATATATATATATATATATATATATATATATATAGAATTAAAAAAATAATTGTTGTAAGTAGATTGCCACGTGAAAGAAGCATGGATTGCCAAGTGCAATGACTCTAACATGGTATTTGGATGGCTTGTAATAAACGGTTTTATACCGAACCGACCTCATTAAACCCAACATTGCCTTTGGAATTCGTGCTTATTAATGTTACTCCCAATTTTGAGGCCATCCACATTATGTTAATATTAATTAAATAATTTGTTTTTAATTCTCTAATCTCATTGATTGATTAATTAATTAATTAGATCTCTATTATTGAACTAAATTTGTTATAATAAATTGGTTCATGTTCCTCCGCCATGTGGCTTTGACAAGAATTTGGGATCTTCAATGCTGATTCAGAAGATAAATATTTTTATTTTCTTTTCTTCTAGTTCTCTTTGAGTTCTTTGCTAGTGCATTAAATTTAATTAATTTCGAGAAAATTTTGAAATGTAAATAAATAACAAAATTAACACTACTATTAGTTTTACGAAATTTGTACACCTAGATTATATGTATACAAGAATAATTGAACATTTTCTAGGCATGATTGGTGAATAAAATCTTCAATATTGGTTTAATTTAGAGAAAAGTGGTCCACATAACACCAAAAAATAATTCAATAGAAGAATATTAATTAGCTAGGGAGTTGGTCCACTAATAACAATAAAAATGGTCAAAAGACTCAAAACCAGTAGTACTAATTAAGAAAACATACTCTTTCATGATATATAATTTATTTAAAATTATTTAATATGATATTGAAAGATTTAGTGAGTCACACTTAGATAATGGAAGAGAACCTTTAATTAAATACTAAGGATCTAACAAAAATATTTTTCTAAATTTTCGAATGTAACAGGTTAGATTTCCTAAGATTTTCCCGCTAATTATTAGCTAATGCTTTGTTTCTTTCAAAGCTTTGCATATGCATGTGGCGTAATTATCACCATAAAACTACCATTACATTTAATACAATTCATTAATATATATATGTATAAAATAAATATTAATACTCCAAAAAATCAATGTAAATTAATTTCTCTAAAAATAATATATTCTCTCCGTCCCATATTATATTTCTTTTTTGTGGTTGTGCACCTATTCAGAAACTCAATATATATATATATATATATATATATATATATATATATATATATATATTACGGCAAAATAATATAGTAAATATTAAAATAGGCCTGTCATTAATTATTTTTTAAGTAACTAATTAAGAGTGATAACCAAATCGATTGAAAACAAGCAAAAGTTGGAATTTATGGAACTATATATATTATTCAAAATATAATAATATTTTTGCAATGACATATATTCATGTGGTCTAAATTGTGTGTGAGAGGAGTTCCAAATCATTGTACATAAAGCTTTTGGAATCTCGTAGGGTCCTTCTCTTACAATCATTTAATTGAACACCTAACTCCATAAATTAATTAGTCTACAATATATTCTTCGAAATAATTACAACGATCTCACAACTTTAATTTGTAGAGGATATATTATATATACAGTAGAATCTAGTTCGATAAATTAATAAACTCGTTTAAATAATAATTTTTTCTGGTTCAAATCTGATGAGAACATACTAAATTATTATCTCGATAATTTAATATAGAACTGAATCAATAAAATTTTCCTAATCTCGACTGTATTAATTTAAAAAACAAAATTAAACTTTATATATATTCCCTCTAGGTTGACATGGATGTATCCATAACCAGTAAGCCACGTCAGAAGACCATGATTTGAGGTGCCCCATTAAAGGACTAAGAAATTAAAAATAATTAAGTGGCAACACCAACATATGATTGGAAATTATTATTAAATGAAAAAACAAATGTAATAATTTGAATTGTGGAATGAGAATATATATATATATATATATATATATATATATATATATATATATATATATATATATATATATATATATATATATATATATATATATATATATATATATATATATATATATATATATATATATATATAAGGGTGTGCCTGCGTCCAAACATTCCCACAACGTCACTTCTAGGAAGTTTCTTTCCGGGATTTTAATACCAAAAAAATAAAAAAATAAAATCATTTGCCAAAAAAGAATTACGTACTTCAGCTTGTTATTAATTTAATATGTTGTATTAATTAAATATCCTCAATTCAACCTTAGCAAAATCAAGCTTTAATTAGTCGATCTCGAGCCGAGCCAAATGCATGATCTGAATAACTAGAGCTCGAGTAATATTCTACAAGCTTGAGCTAAATTATTTTATTGGAAATTCGAACTTGAAGCATATTAAATCATTAGTAATTATTAAAGTTTTACTTGAAAATTAACTCCAAAATTAAATCATTAAAACTTGAAAGCTCTTGATTCGTAGTATCTGCTAATAAGCCACAAAATTAAAGGTAAGCTAATAAGCTTCGACGAAGAAGACCTGTTAATTAATTAATTATAGAGTAAAAAGCAGTTTACCCCCTAAACTATGGCCCGTTTTGCACTTTGCCCCCTAAACAAAAAAAAATTGCACGTTTTTACCTGAACTCGTTAATTCATTGCATGGTGCCTCCTAAAAGGAATATTCCGACAATTTTGACCGGAATATTACAACACGTGTGTTGCACATGAGATTTTCAGGGGCAAATTTGTCCATTCACTAACATTCTATATTTTAATCATTAAAAAATAAACATAAAAAAAAAAAAGAAAAAGAAAAGAAAAAGAAAGAAAAAAGGAGTTGTCATCCCGTCGACCACCACCCTCACAAAGCCAACCCATCCCTAAACAGCCCCAAATAGAGATCGCACAAATCCCTAATGGCGGAAAGGGGCTGCTTGTCCCACTGAATATTCGGGAACCAGCTCAGCATGCAACTCACCGTCAGTATCCCGCTGTACAGGTCCAGCCACTTCGCCATCCCGCCGCCACCACCGTCAGCGGCGTGTTCAGCGACCTCAGCTCGCTTCTCCTCACCGCCGCGAAGAACGCCGGCCCCGCTGATTTCACCACCGGCTCCTTCACCTTCACGGCCAGCGTGAACAGCCCCCCGCAGTGGGGGGCGATGACTTTCGACGCGGCTAGGGCTACGGCGCCGATTGTCGCGAATGTCCGGGTCGAACCGGATAGCGTGTCTCGAACCGGGTACGGGTTCGATTCTGGGGGATTGACGGAGCAAGCGGTGATTGATTTTGAGGGTTTTGAGAGGGATATGCGGCGGTGAGAATACGGCAAGGCTGGGAGACGGTAGGAATTGGGCGAGAAGGCGGCGATGCGGCGGTCGGAGAGGGGGTTGCGGAGGATGGCGATTCTCATCAATTTTTCTTCTTTCTCCTCTTGGTGGTAGTGGTTATCTTGATCCTCTTCTTCCAATTTAGCATTCATCTTCTCTTCGATTTTCCCCCCTCAAGAAAACTGCTTTTTGCTCAAATATCTATATGGTTTTATAGCAATTAACATTTGCATCTGCTAACTCGCTTAATATGTGCTGCGATATATGGTAAAATATCTATATGGTTTTCTTGAGATAGTCCATTTCTCCGCCATTGATGTCCATTGTTGCCTCTGTGTTTTCGGAGAGTTATTCGAGTTTCGGGAGTGGGATTTTGACGAAATTAATGGAGGAAGCGAAAATTGGAGGCAGTTTGGGGAGGCGGTCGATGTTTCTTGGGGTTGAAATGAAGGAGATTTGTGGCCCTTTAGAGCAATGAGTTTGGAGAGTTCGATGTATGGTGCAGGCTGTGCTTCTGTTCTTTGGCGGCCGCCATTGACGGGTTTGGAAGAAAAGCTTGAAGAACAGCTTCTTTTTCCTTTATTTATTTATTCTTTTTCTTTTTTTTTTTAATATTTATTTGTATTTAATATTAAAGATGCAAGTGAAGGGACGAATTTACCCCTAAAAGTCTCACGTGCAAAGCACATGTTTTCATATTCCGGTTAAAATTGCCGGAAAATTGAGTTTAGGGGGCACCGTGCAACGAATTAACGAGTTCAGGTAAAAACGTGCAAATTTTTTTTGTTTGGGGGGTAAAGTGCAAAACGGGCCATAGTTTAGGGGGTAAACTGCTTTTTACTCTTAATTATATATAGTAGTACTGTATTAAAAATAATTTCAACAATATATTAATATAATAATTAATAAGAAACTTTAGGTATACACCACGCGTGAGTGCAACTCATAATTATAGATTTATAGATATTATCAGAAACCTTTTGCTTAGTTTAATCTTTCTTCTCATGCTAAGTACAGCCGGCCAACAGAAAAAAGTATATATATATGCGGTGAAAAACCCTAGCTATTCTATATATTAATATAATTCTTATTAATAATTGCCACAATATAAAGTAAGGTGGTCAATAATATTATTATATTAGATTTAAATATATTTAAAAATAAATAAAATCCAATTTATAATCCAAAAGTAGAAAGCTCCAGAAGAGCTCACAACCTGGCTGTGGTGGAGCAACCAGCCAAAAGGGTGGTGGAAAGCAAAACCTATATATACATACATTTTATACATACATATATATATATATATATATATATATATATATATATATGACTGTGTATATATATAAAGAATATATATACAATCATACAACTCACATCCTTATCAAAATCCTGCATGGGCGGATATAAAAAAGCTCTCTTAATTTGTTTGAGTGTGTATGCATGCATGTGTGTGTTTGAGTTTCAAGAAAAGAGTGTTGCGAACTAATTAACTTTAATTTTAGTAAATTTAATATATATATAGTAATAATATATATATATATGAATTCATTCATGAAAAGAAGAGAAGTGGATGAAAAATAAAGTTTGATTCACATGCATCCCTCTCTTCTTCCAATGAATTTTACACTAGTCTTGAAAAACTCCAAGTGGCTAGGGGAGCATCATATATCCTTCTGCAATCATCATTTTTTTTTTATTTTCTCAAAACCCTATATTGTATATATTAATTAAATTAATAAAAATGATTATATTAATTATTAGTTAAATTAGCTGCACAGCCTATCATTAACGTACACAACTAAAGTGCCTGATCAGCTAAACCCTAGTTACCAAAGTGATTAACATATATATTAATAATCATGAAAGCATGATATTAGAATCTTGAAAATACTTTATATTATATACTTTTCTTGCATGTCATGAGGACGCGTGTCAACTTAGATATTAATTATTATTATATATAATATATTCCATTATTGTACTGTTGGGGGTAACTTTTTAGGTTTACACTTTGTGGCTAGTTTACGGCCACAAAATTTAACTAGCTAAGTAGTAATTTATTAATGCAAATAGTATTAATTAAATATTTAAATGCAAATATTTGTCCAAGAAATTCTTCTTATCCATTTATAGAGAAAATAAAAAATATATTTAAAAAAGAACAAATTGAATTTATAAGTAGATAAATAATAAATAAAAAAATGTGGGATGTGACCACGTACGTAATGTGAAGTGTGGGTTGGCGGTAAGGGGATCCGTGTGCACAAAACGGAGTTAGTCACAATCGGCAATGTGGGGGTGGGGGGTCCAATAAGTGGTGGATGGTGTTTATCGCCACTCCTATTTTGGTGCTTCCACTCCACGTGCTCTTCCTACTCTCACCCTTTTGACTATTGCCAGGTAAGCTCCACCTTCATCAGATTTTTCCTTCTTGGATTTCTTGTGGGCCCTCCTGAATCAACTTGATCATGACACTAACAACATTCATTTCTTCCCTAATTCTCCTTAATCCTTTTACTATAATTGTTTTTTTTTATTATATTTTTTGGGATTTTTATGACTCTTTAATTTGTAAGGAATTAACTTAAGCATTTATTATTAATTTTGAAGGGGAAAGAAAAAATAAAACATTTTATAGAAATATAATTACACTATCATGAAAAGTATGAAATTAAAATAAAGTTGTGTAATAAAATACATTTTGTGGTACAACTTTTTAAAATCATAAAATAAGTGATGATTGACATATATATATATACTCATAATTTTAAGAGAATCAACTCCCACTTTTGGTATATTAGTTAAGTTGTTAATTATTGATAAAAAAGAAAGAATATACAAAAAGAAAATCAATGTGCCGCCTAAGTATAAGAATCATCTTTCTGGCTCAACAACTAAATAAAACCATTTAAATTCTCCAAAAGTTACAAAATGGAAAAGTAATCTAAAAAAATATAAGCTAACCCCACTAATTTCATAACAATTTAAACTTTTAGTGAGTTAAATAATGTGGTATTCATATCCGTTATACTGATTTTGACAACAATTATCCACGTCGAACCCACAATCAAATGTCGCGTGCACTTGTATATAACGCATGCACTGTAAGACTATTATCAATTGGTAGTGTCTGAAGTCCTACAATATCTCAAATACGCCCCTTAGGTTCGTGTATGATCTATTTTGAGCCATTTAGATATGAAATTTTCATTTGGTATGACTTAGATTAAATGACCAATATATCTAAAATCTTAAATTCTTGATGAGATAAATCATTTGATATTTATATCTAAAATACAATTAAATATACATACACCAAATTAAAAAATGTAAAAAGAAAATGAAGAATGAAGAATCCCAAAAAATAAAATAAAATAATACAAGGAAGACTTTGGCTTATGATTTGAGAGTGGGGCCCACACTAAAGTAATTAAACCCCCACCCCCCACCCCCCACCCCCACATTCAAATCACATGCATCTTTCTTTCAGCAGTTATGGGCAGAGAGCTCCTCTATATAACCCCCTCCACCTCTTTCTTCTTCCTTCATTCCAAAACATACTCAAACATCCCTCTCTCTCTCTCTAAAACATCTCTCTCTCTCTCTCTCTCTCTCTTACAATCCATCACCAAAACCAAAAGAAAAATCATTCAAACAATGTTTAGTTTCACAGATTCCGATATGTTTTCCCGGAGATGCGTTTGGGTGAACGGCCCCGTCATCGTCGGAGCCGGCCCTTCCGGCCTGGCCGTCGCCGCCGGACTGAAAGACCAAGGCGTGCCTTTCGTCATCCTCGAGAGAGCCGATTGCATTGCTTCGCTGTGGCAGAAGCGTACCTACGACCGCCTGAAGCTCCACCTGCCGAAGAAGTTCTGCCAGCTCCCCGGTTTCCCCTTCCCGGAACACTACCCAGAGTACCCTTCTAAGAGGCAATTCGTCGAATACCTTGAGTCCTACGCCGCCAACTTCGACATCGCCCCTCAGTTCAACGAGTCCGTCGTCTCCGCCAAGTACGACGAGCCCTGCCGCTTGTGGAGGGTGAAGACCACCTCCTCCGGCGGCGGCGCCGCCGCCGAGGAGGTCGAGTACATCTGCCAGATGCTGGTGGTCGCCACCGGCGAGAATGCCGAGCGCGTCGTCCCCGAGATCGACGGGCTGAAGGACTTCGCCGGAGAAGTGATCCACGCCTGCGATTACAAGTCCGGCGAGAATTACAGGGGGAAGAAAGTCCTCGTCGTCGGATGTGGTAATTCCGGCATGGAAGTCTCTCTCGATCTCTGCAACCACGATGCTAAACCCTCCATGGTTGTTCGCAGCTCGGTAAGTACTTACAACAACAATAATTAATTTGATTAATTCAACATTTAATTCATAATTTTTTTTTAATCAGAATTTGAGTACTAAACAGAATTTTCCATACTCTGTTATTTACAGGTTCATGTTTTGCCAAGAGAAATATTTGGGAAGTCAACTTTCGAGCTAGCAATGTTTATGCTGAAATGGCTGCCACTATGGCTTGTGGACAAAATGATGCTAATCTTCGCATGGATGATTCTCGGAAACATCGAGAAATACGGGCTTAAACGCCCCACCGTAGGCCCGTTGGAGCTCAAGAACCGACACGGCAAAACCCCTGTTCTCGACATCGGAACACTCGAAAGAATCCGATCAAAAGAAATTCAAGTAGTACCAGGAATCAAGAAATTCTCATGCGGCTCGGTCGAACTCACAAACGGCGAAAACCTCGAAATCGACTCCGTCGTTTTAGCCACCGGCTATCGCAGCAATGTACCTTACTGGCTTCAGGTAATAATACGTTCACTTCTTCATCAAGATTCAATTTTTATTTCTTAATTTGGGAATAGAAGGCTGATGTTATTATTGATTTATTATTACAGGAAAGTGAATTCTTTTCCAAGAATGGAATGCCGAAAGCCGAATTCCCAAATGCATGGAAAGGAAAAGCCGGGCTTTACGCAGTCGGATTTACGAGGAGAGGGCTAGCCGGTGCATCTGCAGATTCTGTAAAAATATCTCAAGACATTGCCAAAGTTTGGAAGGATGATTTGAAGCAGAAGAAGCAAAAAGTCCCGACTCATCGAAGATGCATTTCCACCTTCTGATTAACCGGGGCCGCTTCGATTCTTTCCAAATTCTTTCGGTAAAAAAAAAAACAAAAAAACAAATCTTGTATAGAGAAAACAAAAAAATGTGAGATATTTATACAAAGAAAAAGCAGATAGCATAGCCCTCTCCAAGAAAAAAGGAAAAAAGCCCAAGTTTTGGAATGTTCTTTGGGCATCTTGGTTTTAGTATACAGAGGATGATGAGGCTTTTTTTGTTAATTTTTTTTATTTTTATTTTTAATTACTACTGACTTGTTCAATTAGATATGTACAATTTGTATAATTGATCAAAGAAATTCAATGAAAAAAGAAGTCTTTTTTTTCCCTCCATTTTTTCGACTCGCGAAAGGCCGGTTAAGTGTAGCAATCTATGCTACAGACTGCACGCACCAACATGGGTGTGTGTATTTTTGTGTGTGGACGAACGAACGAGCGGAGGGGAATCGACTGATAAGAACAAGTCATTAAACAGGGGGGGAATGTCCCTCTAATTAAGACGAGTTGTTTTCGAGTTTGCTAATCGATACAATTAATTATGATAATAATTCGAAATTTGTGGAACTCCCCCATCAAATCATTCTTTCTTCTAAAATTGTTAATCACTTAATCACATCAAACAACTGAATAAGACCTATCATATAGTAATAAATATGCTTTGATGTAATTATTTTGCTGATTTTTTTTCTTATTATATATAAATATTTATTTATTTTTGAAAAAAAATCGACTTACATGCATTATTTAATTTCTTTCCCTATCAAAGCACCAAATTTTTCCAAACTGAAAAATGGTCCAGCATTTTATCACCAAATGGTCAATTGTGGTGTTTATATATTCTTTCAAATCATTTTCATTGTAATAAATACTAAAACCTCATTGAGTTCTCCTTAAGCCTTCGTTTTATTAATTGATAATACTGTATTAATTAAATATTTGTCTTTTATTCGGGGGTTTTATAGATCGATAGTGCAGAATCACTCGATGTATTTCATCAGGTATAGCATCTGGATCGAGATGGCAACATATTTCTATCTGTTTTATGTGGATAAGCCTTGATTCAAGTTGGCTGTTTGCACATTCTTTTCTTGTATTTTTTTATTTAATTTAATTTATTTTATTTTGTTTTTGTGACTATTTGACTAAATGAAATGAATAGAAAATGTTACATTTTCTGGTGAGCTGCACATGGATGAGATTCATATCTCAAGGGTCTGCCTCGTGGAATTTCTGTAGACAATAATCTTCAGTATTAAGCTTAAAACTTAATCTTCCATGTTAATCATAATTAATGTTCTAATTCAGTTTCAAAGCACTCAAACTTGTCATAAATTTGAAATCCCAATATGTAATTAGCTCCTTTTCTTTTTCTTTTTTTTTTTTTTGAAAAAAATAATCAGCTTAATTATATTGAAGGAAACGAGGCAGAAAAAAAAAATTAATGTTTAATGGCTTCGCCCGGGCTCGAACCGGAGACCTTCAGTGTGTTAGACTGACGTGATAACCAACTACACCACGAAACCTTGTTGATGTAATTTTATTAGTTTAGCAATTTGTTAAAAACAATACAATATAAAATTTGACCAAAATAAAAATAATTTATGGCTTCGCCCGGGCTCGAACCGGAGACCTTCAGTGTGTTAGACTGACGTGATAACCAACTACACCACGAAACCTGTTTGATGTAATTCCTCTATAATGTTATATCAATGTCAAACATGTACATAAATTGCCACACATTTTGTACTGTCTAAATCAGTGTAATTAGCTAAATATCACATCAGATTTGTTAGATATCCGTGATGATTGCTATTCATATGCATGAATTTGAACATATAATTCGACACGGGTCTTACATAATTATGATTTATGAAGTACATTCCTTTTTATAATAGTACTCGATTCAACAAACCATATATATTAACGTTGTTGTTGTTGCTGCTGCTGTTGTTGTTATCGGAGTAACGTAGTTTCAAAGAGTGCAAAACAGAAACGCAACCGCGACGTTTCCAGTTTTCATCATCTTTGTGGTCCATATATATTATCCATGTTTTTATTCCATGGGGAAAGAAAAATAAAAATGTGAAGAAATTAAATTGCATTTTATTTTTCCCAAAGACAAAAAAACAACTCACATGGTTCTCCATGATGCCATAAATCAAGAAAATTATCAAATTTGATATATTGTATTTTATTTATTTTTATTTTTAACTATCCACACTCTCTTTAAATGTGAGAACATATATATGTTGTCAGTGGTGTTGACTCAAATTTCCACACTTGCAATGTGTGTGTGTGTGTGTTTTTCTAGTTTGGCTGTTTGTGCAGCTATATATATATATATATATATATATATATATATATATATATATATATATATATATATATATATATATATATATATATATATATATATATATATAATGGGATCATCAAAAATGTATATTGTTCTTCAGACATCCCCAACTTATGTTTACAGATTACCACATGGGACTTTATTTTGCTCATTCTAATTCTATGCCACTACTTGTGTCTCTTGTTTGTGTCAGTGTGTGTGTGTTAAGGGGTTTTTTTCAATATAATTTTTTGTTTGTTCTCTCGTGGAAAATGAGTTGTCTATTTTGTATTGTTTGACGGTGTTAATGCAAATGTCGATTGGTCAATCCAAGATTCTTTGAGCCCAATAAAGTATGGAATGGCTAGAATTACTGTCTTTCGTCCGAGGTAGTCGAAGGAACGACTCCACTCGTTGCTGCTCAATGTCGATTGAGCAACACAAAAGTATTTGAGCCCGCAAGAGTAGAGCTACGCTTGTCGAAAATTACTACTAATGTCGATTGGACAACCCAAAAATATTCGAATCCGCTAAAGAAGAGATCCGCTCGTTAACATACAACACAGGTTATTGCTTCCACGTGTCTAAAGTATTAGTCGAAAGGACGACTCCACTTATTGCTGCTCAAATGTCGATTCCTCTTGTGACCTTTAAATGAATAGTTTATGCTGATCACAATTGACCAAATTGAATTGACTTGATATACAATTAACCAAATTAGAAAGATTACAAGTGTACGTAAATAAATTTATAGTATATTGGCCCAAGAGAGTCTTTTTGGAAAGCCCAAATATTAGTTGGCTTCTAATACTTTTTTTTTATGAGAAGTGGGCTTTTAATACAATATGCTTGGAAAGCCCAAATATAAGAAGGGTAAAAAATGTATATGTTTATTGTTTAAGGGGACAAATTACAATAAGTATAAAGTTGAAGGGGCAAACAATAATTAACGCCTGAACGATAATTGGAACAGGCCGGAGAAGAAAATAAGGCAAAAAGGAGCGAAAACATTTTTTCCCCCTTTGTTTCTTCTCGGTAATGGCTTCAATGGCGGCAACATCTCGCTTCACAATCAGAGGCTTCGACTCCGTTTCTCTCTCGCCTCGTTCGTCTTCTCTCGGCACCCAAATCCTATCCTTCTCTCGTGTGCACAATCGATTTTCAACTTATTTTACCCGAACCAACTCTTCGGGTTGCAGAACCACCTCAAAAAATGCGGGGCTCCGTCAGATTCGGGCCATGGGCTCTGATTCATCCGGGTCGGGTTTGGAAGACACCGTGAAGAAGACCATTGTTGACAACCCAGTCGTGGTTTACTCCAAAACTTGGTGTTCGTAAGTGCTCATCCGAAAACACGATTATTTTTTCTGCTCTTTTTTGTTTGATTTTTTTGGGGAATCATGTTTTTTATCTTCCTGTTTATCTTAATTTTGGGATTTCTGTTACTGGGTTGAATTATTAATATGAATTGATTTCTGATTTTTTTTTTAAATTTAATTTTTTTTTTTTTTTAATTAGGTATTCTTCGGAGGTGAAATCTCTGTTCAAGAGACTTGGTGCTGAAACACTTGTTATTGAATTGGACCAACTAGGTACAATTTATTTATCCCCTTTTTCTTGTTTATGTGTTCTTATTGGCAGATTTGATGTGATTTTAGGGTTTTATATTCTTTGTCCATTTAAATTTGGTTCTTACAGTCTGACAATGATGTTTACTCTGTAGTCGGAAACTTATCTCCGACGAATATCAATCGAGAAAAAAAATTAGGTTTTGTAGTAGGAGTTTCCACTTGGATCAATATTGTTTATTTTGTGTTCATCCATTTCGATAAACATATTGCTGCCAAAAACGACATTCGAATAGTTGAGAATTTTCGAAGTAGAGCTTTGACCATTATGATGTTCGACAAAGAATTTGATTTAAGAACAAACAAGAATCGAAAACCATTATTTACATTTAAAATTGATTTTATTTTTCTTGTTCAAGGTGAAGATTGAAGCATATCACTAACTACTCGTATTTTCGATGTGTTGAATGCTGGAGTTAAAAAGAATCAAATTTATAAAAGTTGAAACGGGGTACGACTTACGAGCCTAATGAGTATGATATTTTACGTGAAATTTCTCTCGTTTCTTTTCAGGTTCGCAAGGAGCACAACTGCAGAAAACTTTGGAGAGCCTCACTGGACAGCATACTGTTCCCAATGTGTTTATAGGTAAGAACCATTAATAATGTTTTTTTTTCCTCCATCTAAAACGAACTATGCTCTCATCTAATAATTAAACGAGACACCTTTAAATTATTATATTAAGTGCACTGCTACAGAGAAAAGAACCAAAACCTACACATATTCGTACGTTCACGGCCGAACTAACTTCATTATTTTGCGGCAAGTGAAAATATCCGTTCATTTGATTCATAGACGAGATTCTTGCCTATCAATAGTTGCATTGCATCGTATAACTGGTTACCCTTATCAATAGGGTGCCGTAATATAATTGGTCTACATCTTATATTTTATTTTTGTCACGACAGGGGGAAAGCATATTGGTGGTTGTACAGGTATTTCTTTCGTTCCTTCTTATGAAAAATATAGTGAGGCGAAACACATTCGATCCTTGGAACACTAACTCCTTGTGGTCGTTTATCAATCGGTTTTTTATGAGTAGACTATTGTATCCGATTTTGCAATTCGAGTATTCACTTGATATTTTGATGAGACATAAGCAACATTGTCGTAAAACGACATTTTTGAATTCCTTGGTATTTGCGATATATTCGGTTTCAAACTTTCTATTCCTTGCTTCGTGGTGCAGATACCGTAAAGCTATATCAGAAAGGGGAGCTCGAGTCTTTGCTATCACAAGCCGGAGCTACAAAGACAGAGAGTTAGTTCCGAGAGAAAATTATGCCTCTGCATTTCTCCTTGTACTGCAAGTGAATGAATGTATTGTCTTCAAGTAGACATTGATTGATTATGTAGTACAACAGAGTTGTGCCATGTACTAATCTTGATTTCATTGGGAGAGTTGTTATGGTTTTTGGGTTGATTGCATATTTGATCAATGTACATTATGAGTGGAATTTGGAATGGGATCTTCAATTCCAATCGATTTCGAATCTGAATATTTTCGATTTTGGAATAATATTTTTCAGTCCGATTCGTCTGTTTTTGCATTCTTAATTGTAGATAAAACTATCAATGGATATTAGGAATGGATATTATGAGAATTCAACAAACGTTGCGACTTTAAGTGATTTCGAATATAAAGTTGATGTTGTCCGAAAACACCCGGGTTGAAAAACGTGCTATGGTGAAATAAACAATATTGAAAATCATTTTGAGGAATAAGTATTGTTGCAACACGTCTTTATAAGCGTTAACGTTTTCTTAAGTAAGTATAGTTGTAATAATAATATAAAGTAAGGGGCATTTCAGACATTTCACATAAATTTATTATTGTTTCCATTTCCCCTTACTAATTCTGTATATGTACATGTAAACAAAATAAGGGTAAATTCCACTTTACCCCCTTGTACTTTAGCTGTATATCACTTTAAACCCTTGTACTCTCAGTTGCATCGATTTGCTCCCTTGTACTTTGGTTCGATATCACTTTACCCCCTTCTACTCTCAATTCATCGATTTGCCCCCTTGTACTTTGGCTCGATATTACTTTACCCCCTTCTACTCTCAATTGCATCGATTTGTCTCACTGTACTTGAAAAATTGTCTCAATGTGGTCATCGCCGTTAGTTTTCAGACCTTTGACCTTAACACTGTTTGATTTAAGTCTGAAAATTACTAAAATGTCACCCCTCCAGTTTAAATAATTATTAAAAAAAATTAAAAATAAAAAAAAAACAAAAAACAAAATTAAAAAATTCAAGACAGCGAGAAAACATAGTCCAAAACACCAGCCACAAATTTTTTTTTTTAATAATTATTTATACTGGGAGGGGTGGTTTTTTTTAAGTTTCAAAGTTAGATCAAACAGTGTTAAGGTCAAAGGTCTGAAAACTAACGACGAACGCCACATTGAGACAATTTTTCAAGTACAGGGGGCAAATCGATGCAATTGAGAGTAGAAGGGGGTAAAGTGATATCGAGCCAAAGTACAAGGGGGCAAATCGATGAATTGAGAGTAGAAGGGGGTAAAGTGATATCGAACCAAAGTACAAGGGAGCAAATCGATGCAATTGAGAGTACAAGGGAGTAAACTGATATCCAGCCAAAGTACAAGGGGTAAAGTGATTTACCCTTAATATATAAAGCCAAAAAAAAAAAAAAAAAAAAAAAAAAGAGAGAGGAAATTAATTAATTAGATTGTACCGTGGCTGCATAGAGATCATCCAGGAGAACCGAAAATAACAACCTCAGAATACATATAGGCTCACACTTGTTGCCCCCGGCCCCAACTGAATCGACCACATCTCCTCCGCTGCTGTTGCTCGGCGGTGCTATACATGGCCGCGGTGGCGCGGCTCGCCACTGTTATAATTGACTTCCCTAATTGCAATCCCACTGTTAAATGCCTCGGCTTCTCCCGCCACATCACCACATACAACTTCGCCGTCACCTCCGTACACTCCATACGGCGCTACAGGAGTCGAGAATCATCCGCCGTCATCTGCTCCGCCTCCAATGAGCCATCTTCCTCGGAAATCAGGTCTCCTCATTTTCCCCCAAATTTCTAACCAAATCGCCAATAATTTGACGGAAAAAAAAAAAACAATTGGCATCCATTATTTAATTGCCTTTGTTTCGGTTGCTAGGGTTACTTCAAATTGTGAATTATGTGTTACCGATTACATTTTTGTAGTTTTTCAGCACTGAACCAGAAAATATTTGAGCTGTACTATTAGTATGCATCCGTGCATCTGTGCCATTTGACGCATACTGAAAATGGAAGCCTTCATTTGAAGGAAGTCTTTGCCCTAATTAAGTTGTCTTCAAGAGATTGTTATTAAATTTTCAGTCTTCTCATTTGTGGTTTGAAGTAGATGATTGGTTACTTATGTTACATTTAGTTTGATTGTTCTGTAATCTGACTTTCAACTGAAAAGAGGACTTTAACCTGTGTTAGTAGGAGCCTCGTCTTCATTTTACTGATTACTTTCGTTAGAAATCCATGTATTGCATCTAGAACTCTTTTGATTGGCTCGCTCAAACTCGAAACGATGAATTTGCGAAGATCTAATTATGTGTCGTTTGCTACAAGTGTTATGTTAATTCTTTACCGTTCTTTCCTCTCAAATCAAAATGTTCTGTACCGACGTTTGTGTTTTAATAAGCCTCGTAGTCATTTGTAATCATCGTTTTATTTTTCATTAATTCAGTTCAACAGCCAAAATACGAAGTGAAGTGCTCACTCCCTTCCGCTCCGTTCGAATGTTCTTTTATCTCGCCTTTATAGCAAGCGGTTCACTCGGAGGATTCATAGCTCTCACTCGGCTAATCGCCGCCCTATCAAATTCATCACGAGCAGCTGAAGTTCCGGAAATAGTCAGCGGTCTAGGCATAGATGTAGGAGCGGTATCTTTTTTCGCGTTTCTCTATTACAGGGAGAACAATGCTAAAAACGCTCAGGTAGCTCGTCTTTCCAGAGAGGAAAATCTCTCGAACCTCAAGCTTCGTATAGACGAGAAGAGGATTCGTCCACTCAATGCTTTCAGGGGAATCGCTCGCCTCGTCATCCTTGCGGGTCCCACTCCTTTCATCGAGGAGTCGTTCAAACGCAGCGAACAATTCTCTGGGGATCTTCTAGATAGAGGGGTGCTTGTTGTACCGTTTTGTACCGACGGAAATAGACCTAATTTTGAGTTTGAAGAAACGGAAGAGACGAAGGAGATTAATGCTAAAAGGAAACGTCTATGGCAGCTGGCTCCTCTTTATGCTGCTGAGTGGACCAAGTAAGTTTATTTGCAGTAATATGGAATTTAGAGGAAGAACATAAACTTCTCCAACATTTTTTTTTTACTTTCTTGATTTTGATCTTCTATCGTTTTTGAAACAATCGACAAAACAGGTGGATAGATGAACAAAAGAAACTGGCTAACGTCTCTCCTGAATCTCCAGTGTGAGTATCGAATTTCGTGTTTTTTTTAGCCATTTTTTTCTGTCATCGCGCGTTTATTTTACTTTACTTGTTTGAAAATCAATTTTTTTTTTCTTGAGTTTGATGAAGAAATTACAATGTTATATATGAAGGTATTTGTCTCTGCGGATGGATGGGCGTGTTCGAGGCAGTGGTGTAGGTTATCCACCGTGGAACGCTTTCATTCTGCAACTGCCACCTGTCAAGGGCATGTGGTCCGGTCTTCTCGATGGCATGGATGGAAGAGTTTAATCCCCTACTTCTCAAAAGTCCCACAACGAAACATACAACATATATAATGTATGAATACTCTGTTTCCCCCCATTCTGTTGAATCTGATTTGGAATGATTATTGTAATTAACAAACCTCCTTTTCAGACATTATGCATATATGTATACCAAATTTTGTCTGATTCTTGATAGTGCACATATCTGCATTGGGTAAATTCCGTTTTTCGTGTAATAGCTCGTAAATCAGTCGAGAGAAGTTGTACTTGGGGTGGAGAATAGATACATATACATTAAATTAATATGAGCATGGTTGATATATTAATGATTGCAAAATGTATGATACAGAATTCACACGTACTAAAGTGTGTAAAAAAAGGTTGAAAATACAGAGAAGTGAGCATTTCATCATCATATAATAATGGCTCATTTAACTAATTCAACTTCATCCAATGCATAGTTGTTTGTGGATACATTTGCGTAATTCACTTTGTTGAACCTCACCACCACTGGGTACCTTGTCTTGGGGTCCTGCATATTTCACATTAATTAATTAATGGGTAAACTTCAATTTACCTACCTGAACTATACCCAATGTATAGAATACCCCCCTAAACTTCAAAATGAATCAAGACGGTCCCTCCGTTTAAAATCCGTCTCCCCTGGCTGAGTTGGCACTTTGACTTTTGAATTTATAATTATTTTAATATTTTTTGCATTTGATTTGACATTTTCACCCCTTAATTTATTTTATTATCTATATGCGTGTGTGTATATATATACATTTCTCTATGTATATAATATACTATATATACGTATTCATCTCTCTTCTACTTGCAGAAATTGATTATGGCAAACATTCATAACCTTGATTGAAGAACAATAATATTTTAATCAAAAAATAGATTGAAGAACAATAAATTTGTGTCTGGGTATTTTCATTTTTTTCATTCTCATGGCATGACTAATTCAAGGTGACAAACGGAGGAATCAAAACAACAAAAGCACCATTCCCATCCCTGGCTTTGTTTCTCCACACAGTCGAAAAGGGAAGGGGTGGATATGTACATCAATTAGGGCTTCAGATTTGGGGCTTTGTTGAAATCGCCCCATTTTTTTGCGTTTCTTCTTGAATTTCTTGAAGGTATTGGTGGTGAGAAAAGAGGTTGAAAGCGGAGGTGGAAAGACCCATGACTATGGTGGTGGTGGTGGTGAAAGAAAGGTGGCGACGCCGTGGATTTAAGGGTAATTGTTTTTTACCCGTTTGTGGAGACGATTGCGCGGTAGATGGAGAACAACCCATTGATTCGAATCTTGAATGGTTGATTACTGGGAATTAATTAGGTTTTTTGGTGATTCATAGAGAGAGAGAGAGAGGAGAGAGAGAGAGAGAGAGAGAGAGAGAGAGAGAGAGAGAGAGAGAGAATTGATGAAAAAAAGATAAAATTTTGGGTGTTAGCTAATCGGAAGAACAGAGGCAGGAAAAAGAAAGAAGAAAGAGGGAGAAGAAGGGAGGAGGAAGATGGTAAGGGCATATATGTAAAATCACTTTAAAACTAACGGTTTTACTCCAATACTTACGGTGTTACACATTTTAACGGTTTTTAACGTTGACCAATAATCAGGAGGGACCGTTTTGGTTCATTTTGAAGTTCAGGGGGGTATTCTACACGTTGGGTATAGTTCAGGTGGGTAAAATGAAGTTTACCCTTAATTAATTAATACACCTAAAAAAAATAAAAATAAAAATATTTATACACATACACACGTGTGTGCGTGCGTGCGTGTGTGTGAATTATGATCTCACCTGATCAACGGCAACAACTGAGCCAACGCCCTTGTACCAGTACGACTCCTTTCTGAGAATTCTTACCTGAGAATATTCCACAATTTCGAGTCACTAAATTTATTTATTTTTTAATGAAAAAACAAAAATAATAATTAATTAATTATATAACCTTTGAGCCTCTTGGGGGGCCAACCGGTGGTGGCTTGGGCTTGGCGGCTTTAGGGGCCTCGGCAGCCGGTGCATCGGCGGCTGGCGCGGGCGCCGCTGCCTCTTCGGCCCGGACAACAAGCCTTGAATTTCTGTTGGTCTTGGAAGAGAAGAAAAGCATGCTGCTCTTGGTGGTGGTTGTGGTGGTTGCCACATTTGGCGCCACCACAAATCCACATGCAGCAGATGCCATGCTGTTGGTTGCCATTTTCTCTCTCTTTTTTATATTTGTTTCTCTCTCTAGAATTTGCTGTTGGAGTAGGTTTGATTATACACTGGTATTAATTTTGATGCAGAAAGGAGAGATAATTTAAGAAAGAGAGGAGATTTTTGTGTTAGGGGATATCTTTTTCCTGGACTGGGATTGTTGTGAGATGGCAATCCTGTTGACCTAGCCAATGGGGCTCCGCCACCTGGCTACCATATCCCATTCTTTTGGATAATCTCATCTCCACACATTTTTTGTATCTCTACTTTGTCATTTAACTAGATTTCGAGATCACAATATTTTTAATATTATAATCACAAACCTTCGACCGAATTATTATTTATTAGTATGAATAAAAAAAATAAAAAAATTAAAAAGAAGGGCTTGTTGTATAAGTATTAGAGCCTCATACCACAATGAAATAATGGCCCAATTGCAATAATTCAATATGTGATAAATCAATTCGAGCCCAACCCGATTCGTTCGGCCTTTTTTCC